>NC_090927.1:810551322-810853822 GCF_040938575.1 Ambystoma mexicanum
ATGGAGAAAAGAGTTTGGTCCCATGTGAGGAATCCCCTGCCGGATTAATCATTTTACAGCAACTTGTTTTAATGTATGTTTAAACAATGTATGTTATTTTATTCACATTATTTTATTATTATGATTAGTCTATTCTATTCTACCTTTATTTTTTAAACTGGTTACTATATTTGGCTAATGTACTGTGATATTTTTTGCAACTCACATTCTCTTTATTGCTCTGTTTGTGTCTGTGTAAAGTTAACATTTTGGACTAAATTACAATAAAGTTATTATTATATTAGAATACAATAAATAATTATTTTAAAGACAACGACAATGGGGAAACAGATTGGAGGATAGTGTGCGATGCAGGGAAAGCAGTGGTCCGGAGAGAATTCATATCACAGGCTACAGCATACATGAGGGAAAGAGGGTTTATCACAAAGAAGCTTGAGGCCGAGCTTAAGGAAATGGAAGCACAACACAAAGCGCGGCAAACGCAAAAGTCAAAGTCACTAAGATCACTCTGAAAACTTAGAGCCCAGCTGGAAGCACACACTGCAGACCGCTCGACACAGACATTATTAAACGTCAAACTGACGTATTACACTCAGGGTGGGAAGGCCAATCGATTTCTGGCTGCCAAACGTAGAAAACAAAGATCCCGTAATTACATTGCCCAGCTTAAAAATGAACAGGGGGAATTATGTGTAGCAGAAGAGGAGAAGTTGGAAATAATGGAGAGGTTTCACAAAGGTTTATTGAAGCAGGAAGGCCTGAACACACAGCAGCAAATAAATTACATGTCAACACTATGATTACCTCAAATAACTAAGGAGGGTAGAAACACCGTACAAGGCCCTATAACGGCACAAGAAGTTAGTGATGCGATAACGTCCTGGCCTTGTAACAAAACACTGGGCCCGGCTGTGTTAGGTAATGGCTACTATGAAATGTTCCGATCTCAATTACTAGGCCCATTAACGTGGCTTTTCAACCACATAAGGGAAAAAAGTAAGATCACTGAGCAGATGGGGAAAATCCATCACATTTCTAATACACAAACCTGGGTAAGACCCCACAGACTGTGCCAGCTATGGTCCCCTTTCTCTGCTCAACACAATGCTAAAATGTATGCTAAAGTGTTGGCAGCAAGACCAATGAAGGTATTACCCGGGATAATCCATGAGGACCAAGCAGGTTTTATAACAGGGAGGCATACACAGGACAACATGCGACGGGCCATTTACATAATAGACCTGGGGACTAGGAAGGGGCAGCGGTTCTCCATAGCAGTGCTGGACGCACAGCGCGCTTTTGATAGCTTAGACTGGGGATACCTGTGGGAGGTCCTTGAAAAATGTGGATTTCAAATACCAACAACGAATTTTTTTTGTCAATGGACAAACCGCAGCACAGATTAGAATACCGAGAGGCACACGCCAGGAATGCCCCTTGTCCCCCCTAATTTTTACCATGGCCATGGAACCCTTGGCAGAGGCAATCAGACAAGATCAGGAAATTGCAGGTGTGACTTGTGGAAAGGAGACTCATAAGGGTGCGCTATACGCCAACAACATTTTGCTATTCCTGAAAAACACAAAAGTTACACTGCATAGAATAATGGGGAAGCTACAGGAGTTTGCCACGGTCTCAGGTTTCACTATGAACTACACCAAATCAAAGGCATTAAACATAACCGAGGAGAGGGGAAGAGATGGACCAGATGGGTGAAAGGTTCCCCCCAGGTATGTGAGGAAGAGAGTATAGTATATCTGGGCATAAAACTAAAGAGGGAATACAAAGGGCTGTATGGGCACATATAGTCCTGCCGTGGAAACAACTGAAAGATGATTTGCATAGAGGGGATGCCCAGGAACTATCTTGGTTTGCACGAATTGCGGCCGTAAAAATGACACTACTCCCGCAATTACTATATATAGTGGGCTCGCTGCCGGTAGCCATACCCCTCCGCATGAGCAAAATACTACAAAAAGAAATAATTGCCTTTTGTGTGGCATGGAAAGAGACCAAGAATACAAAGGAATGTCCTAACGCGACCAACGCTTTTGGGTGGACTGGGAGTCCCAGATGTTGAAAGATATATCCTAGCAGCACAAATAGCGCCAATGCTGAAATGGGCTGGGCAAGACAAACCAAGAGGCAGGTGGGGGATCGAACAAGGGGTCACATCCATTCCATTGAGAACGCTACATGCCCTGAGAGCAGCTGTCCGAGGGGCAGAAGGACAATTGCTAGAAGCTACCAAAGTGTTGTTACAGGGATGGGACCAAGCACTTAGAAGGCGGAAGATATCGCAGGGATTAGGGCCGTATACCCCAATGGCCCATAATGCAGATTTCACCCCAGGTAGGCAGAAGAAATTTTGAGACAACTGGACGCAGACAGAGAATCTCCATTTAAGGGAATTCTACCAGAGTGGCTGCCCCCTCCTTTTTGAAGAATGTAAACAGAAATTTGGTATTCGGAAGAGGGAAAGATTTAAGTACATACAGATAAGGAATTGGAAGGAGCTCAGGGAGGCGGGCACAAGAACACCATTCGGAATAGAACTGACCCTGCAGGATGGTATGACAACAAGTCCATTCGCAAGGTTGTGTAGGCTGCTGGATACAGCACAAATGGGAGACAAGCTCACATACAAGGATAATTGGGAAAAAGACCTTGGGGCACCTTTCACAGAGGAGGAATGGGGCAGATCTGGAGGAGAGTGCATAAAACATCCAGAAGCACTGCTATTAAGGAAACAGCATATAAAATCTGTTACAGATAGTACCTTACTCCCCATAGGCTGCACAGAATGAATCCAAACTATCCCCCTCTATGCTGGAGACATGTGGAGGGAAGGGAGACCTATATCATATGTGGTAATTGTGCCCCAAGACCACTATATATTGGAGGGAAGTCCTAGGGCATGTAAAGGGGATGCCAGTGTCACATCTGCGAACCAAAGGTGATATTATTGGGTGCAGAAGTGGAAGGGGTTTATGCAGCAACCGCCACCAATGCCACCCTCACTACTCCCCTATTAATGGCAGCGCAAATGACCTTAGCGCAAGGGTAGAAAACGGAGGAAGGTCCTATAATAGCGTGGTGGTGGGTTAAAATCTGGGGAGTACTGGCCATGGAGAAAGTAAGTGTCTTGAAAGAGGGGCGGTATCTGAAATTCTTGTCAGTATGGAGCCCCTTTCATGAATATGTAAAGGACAGGGAAGGGCACTTTCACAAGCCAATATTATTGAGGAATGAACATGTCTGCTGAACAAAAGGGAAAAGAAGGGCGTGACACTAAACCCGTGGAGAAGGACGAACATGGATCCACACCCGGACTAATAAGACTAAGCCATACGTGTTGGGGTTAGGTTGGGGGAGGAAAAGCGGGCAGGGTTGAAAGAGTTATGGTTAAAAGTGTGGGCTGTATTAAATAAAACTCATACTCATGGTAGCGATGTGACGCAATGACAGATGGTTTAAAAGCAGATTCTACGGAAGCAATTACATGAATGATACTGTTGGCAATGTATTTGAAAATTGTGACTATGAATGAATAAATAAAGTGTTTTAAAAAAATGCAGTGAAAGTGGAAGATGGCGCAGTGTGGAATCTTCAAAGAGTAGTGAAGTACAAAAGGGAGGTGTTTGAGAAGAGTGAGATGCTATGGGATCATTGAGACTACGTGTTGTGGAAGGAAAGAGTGGCGAACATTGATAGAGGGGAAGGAAGAGAACACAATAATGTGCAGAATGGTGCAAATTGAAGGATTAGGATTTGGGAAAGAGAGGATGGGGAAGTGAGGAGGAGGAGGAGTATGAGGAGTAGAAAGTGCCGAGCAAGCTTCAGCATTATATGGTCTACAAGAAATAGAATTTTTAAATAGATTTTTTTTTTCACTTTCTAAACCATTCACGTTCTCTTGTGGTGATTGTAACTGTATAGAAGCTTGAAATCAGTTCTCAGGATGTTGTTTGAATTTTCCTTTCTTTGTATTTTTGTTTTGTTTTGTTTGGTGTTGGTTTTTGTTTTGGGGGGGATGTGTTGCATGTAGCTCAATGGATGGATTAGAAGTGTGTGTGCATTCTAATTGAACGTGGAATGGGACAGGGAGAGTGTGATGATTTGAGGTAAACGCTTGGAAAGTGGTTATCCTGCCGTTGGTAGTGGACGGCTTGGTGTCCGTAGGGTTATTATCATTCTACAAATAAACTTAAGAAGGACATTACAACAGTGTATTGCTGCCTTACTTCAGGTAGTTCCTGGTCACTGCTTTATACTGGATACCCAGGAGCTACTTTTAGCTCCTGCTTATCAAATCTTAATTTCAATCCCTGTATGCCCATGAATGGAATTTAAAATCAGTCGAAAGGTTTGAAGAGGGACCAGATATATGTTGAGAGCCATCCAGCATGGCGGTAGTGGGGGGTGGAGAGTAGGGAGAAGAGTGAGGAAAGGTGAGGAAGATTGTAGAGGATGCAGATGGTAAAAATACGCATTTTGTCCAGAATGGTGAAGGTAGTAGTTCAGCAGCTGCATACCAGAGTGAGAACTATGCTTTATGTGGATTGGCTATTATTATTGGGGTATTTATTGAGTGTAGACCTAGCTTTGGGAAGCAACGACATGCTTTACAGTCATAGGGGGAAGAACACAGTGAGGGAAGCAGAGAAACAAGGGATCAGGGAGCTAATAACAGGGAAGGGTGAAGGCAGGCATTTGACAGCAAGAGAGCTACAAGCAACCAGGGTAGTAAACCGTGGGGACAGATCACCCTAAAGATGGAGCAACTATTCCAAAGGTTTGGCAGAGTGATCATACCAGGCATTGTGGTATGTAAGGAACACATGGTGGCAACAGTAAAGACAGACACAAGTGATCACAGTTCAAGGATGTTTATTAAACTGTATAAATGGGTGAGAAAAACACCTAATCTAAACCTAAATCTAAGATGGGAACAACCTACGACGATCAAATAATAAGAAGGCTGTCCTAGTGGCGTCTTGTCAAATAAAAAGGGCCTATACTAAAAAAATAAATAAAACTATTGCTAATCCTTACCGCTAAGTTACAAAATATTGTGAGATAATGTTCATCAGAAAAGGAAGAAGTGTTCACAAAATAAGTCAGGATGGTATAACTGGGTATCCCATCCCTACATTTTTAGCATGAGATAAGGCGGGACTCTCGAGCACCGCACTCTCCTGGGCTTCTCCAGCACGAGTTTGCAGTTCGTTTCCAAAATATCAGGGCCTACTGTGGCCAAGTCTCTTTTACACAGTCTCTTGCCTCAGAGGGCCTGATGTACTATAAACAACAAACAAAAGTTTGCTTTCAGTAATCTTCCCTTTGGTTGATTTCCCTTCATCCATGAATCCCCTTCTACCGGGCTCTGATTCTTTTGCAACGTTGTCCTCTCTGTCAGGTTCACTTTTGCCGGTTTCACGCAGTTCACATATTCGTAATACCTTGCGGGATTCGCTTCTCTAAGCTTTTATAGGACCCAGTCATGCTTTCTCTTAAGCCACCAGTCAGGCTTTCTACATTTATCGTTTGCATGGCGTTTCCCTCAGCCGGGTGCACCCGCTTGTTTCACAATGTCAAAACTTTACTAATGGGTTAAGGACTTTCGGGTGTACAAGGGATTTTGGCTTGACCTTTGTATGACCACCTTAACTCTTTATTTAGGCCTTTTCTACGGCCTCTTTTTACTATAATGTTCACAAGAAAAGGAGACCAGCCAGAGTCTTTCAAATGGACGCCCACGTGGCACAGGACCACTCTGCAGCTGGTCATTTTCTGGGCATTAAGAATTCCCAAGCACACAAGTTCTTTGTTCATAACAAGTTGCTGTTTGTAACCTTTGCTCAACACCGTCCGGTTTACTTTTGGTTCTCCCTCCGACTCACCGGCTGTGCTGACCTCCTTGTCGTTTCTTGTCTCTGGAGTCCAGGATGGTACCACAGCAGCAAGCGCGCCTCCCCGCCTCAGTTATCCGTGCCGGAGGATCCTGTGCACCGTTGGCATCTGTACACCACACGTCAGCTGTAGCTCCCGGTCTTATGATTCTTTTCACAGAGGCTTCCCGTGTCTGGGTCTAAAAGGGCAAGGGCACTTCCCTCCTTGTTATCCTTTCCGGTCTCGCTGCCATTCTTCTCTGTTTGAACTGCCATCCTGGAATAGCTGCTTCTTTGTGCGTTTGCCCTTGCTCAAAGTGTGCACTCTTGCTCCACCTTTTATTCTTGTGGGGAAGGGAAAGGGCCATCAGGTGTGTCTAGTTATTGTCGATTGCCTGACTCTGCCTGACCCTTGTGTTGGGACACATCAGGTAAACAGCTCTGGTGTTAGTCCGTTGTCTTTCACAGTGTAAGAAAGTGTTCATGTTGAGAAAGGGCCGGGGGTAGAGCTTCTAAATATCCTATGGGGTAGGATGGGGAAAAGGTGTTATAAAGGGGGTCCACTCCCCGAAGACCCCCATCCAGTTGATCCTGCCCCGCTGGTCCACTCCCAGGAACTGGATTTAATAGCGATGGCCGTGTCCTGGCCACCTGGATGACAGATCTATGGGGACTAGCGGGTGAGACACGTTCAGGTTTCTGACATGGAGCAGTGATTAAGGTAATGTAGCTATATGGCTTCAGATGGCAGCAAATAGGTCCCCAAGATTGTGCACTTTTAGGGTGGTGCAAGGGAGACGATGTGGGTGCATTGGAGGCAAAAAGGTAGATAGCTTCTGTTTTTAGGGAGTTGAGTATGAGTCAACAAAGTGCCATGCACTGACCAATTGCCAAGAGACGGTCAGAGATTTGTGAAAACAGGTAACTGCTGAAGAAATGAAAGAGGTGACAAATGAAACCCAAAGGTTGACATGAGATTTCCAGGGGGAGAGTTATAGAAGGTAAAGAGTTATGGGTTTATGGCAGAGACCAGGAGTTCTCGATAGAAATGGGGTGAGATCTACGTTTTCTGTGTTCCTGGAGAGGAAGAAACAACTGGAGGAGTAGGCCAGAAATCTAGGAGAGAATGGAATCCTGCACTCTAAGGTTGGAGTAGGTAAAAGGAAAGAGGGATAGTCAACTATATCGAAGGTATTCTAGAGATTAAGGAGGATGAGGCTTGGTGAGACCTTGAGATGGGAAGCAGAGGTCAAAATGTTGGGGGCATTTCTATGGAGTGATGGCTGCAGAACCCAGATTGGAAAGGAGAAAGATTATTAGTTTCAAGGTAGCAGGAGCTCCTTTTGAAAACTATGCATCTGTGGTAGGTCAGAAGAAGGAGGCAGAGTACTTTTTGTATTCTTGCCAACAGTTTATTCAAACAATATATGAAAAGGCCTCACTATCCCTAACCTATGGATTTCCCAACCAAACGCAGCTAACTAGAGTGCTCGTCAACTGTCGTGAAGTACAAAACAAATCGTATGTCCTCGTCCAAAGCTAAGCTACACTGACCCTACCACTACGACAAAAGAACAAAAGACCAGCAGAGCAACTCCCTAGGGGTCCAGATTTAGATTCAAGAATCAATAGCTGAAAGTAGCTCCTGGGTGTAAAGGATTTCCCTCTGACCAGGAGTTATTCATCTGACCCACGAGCCCTTAAAGTCTCAGGTTTTCTGAGGATAGTGTATGCATAGAAAATGAGCTGGAAACAAGTTCTGCAGAAGATCAAAGGATTCTCAGACAAAAAGCTTTATATAGGATGCCACTTTTTATTCACTCTGGAATTCCTGAAAAATGGTTGAACTTGCTTTTATTTCCAATCTCTGATAAGCACCTGAAAATGCTCTGTCTTGCACTCTGTTACCGACTGTATCTTGTTATTATGATCTTGTGCAATGCAGTTTCATACTTATTTCCTTTTTATTTACTCTTCTGCCAGCCTCCATATTTGTCTCTCTCTCTATTGCTTCATCACACGGTCATTATTCATGTCTGCCGCTACACCCACGACTGTCACTAGAACACTGTTTCTGTTGCTACATCTATTGCTTTTGTTATCCACTCACTGACCTGTTCCTTTCTGCTCCTGCCTCTTTCTCTGCTGCCACCTCGTTTATCTCCTGCTACTGCACCCTAAATCTACCCCACCCTATGGCTTCACTTTTTAGGTGAAGAAATAGGGTAATGTTTTAAAAGTAATTCTGGTTGTGCTTTTAGTTAAGACTGATATTTGTTTGCTACAGGACCTACATGCCTCAAGCCGCAGAGTATCACAGGGGTTATTCCATATCAACCATATTTTAAGGACCTCAGGAGGATGAATGGTTGTTAAACCTGCTATGGTTCCAACCTGAGATGCAAAGATTTGACAGATTTAACACCTCTGCATCAGGTGCATTAATCCACTAAGAATATCAAACGAGATCAAAACATTAGTAAACCGTAATTTAGAAAAGGCATCTGACCCAATGAATTATGTGGTTTCTCTTAGGAGCCACATACAGCATACTTGTATGGGAGATTTATTTTATAGCGACAACCTGTTGCAAAGGTGTTCCCCTAACATTAATATCCTGGTCCGACTTCAGATTTCTGTTGACATGTATGAGACCTGTATGGGACTTGATGCATATTTTGGAGGGATTAGAAGGAAACAGGACATTTTTGGCAAAGTGTGTTTTATAGCAGCAGGAATGTTTTTCAGAATAAAAGCTTTTTTTTAACAAAATAACAAAGGTTAGACGACTTAATCGGTACCCTTTGTATAATGTTACAGTGAAAGGTCTCATTAAGGCAGCTGTCCAGCTGTTTTTGCAGGCATAGTTTATAACTATTTTGTAACTCACATTAGCTGTACCTGACAGCGCATTACAATAACGTCAAAGTCAACGTGTAAGTGAGAGATTTGCAAGCAAAACCTAAACCTGCTTTTTTAAATCGGTATTCTCCATTTAGAGCTATAGTCTGCTCAAACTTTAACAAAGAAAACCAGTGGGGTTTCCTGCAGCAAGTAATTGGATGGTCTTGTGTAGCCGTTTATAATATTTGTACAGCCTTTGCAAGAAAATATGTTATTAGGCCTTCCAAAAGAAATGCTTTACAAGAAATATTAGTACTGTTACTGCTTTCCTGTAAGAAAAGCAGTGAAATTGACTTAACTTTCTTTCAAAAGCACAGCTGAAGGAAAAAAGTTTGAAATTGTACACACGTTTTAAATGCTAGAAAGACAAGTGTCACTTGTGCACAAGCATTTTCTATAATTTATCTTTTTTTGGTGTGTGATTCTTTAAAGGAATGGGTTCTGGAGGCACACTTGCTCCTTGGTTTTATTTAAAAGCAACTTTTGTCTTAGCTGACTGGGTGAGGCTGACAGGGGTGATTTATGCATGTTCCCAAGAGGCTAATTCTGCCAGAGCTGACACCAGCTCCTGCCTTGGACTTTCAAAGCGATTACCAGGAGCACTTTTAACTTTACCAGGAACTAAATGGCGCTCAGCGGCACAGAATTCCGATCCCTGCTCCCTTCTGCTGGATAGGCTTCCCCAGCCTCAATATAAAATTCCTAGGTCGTTTATGGCTATCTCCTGTATTAGCGTATTCAGATCTTTTAGGGGATTTGTCGCGGTCTTTCGTTCGCCGTGTTCTTGTCTTTATAACCTTCTCCTTCTTGGTGTTCTTGGCCATTGAAGTTCTCTTTTTATACTTTTCTCAAATGTCTCTGAAAGTCTCTCATTCTCTAATATCTTTGAGGCAATAGAATCCCCCTTTTATGTGGTTCATCTTCTCCGTATTCTGATTCGTTCAATTTCTCTGCATTGAGTCTCTCTTGTATCACTGAGATGAGTCTGATAGGTTTTGTAACAAGTCTGACTCTCTGCCCTGTAGTACTGGGACTATCGGGATGAGTCCTTAGATGAGTTTCACTCTCTCACTTCATTCCCGTAGCACTGGGACGAGTGGGATTAGTCCCGTAATGTATTTCACTCTCCCTATCTCTTTCTCCTATCACTGGGATGAGTATTATGAGTCCTGTGATGCATTTCACTTTCTCTGTTCTTTCTCGTACCACTGGGATGAGTGGGATGAATTCTGTGGTATATTTCACTCTCTTGATATGACATGATATGGCATTTATAATGCGCCTATACACTTAGTTCGTTATCTTATTACTGCGACGAGTAAGGTGAGTCCCTAGATATATTTCACTCTTCTTAGTATGTGATCAGTCACTGGGATGAGTATGATGCAGGTACTCGTTATTCCTGTGTTCGCTCCCAGGTTTCCAGCCTTCCGTGTTAACCTGTTTCCCATGGGTTGGCGTCATTGGGCCTGTCTGCAGGATAGGGATCTTGCTCCATTAGATCAGGACGGCTTCTACTTGTACTCCACGTCTGTGTTTCTTCTCCCCAGGGCCAACGTAACAACGGTCTCGGCATCGTTGGTAGACTGCACAGTAAACCTCTTACGGGTCACACCACAACTGCTTCTCTTTGTTGGGGTTCCCTTCCCTTCCACTGCTCTCCTCTGCCTTCACCTCCCTTGGTGTTTCTCACACACGTAAGCTAGTTGCTTCCTCCCCCTAGAGGATCTCCCGGTCTCAGTCAGCTTTCCCCATGCAGCTGATTTGAAACTCCAGCGCTTCGCTTCTCTCTTGACAGTGGTCCTTCTTCTCTTGTTATGGTCCATTGCTGGGTACTCCCCAGTGGAGAACCATTGTTCTTTTTCTTTTCTATTTGAGCACTCTTCATTACTTGCTAATTTCCCCTCATCATAGTATCGCTGGTTTCTAACCACTGAGCAATCATTATTATTTGCTCATTCTTCTTCTTCACAGTAGTTTTACCAGACAATTTTTCAGGTTGCTATTGGGATCCTGGGACAAGGAAGTGTGATGTGGGTGTAATGCACCCAGTTACTATTGGGGTACTGGGATGAGGTTAAGGGAGGTGGGGAAAATGGGGTACTGGGACAAGAAAGTGGGATGTTGGGGTAATGCACCTGATTATTATTAGGGAACAGGGAAGAGGGATGTGGGGTTAATGCACAAATTACTATTGGGATTCTGGGACGAGGAAGGGAGAGGTGGGTGCAATGCAACAGATGGGTTACTGGGACGAGGAAGAGTGACGTGGGGGTAATGCAACAGATTACTATTGGGGTACTGGGTTGAGGAAGAGGCAGGTGGGAGTAGTACAACAGTTTACTATTGGGGTACACGGACAAGGAAGAGGTAGGTGGGGCTAATGTATTACTAGTCTTTGCTCTTTGTTTTGCTATTTATAACAAATAGAGATTCAGATAGAAAAATGCTTGGTAGGGGGAAGAAATCTACACTATTCCTAAACCCCAAACCTTCACAAATCCTATTCTCTTACCCTGCCCACATGCTACCCAGCCTCACAACTACCCTATTGACACCCCTTATATTTTGTGATATTTTATGTGCCTTGGGTGCAGCACTGCGACATATAACTAACATTTTAAGTACAAGGCACCCCGCTCTCCTAAATAAAAAATAGAAAACGATTGTATGGATTTACGCCACACCAGCAAAGGATTTTCTTTGAGCGCTCTGTACCCAACTTATTTCTAATTTGGCGAAAATCCATCCAGCAGTTTGGGAACCCCCCCATTGGAAAAACAAAGCAAAAAGTGAAAATCGCACCCCTTTTATAATTTTCGCCCCATGATTCATATTTTCATGAACATTTCCAGTTTTGGGGGCCTGGGCCAGGCCTCTTTGGAGAATTTTGTGCTGATCCGTACTACGGCTCAAAAGGTATTAGAAAATAGTGTGCACATTTCCTATGTATCGGTTTCACCTTAATTGATGGGTGAGTAGCATCACCCTGTAATATATACATGTATATAATAGAATTTTATCGGGCAACAGCCCCCCCTAGCTCAAGTGAAACCTACAATCCGTTGACTCAAATAAAATTCTGTAGGCTTTGAAAGACGTTTCTGGCCCAGGCCCCCGCCCCCGCCCCACATTTGGATAGTTTGCTATAACAGGTTAAAAGTCATAAAGCATTGACAACAGGGTGCTCTATACTTTTTGGTTTTGTTTTCCAGTAGGGCGAATGTGCATCCATTAAACTGGTGCACAGCCCATTGGACGGATTTGTTTTACATTTGAAACCAGTGCATCACAAATCAATGCAGATGTGCCTTTTTGTGGTTTGGTGAAAATCCATCCAGTAGTTTTTAAAAATAATTCCTTATCCTGGATTGCCCAGGGCACAATAAATCTTTAATATATCTCCCATGGTGAATGCAGCAAGTGAGATTTTTCAGAAACCAAAAACTGCCCTTTTTGTTTTTACTGATCAAAGGCGTTCTTATGAGAAAGGACAAAATAAACGCGTAAAATATTAGACGGTGTTAACTGGAATGTTTTGCCTACGGTGTGGATGAAGGTTGGTGAAACTGGAGTAATTGGGTAGTTTGAGAGTTTGGGGATCGCTAGGTAACTCTTTTGATTTCTGGGACGCTGGGGTGTGGTATTGCCAACAGTGATTTATCGCAAGAGGCATCCTCTCAATAATAGAAAAACAAGCATTAATAATAACAGTTTTGGCTTTTGTGTAGATACGGGAAAGTATTTACCACCAGGCATTGTCAAAACGGCACTAAGAGGCCATTAACGGTAGCAGCTTAAAAATGCACCTTGGCATATGATAGCAGTGCCTGGCAAATGCCTATACACAAGCGGACACAAGCCGAAACGTTTGACTTTGCTAATGCTGGCTTTTAACAGGACTTCAGTGAAGGACATGCATACTGCTTTAAAGTGAACTGGCTAAAGGCAGACCTGGTTACAACATTGTTATTACATCAGTAGCATGTTTAAAGCAAGCCGAAATGAATGCATTGGAGTACAGCTAAGGAGAGATGGCATATGCTTGTAACTGTTGTTTGGTTATTTATCCACCCATTGACTGGCCATAGCCATGCTAATCCATATGGCCATTCCAACCCACTTCCTGTCCCTGTCCCTCCCTATGACCATTCACATCCACTTCCTGCCCCTCCCTGCTCAAAACACACCCTCCTGGGATCTCTTTGAGCTGACTTGCAAGGCCCTTTTTCAGGGTTTCTTCATGTGACATGTCAATTTCTTCCTTCTCCCTTGGTGCAACTCTTCGGTGCATACTAATGTACTAATGCCCTCCTTATGTGGCAATGATGTTTGTAAACCTGCTTCAACTCACTCCACATGACACTTTGCACTTTCTTTGGGCCATACTATTCGGGTGCATCAATGTATGTGTTCACGTGTTGGAACCATTAAATCAATTATCACAGAGCCTTGAAAAAGTCCCTGGAGGGACGAAACATGTGTTGGCTGAACTCTATCATTAAATTCTCCCTGTGACCTACCGGCCAGTCTAAGTTTAAGTTCTTGAAAACAGATACTTGTATCTGAACCCATTCAACGCTGACCCATCGCCTGTGTGAATAAGGTTTTAAACCAGTCTTTGTCCTTTTCAGCACAGCCCCATACCTGCTAGCAGCTAGTATGCCTTAGAGACGCATGTCGGACACAATTGTATTTATATGGTGTTTTCTATCACTGCGTGAATACAGACCAGTGTATTATGCCCGGCAAGATCACTTAAACCTAATACGGTGCTGGCTAAACCATTGTAATTTGAAACCTAAACTATATTGCTCAACCGAAAAGATTAAATTACGTCTGTTTTGTATAATCATAAACATAAGCAAATCGTACCGATTTTATTTTCGCAAAAAATCTAGATGGGGTGTGTTTTCCCTGCAGATTATAGATGTTCAATTGATGATCACAGTAGACTATTGGGAAAACGTCTTTCTTTCCAAGACAATACATTTACACCATTGCTGTTCTTCACAGAATGTTGGGTTTGGGGACTTGGGATTGCATTTGTTCCTGTAAATATCCCAGATTTGTCTGCTCTCCAGTGCATTCCTTGGGACCCATCCAAAAAGTTTAAATAGGGGGGCGCTATTGCGTGCAAGCTAAAATGGCTAGGTGAGTTTTTTGGCTCCGTTGCCTGACGGCTTCACACTGCGCATTGTTCTCGATTTGGTGCGCTGAGCAACTTTAAAACAGGCGCTGCATGGAAACTATGCATCCGGCCACTTATGCACCGGTTTCTACATTCTGAAGGGACTCCCCACCGCAGACTGGCCTGTTTCTTGTGGACCCTGCCCGCCCTGCCTAACTAACGACCCGGGCAGCTGTGGTCTGCTCCACCTGGCCACACCTTCATTACGGAGCGGACGACTTGTTGCACCGGCCGCTTGCCTCTCTATACACACCCAGGGCCGTGCATGCCCCTAGCCCCGGTGCCTGGGGGCGACATTGTGACCCGAACTGAAGTCGGGCTTCCGCTTTTGAGGGACCGCCGGGGCGTTGCGGACGGGGCCCTCAGACCCGGCGTTGTAGCTACTCCTGCCTGACACTAGAACTTTAACCGCCCGCCTGATCCGCCCCGCGGGACAACTCAATTTACATCTGTTGCAGCGCCTGGGCCCCCGCCTATCGGCCTGACTCTACGGGCGGATGGCGCCCCATTGCAGGTGTCTGTGCTCCTGGGTCATCTACTGCCTAATTTGACTGCTCTGGCTGAGCTTGGGCTGCCGCCTCCAGCACTGTACATGCTACAATTGCTCCTCTCCCCAATGCTCCTACTTGACGTTCCATCTGTGCTGAGGCTCCCTGGATCGTTGAGGCAGTGGCCTGCTTATTGGTGGGGACCCGACCCACAGACTGCTTCTGTGCTCGATGGACAGCTGGAGAGCCACTCCATCAAGGGTATACGGGGAGTGGCTGAAGGTGGAACCACCACTATACTGTTTTTTGCGGTCAGTGGGATGTGCGCTGGTGGCTCCTGCCATCCCGTGGGGCTGGTTCTGTCTCACCTCCAAGTTCCTGCCTTCATCCATATTGCACCTGTAATTTGGTCACCACCTCTGGGCTGCACTCTTGCCATATGCGCTGTACCTGTGCCACTTGAGGCCTCAACCTGGGCTTTTGTGGCGACCTGCCGCCCTCCACCTGCGGCTGTTCTCTGTGGCCCCCGTGCCTGTGAACACCTTGCGTGAGGGCATGAACGAACAATGCATTCCCTGAACACGTGTGTAGAAGGAATTGGCTACCACTTCCTTGTGCCTCTCGGGTACAGGGACCCTTACCCGCCTCACTACTTCCACCGCCAGCCACGTGACAACCCATTGACATCCATTGCTTTCTTGCCCCGGCCTGCAGGGCGTTGCAGCAACCGATTTCTACCCCTATATACTTGGACCCTTTGAAAAGCGGACCTAAGGCTCCACACTATCAGGAGATTTCTCACGGCTACACCCTGCACACTAACTTTACTCCTCATCCTGTGCGCCTGGACCCCTGAGCCCATCTGGTTGGGCTGTACCACTGGTTGTGGACCCCGCCCTGCACACTAAGGGTCCGTCTTGTCCACCTCTCATCTTCTTCAATGGTACTAACCTCTCTCCGAAGCACCCTGCTACAGCTTCTTACACAACTTTGAGCGGCCATGACTAAGGGGGCGGGCAGGAAGCAGAGTTCCATTAACATGTTCGGCAAGTCCATGCTGAAGTCTACCGAGGTGAATCTAGAGGCCTAAGTACTCCCCGCGGCACCGAGCGAACCCACAGAGCTCCAGAGGATGATGGAGTATACGCGGGAGGGGTTCACAGCGCTGCACACGAAATTGGACGATATGCGTGGCACAATCAGTTCTATCAAAGACCGTATGGAGAAGACTGACACCAGAGTCACTGAGGGGGAGTCTAGGGCAGCTCAACTGAAGATAGTATTACGTCACTCAGATCCCAGGTGGCATCGCTGTCTAGGCAGGTCCAGGCGGTTAGCAAAAAGAACAAAGATTTAGAGTCCAGGTCGAGGCGCAATAACTTGCTGATAATTGGTGTGCCGGAAGACAAAATTGATGGCCCCATGGAGGACTGTCGAACGCATTCTTCTTTCTCTACTAGATGGCCTTAAGCTCTCACCATAGTTCGCGATGGAGCGGACCCATCGATCCCTGGCGGCAAAACCCAAACTGGGAGCTCTACTCTGGCCCATTATAGCCAGAGTCTTAAACTATTGTGATAGAGATGTGCTGCTACGTGGGGCCAGGGTCAAGGGCGAGTTGCTACTTGGCTCTGCTAGGATCCATCTGTATCCGGATTTTTCTGTCGCCATTCAACAGGAGCGCAAGACTTTTCTGGCCGCCAAGAAACGATTTAGGAGCTAGGAGTTAAATACATCATGTTCTATCCAGCGAAGCTGAGAGTCGAACATGCTGACAAGGTCTTCTTCACCATCCCGGAAGAGGCTTCCAAGTTCCTCGATGAGCATTTTCCTGCCTAACAGCCACTTCCTATAGCACCATATGGTCCCCTCCTGACCCTCCTTACGGTGTGCCCTCACCCGCCGTGGAGCGGGAGGTCCCCACAGTGTTTCGGTCTAGTTTTAAAATTGTATTCTGTGTTCATCTTTTCTTTTTAGGATGGACTCCCTGATTTGAGTGTGTCCACTTATCTTTGTTTAAAATTGTGTATAATTGAAATGAGCCACCATCAAGTGGTTGGTTGACTTTAGAACATTCTATTTGTCCCACACTAGGCTAGTTGACGAATGGCACCTCTATTCAATTGTTTGCACATTTCGTTTTTATCTAAATTTATATTTCCAATGTTTTTGACTGTATAATTTACAGATGTTCTGTTAGATATTCCGCAGACAATCTTGTGTGGATACCGCTTTCCCCCCTTGAGTGATTCCCTTCACTCATTCTGGGTTTCCGATACCTCTCACGCCTGCATGCGGTGTGGTCCCTTTAGTGGGCCCAATCTTTTGATGCAATAAATGTATTTCTACTTCAATGTATCTCTTTTGCAAAATGGTGATCCTATATTTGGTATAGGTCTATACAGTATGAACATACATTTTATTGAATTTAATTTAATAATAAAATTGCTATGCATTGTTTTTACAAAATTACATAAAATTGTCGTCTTTTTGGTTGCGCTCTGCGCCTTTTTCCTTTATCTTTGTCTGGTTAACACTTATGTTTTAGATCTCTATTGTGTTCCGTTTGACATGACCTTTGTTTGATTATTGCTATTGTGTCCCCCCTGTCAGCGACGAAGGGGACACTCATCTTCTGTCGTTATAGCTGTATGTTGAACGACATAAGCTTAAGGTTATTTTCTTACACGAGACGCACGCATTGGCTGGAGGTTGTGACAGGTTTGCCAGGTCATGAGGCCCCCAGCGCTATTACACCACCTACTCCATGCAAAGCTGTGGAGTAATGATCTTGGTTCATAAATCCCTCAAATTTGCTCACAAGGTGTCTTATACAGACCCCCCATGGACGATATGTCTTATTGTTCAGCTCACTACTGGGGTGGGAGGTGGTCTTACTTAATGTTTATGGTCCAAACATTGATGACCCCGATTTGTACTCCCTATTCTCTTCCTTATTGGCTGGGTTCCCTCTTCTCCCTATACTGCGGGGTGGTGATTTCAACACCATAGTAGATACTGATCTAGATAGGTCTTGCACTGGAGCACACCAGCTCTCCAGAGCTGCTAAGACCATCATAGAGGCACAAGACTCACTGAGGGTGTTTTCAGCATGGAGGCTGATACAACCTGATTCTGTGTCTTCTCCTTTTATTCATTGGTACATGATTCAAATTCTCGTATCGGCAGATGGTTTGTCTCTGACATACCCGTCAGATGTATAGTGCGGGTGTCCATCCTACCTAGGACCTTTTCAGATCACTCCACGGTCACTGTCTCGCTGAGGTCGGGTGGGATCGGGGGGGCGGCGGCATGCTCATGGAGAATGAAACCAAATGCCTTACTAGACCCGGTATTGAATTGGAAAAGGGGTCGAGTAAAGACAACTTTTTTGAGTTCAATACTGGGTCGGTGGATAAGCAGGCCACTCTCTGGGAGACTTTCAAAGTCTACATCTGCGGAATCGCTCTGGCAAAGGAGGCCGGGATACTTAGAGTGATCAGTAGATCCATTGAGGAGAGCAAGCTCCTACTAGCCCGGCTGGAAACGCAATACGCCTCATCCCCAACCGCTGTTACGCTCACCGAGATAGGGGTTGTGCTCGATTCTTTTCGAACCCTTGCAGATCGGGAAAGCAAGTCCCTGGATGACCCCCAGACCACCAGGCAATATGGTGAGGGAGATCGTCCTGGCCGATTATTGGCCAGATTGATCCGGCATGAAGGGGGTGCTCCTCATATCGTGGCCATTGAGAGAGTGGATGGTACACTTGCACTTTCAAGTCAAGAAATTAATTATGAGTTTCACTCTTTCTATGAAGCGCCCTATGCTAATGGGGACACCTCTCCTTTGGATATTGAATCCTTCGCTTTCAGTTTTATCTGCTGAAACCAGGAAGATATTAGATCGCCCAATGACGACGGAGGAAATATTGAGTGCAATAGACTCCCTCGCGACTGGGAGGGCACCCAGGTCTGACGGATTTACCACCACATTTTATAAGTGTTACAAGGGGCGCCTGGTTTCCCAGCTGTTGCCCATGTGGGAGGAGGTGTGCAAGGTCGATAAACTTCCCTCCTCGCTTTGCGAGGCTATTTATTTATTTATTTGTTTATTTATTTATTTATTTTTTTCTTTTTGTTTTTTCTGTGTTGCTGAAATCCGACAAGCCGGCCATGCAGTGCAGCTTCTACCAGCCCCTTTCCCTTATAATTTTGATGTCAAAATATTTGCCACAGAGTTGGCCCTCCGGTTAGCACCATATGTGACGTTTATCATTCACCCCAATCAATCAGGATTTATCCCGGGGCGCTCCACTGCCCTCAACCTGCGTCGCTTATTTGGTATCCTGCCCTGGATAGATCCGGAGACGCAGGCTGTAACAGCAACATTGAAAATGCAGAAGACATTCAATTCGGTTTCCTGCAGGTTTCAGTGGTTGGTACTAGAGAAATGTAATTTTGGCCCCTGTTGCCTGTCCTGTGTAAAACTATTATATACTCCCCCTGTCGCTAGCATCTGCACTGAAGATCGGTGCTCCACCCAGTTTGTGACAGCCAGGGTTACCAGATGCCCCTTCTCCCCCCTGATTCTTGCGTTAACCATTGAGCCTCTGGTGGACAGGATCTGCCAGCGGCATGCACATAGAGGCATAAGACTTACCGGGGATCCAGAGATCATCTCGCTCTATGCAGATGATGCATTGCTTTATATCCGCTCCCCGAAGAAGAACCTAGCACCGATAATAAATTATTTTATCCTCTTTGGTGAATTATCCCGGTTGAAGGTCAACTGCACAAAATCCACACTGCTCCCGTTGACTGATACCATCATAGCCCCTTGGGACCTTTGAGGGTTTACTTGGTCTCAGTCAGAGATAAAGTAACTTGGGGTAGTATTCGCGCGTCACCAGACCTCATTACATGACCATAATTATGGAAATTACTTAATTTCCCTTACCTGGAAATTTGATAGTTGGACTAAACTCCCGATCACACTTGCTGGGAGAGTGGCACTCCTTTAAAATGGTGAAACTCCCACAACTTCTATATAGATTTCAGAACGTCCTTCTATGGCCAGGAATTCAATTCTTCTCACTCGAGCGATAAATAGCTTCCTGTGGCACTCTGGTGCGGTCCGCCTGAAGTTGGACATATTGGCTACCCCTTTTATACACGGAGGGTTCCCTGCCCCGAATTTTGAACGTTACTGGATTGCTGTCCAAGCCCACTTTGCTGCTTTCTGGTTTGCGACTGGTGGACCCCCTCCTCATGTCAAACTGGAGCGCCTGGCAGCCGGGAATCTAGATATTCAGTCGTTGGTTCTCCCCTCCTCGTGTTTGAAATTGGACCCCGCCGATCCCACCATGGTCACGATGTCGGCATGGCACAGACTTTGGAGGCAGGTGGACACCCCCATCCATTCCATGGTGACTTCCCCCTGTGGAACTGCCTACCCGGGACCCCCCCTTGTCGATGGTTCAACGGTTAGCCACTGGTTGGTGGTAGGCTTAGGTACTGTATGGGATGTGTTCGCTATGGGATCTTTTACTGAATAGCACGACATACCGGAATCCTTGAGAGGGTGCCCTTCACGTTGGCTGCAATACGCAGGCCTACGGCGAGTGCTCAAGGGCGAATGGCAGGAATTTGCCTCGATTCTCCCTGACGATTCACTATTATCCGTGATTATGAAAAACGGTTACTCGAGTAGTGGTGGGGTGTCCAGACTATACGGTCTCCTTCAGAAAAGGGCAGGGCGACCACTGGACAGGCTTCGGGGTGCATGGAGCAGAGTTTTGGATATAGACAAAATGGATGAGATCTGGGAATCCATGTGCGCCCGTACTCAGGAGGTCTCCTTTAATTCCAGATTCATGATGATTCAATTGAAAGTATTGCACAGATACCACTACACACCGGCCAGGTTGCACCGTATGTCAGGAGATCGCCCCTCTCAGTGCCCTAGATGCAGTACCGACAATGCTGGTTATATTCACATGCTCTGGGCCTGTCCGAAAATCCTTGCCTTCTGGCAGGGGGTCTGTGAGGCTGTATCTCTGATGCTGGACTGCACTTTTACACCGACCCCAATGTCCTGTTTGTTTCACGAGTTCCCCTGCACTGGCCGCAACCTCAGGAAGCTGGCTGGTCTCTGTATGCTGCTCACAACTTGCTGTATATTGTTTTGGTTACACCCCGTGGCCCCCACCTTTTGACCAATGGCTTTGGGCAGTCACTTGGCTGTCACTTGGGCCTCTATGTCCTATTCTATGATATAAATAAAATATTTCATTTCTCTGATGTAGAGGAACATTGGTCCACTATGCAACCGGCCATGAGTAGTCCCAGGAACATTTGGGCCCCTTTCGATCCTATCTGCATTCTCTGACTGCCGAGGATGGGGATGAAAGTGACAATCCCCCATCTCCAGACCACTGACCTTGTCAATATGCCTGTATACTTTATTTACCTTCATGCTGAGATGTCTACGAGTTCCTATGCTTGGGCCCTGTGGGGCCACATTGCCTGATCTTATGCTGTTGATTCTATTGATGCTATTGGGGTATTCACGTAAGGCTCATTGCTCCTGGTTGTAAAGTCAAGCATGTTATATAAAAAAAAGTAGAAGATGTGGGACCTGGTGCCCATCGCAGGAAATGGGCCAGAACAAGACTGGAGCTGCATGCCCGCAAAAGGAGTGCTGCCCTGTCCCCAGAGCCTGGGCTAGCGCCCGACACTCTTGAGATCTGTTTTGAAGCCCATTTGGGACACGGACAAGAAACTTTCAAAGAGCAGATTGCGGGTTATTCGTGTGTGCGATAACCTGGTCTCACAACAGATGGGGCTAGTGCAGGACACTCCTAGCGAGATCTGTTCAGAAGCTGATTCTTGCATGTACGAGCAGCCCACGTTTCAACAGCTTGCAGAAGACTTGGCAGAGAGACTAAACACAGAAACAGCCCAACCCTCACATACTTGTTCCAGCTGTGTCCTGCAATTTACAGATGTTTTTTGGTTAGGGTGGGTAATGTGACCAATCAAAACCGCAGAGTTCAACTGCCATTATTTGTTCAAAAGGGTACTGAATCACTATAAGACCTGTTTCAAATTTAAAATGGTGGGCATTCTTCTGTTCCTATAATACGCTTTTATGCAAATCGCCAGGATTGGGTTCTAGGAAGAGATTTAAAAAAAATGTATTTTATTGTTTTTTATAACGCGTTTAATACTGGACTGTGCTGCCTTTGCTGGGGCCACCCCCACCCTCTAAGCCCTGCCCCCTCCTCCAAATGGCTTTGTCCAACTAAGGAGGAGAGGGTTCCCTCAGTACATTTTTCCCATTCCCAGCACTGCAGGTGTGAGTTAGTTCGTAATCGAAGAACCATTTATGAAGGGCAGGGAGGTGCCTGGCTTCCGCTGCAGACACGCTTTGTGGTCTGTCTTTCCTGTTCATTCCTTGAGTGGGAGGGACTGAGCACCTTCTGCTCTTATTAGAGAGCTCTGCCTCCAGCAAGCTTCACCGGCAGGTACGGCCTGCTTGATATTTGGCTACATGCATGTGCTGGCATGCGGTTGGGTGACTGGACACCATGTGTAATTTTATCTGCTTGCTGCTGATGTGGTTAGCATTTTCAGTATTTACTTTATTTTCCTTGTACTTGTAGTCCTCATCACGGCAGGAAGTTGCCTGGCTTCCGCTGCAGACACGCTTTGTGGCCTGTCTTTGCTGTTCATTCTCTGAGTGAGAGGGACTGAACTAGTGCGATATGTGCCGGTATTTAAGTGGCATTCCCCGGGAGCGCAGCGGGCTAGAGCCTCACGCTCCAAAGTCTAGCCCGTCTGTGCGCAGCCCGGGCAAGGGGCGCATTCTAAAGGTAATGTTCCTTTCCAGATGTCCTCCAGCTACTTGGCCCACAGTGATTTGCTGCTTCTAGCCCCCATTGAGACTGTATGGCCTCCTGTATTCTGCAAAACATCCCCTCCAGCCAAGTGTCAACTTAAATCCTCTGCCCTATATTGTTTCTTATTAAATAGTCGTTCTCTGGTCGCTCATGCCCTGGATTGTCATGATCTGTTGAATACTTTTCAACCTGATCTGTTGTCCATGACTGAGACCTGGCTCTGGGACAGCTCAGGCCCTTCCATAATTCAAGCCCTGCCCCCAACTATCAGCTTGTCCATTGTGACCATCCCTCCAGCCATCCGGGGGGGTGGGTGGAGTTGCTTTAATTCATAAAGCCATTTTTTTAAATCTCTTGTATTATGGTCAACCACACTTTGAAGATGGAGAGCCTATTAGTCTGTATTGCGGTCTCAGCCACCTTCACCTTGCCTGTACTTGTGGTCTATTGGCCTCCGGACCTATCTTCTGTGCTGAGTTTCCTGCCTATGTGTCTGAACTACAGCTCAAGTACCCCAACCTTTTGATTGTTGGCGATTTTAATCTCCCTGTCACTATGGCTAGTGCTCTGCAGGTCTCCACTTTCTTAGCTTCCATGTCATATCTCGGTCTTCTCTCAGCAGGTTGCTGACCCTACCCATCAGTTGGGCAACATTCTCGATTTTGTTTTTGCCCCCGAGACCTTTCTTACCATTACTCCTTCTTTCCCTGTAATTTGGTTTGATCACTTTGTTGTGCCGGTCTCCGTTCCACTACTGGCTGCTATTCCGCCTATGGTCAGACAGGACGTCTTCAAACGCAGCTGGCACCTTGTTTCCAAACCCGATCTTGCAGCTTGCCTCATCTCCCAATGTGCTTGGAGTGTGCCTTGTTCCCTGACGATTCTGGATTCTACATTTTCTAATGTTGCTGACTCCTTGGCTCTTCTTAAGCTTTGCAAAAGGAAAAAAACGCCCTTTCCGAACCCTGGTTCTCCGATGAACCTTTGGCTTACAAACTTCTTTGTAGGCAGGCGGAAAGGAAGGGGAGCGCTAGCTACAGCGTGGCAGAAAGAACTCTCTTCTCCCTAGCCATCGCTACTTATCAGAATACCATCTTTTTAGCCACGCAATCTATTTTTAGGCAAAAGTTGAGGCAGCAATAAACCAATTTAAAGCACTGTTCAATCTGGTTCACTCGCTGTCCTCCCCTGTCAAAGCCAGAAAATTCCTAATTCTGCTTCGCGGTCTGCGGATTTCTCTAATTCTCCCTTTCTTTCTACTTCTGACGCTAACTGGTCTACCTTTCCTATTTTGTCTGATCATGATGTTCTGGCTGCTATTCATAAGTGTAAATCTGCCTCACCACTTGACCCTATTCCTCTTGCTCTTCTTAAGGAGATTTCGGGGGAGATTGTATCACTGATTACATCTGCAGTTAATACCTCCCTCTCCTCTGGTTATAATCCTAGTGCCCTGAAACATGCTCTAGTAATTACTTTTGCTTAAGAAATCCTCTCTTGATGCTTCTGTTCTTTCTATTTTCTGCCCTAACTCGCTTCTCCCTTTTTATTATGAAGCTTCTTGAATCCATGGCCTCCCCCCTGCTTTCCTAATTTCTCGATTCTTCCAGTTTCTTTGACTCTTTTCAATCTGGCTTTCGCTGTGGGAGGGGCACTGAGTCAGTACTTGTGTTCGTGATTGACGGCCTTGCTTGCCTGGCTGATCAGGGTGGTTTTGGAGCACTGATTTTATTAGATCTGTCATCTGTTTTCGATACTGTTGATCATCCCACCCTGATCACCCGGCTGTCCTCTGTGGGTCTGTCAGGCCAGGTGCTAGCTTGGTTCTCTGCCTTTTTAGATGACTGTTCCCAGTCTGTTTTCTTGCCCCCTTTTTGCTCTGGGTCTGTTTCCTTGTCCTGCAGCATCTATCTCCCACTTTGTTCAACATTTATATTCAGCCACTTCTCCACCTTATCCATTCACATGGCTTCCTGTGTTACTCCTACTCCCATGACACGCAGCTCATGCTTCGTTTGGACCTCGCCAGGCCTGATACTGCTACGCAGCTTAAGGGGAGCCTTGAAGACGTGGGTTTATGGATGGCTGAGAACTGGCTGAAGCTGAATGGTGAAGAGACGGAGGTTCTGGTTGTTGCCAACTCCAGCCCTCTGTCTTTCTGGCCCCTGACCTCTGGCCTGCCATTCTTGGACTGTTCCCTTCCCCTGCTTCATCTGTGAAGTATCTGGGGGTTAAAATCTCTTCCTCTCTTTCTATGTACGATCAGGTCACCTCTGTCTGTAAAACCAGCCATTTAAACTTAAAATCCTATGTAAAGTCCTGCCTTTTATCCCTCTGAAATTTCAGGCACCTGTGGTAGCCGCGGTAGCCTCTCTCGTGCAGAGCAATATTGATTATTTCAACGCGCTGTACCCGACTCAACCTGCTTATATTGTGCGCCGTCTGCAACTTCTTCAGAATGTAGCGGTCAGGTCAGTAACCCGCCCTCCTTTTGGTGCTCATATGTCGCCCCTTCTACGCCAGCTAAACTGACTTCCAGTCGAGAAGCGCATCCTTTTTAAGTCACTCTGTATTGTGCACAGAGCTATTTCTAAATGTGGCGCTGAATATCTGCAAACCAAATTCCTGCCATATGTTCCCCCGAGATTCCTTTGTATGCAATCAGCCTTCTTGATTCAAATCCCTCGGGTCAGACTCTCTCGTATGGGGGTGGCTGTACCTTTTGGTGACAGCGGCCAATGCTTGGAAATCTACTCCACCTGTCCCTGCTTGCCACCTCTGACCTTCTTCCATTTCGCAGGGCTTTGAAGACCTTTTTGTGCTGAATTTAGCCTGCTATGTTCTGCTTGATCTTCCTGTTTGGTGAGCGCCATGATGCCCTCGGCTGAACGTGCACTGTATAAAATCATATAACATAATAGTGTTTGAGATAGAAAAAAAATATGGCATGTAGCCAGGAACTAAAGGCTCTTAGTTGTTCATGTCTGACAATACTGGATACCATGGGTGTTAAACTTGTTGCTACGTCTTTTGTAAATGTAGTTGATATTTTGTATAATAGTTGAGCAGGCATTGCATAGCCTTTCTAGGTCCTGTAATTCCTTGCATAATTCAATCAATTGATTACATGAACCGATACAAATATGCACTACACAGTATACTATTTAGAGTGACGTATTCAGGAATAAACATCGCATGTTTTTGTCTTCATGCAGGACACTGCTGCTCCTCGGGATGTCTTCGACTCCATCTGAGCCTCCAGGTCTGAAAAATGAACCCCCGAAAGAGAGTGGCTACAGGAATCCAGGTTTCAGAGGTGTTCAAACAACCAGCCTGTTCCGAGCTATAAACCCAGAGCTTTTCATCAAACCCGTAAGCCTCTTCTCATCACTGGGCCGCTTGAACGTGGGTCTGACAGATTTCCTGTGACAATACTGGAATGGGTATGGGGACTCTCAATTAACATGATAAACTTGAGGAGAAAAAACTTAGCAGCCCAGTATTGTCTGAAAATAAGCTCAGAAGGAACTCGGCAATATTATTTGTAGTTTTGGCTAATGTGTGGGGCGTTAAGTAGAAACTATTGCATTAAAGTACAGCTAGGAGGGAGGGGGATGTGAAGACGGCCGCACAGCTTGTAGGTGTTGTTTATTTACCCGTCCATTGATTGTATGGGAGTACTATATTCTGGGAGGCCGATCCGGCGAGATTAGGACAAAATGCTTGCATTGAAGAGCACATGCAAGCACCGGTAAGCACCCTGGTTCGCCCTGCCCTGGACTACCACCCTCTGCCTGGTTGCTGCTGAATCTTGCCTCCCTTCCCTTCTAGCCTATCTGCATACCGTTAAAACCTTTGCCCACTTAATGTGTATCGGCTTCCAAACTCAAATATTGCTCGCCTGCCACTGCTTGCTAGTGCATTAGTCAAAATTCCTTAAGTGCACCTTTAAACTTTGCATCTTCCATTTTGTGCTGTTCTAGTGCTTTTGGGAAATTCGAATCTGCGTGTGCCTAATCTTTAATTCTCCTTTTTGTGCTTTTCTAGTGCTTTTGGGTACATTTGAATGTAGGCGCGCCTTTTAAATCTGTGCACTGATTGTCTTCCATTGCACACCACCTGCTCTGTGCCTGTTAGGCCACTTGGTGAGGGCTCGTGCATTGTTCAGATCCCCTGCCTCTCTCTCCCTCTCCTCCACTACACCCATGGCACTCTATTTCTCCAATCTTTTCTAACTGCTATTCTATCACCTATCCTTTCTCTCTCACAAAGTCTGGAAGAAAAAAATCTGAAAAAAGCCCTCTTGCACTCTCATCCAGGCCTACCTATTCTGACACCTATATCAATGCCACTTCCAGGAAGACTTTTATGGACATCCTCCTCTGTCCCCTCACCTGACCTATGGACCTCCCATTTGGTCTCTACCCTTTCTCCTTTCTCATCCTCCAGGTGCATCATTAATGTATTTGACAATGGCACTATTATGGTCCAAGGTGCTCAACTTACTCTTATCCTTCTTGACCAGCGCCTGCTCTCTCTCATAAATGTCCACCCTTCTTCTTCTTCCCTCTCAGCTCTCCCCCCACAGATAGGATTACCAAATCCCTGTAAACCCCACCCCCCCCCCCCCGGCTCGGAAAACCTTCAAAGGAGGTAACCAGTTTCACTTAGCCACCCTGAATGCTTGCTCTGCTTTCAAACACTACTCACTATCTCTTCATTAATCTATGATTCTTAGGGAACTGGAAACTCCTACCATCCCTCCCACCACCCTAACCAAAGATGCCACACAGTGCTTCGATATCCAGAACGCCATGCTGTCCAAAATTGAAACCCATCAAAAGAAAATTGACATAAAACAAGCCATGATCCAACCCTCATTAATTCCTGAACCACCCCTACCCCTTCCATTGACATCCGTTATGACCCTGCTATGTTTCGCTTCTCCAGTGTCTCGGCGGAAGAAGTCAGTCATCCTTAAAGGCCTCAAACCTTCTTGCTGTAATGGCGACATCTGTCCTGCAAGCCTCATAAAAGATTGTTCAGACCTCCTAGCCCCCCTTATTACCTTCTTTATCAACACATCCTTCTCCGCTGGCTTTTTCCCCACTAGCCTCAAAGAAGCATGCGTTCTCCTTCTTATCAAAAATCCTACACTCAACCCTGTTATCCCTACCAACTACCGCCTATCACAACTGTCCCTTCTCTACTTAAAATCCTTGACAGAGCAGCCTATCTTCAAATCCAGCGATACCTTGAAGTCAACCAAATCTTGGGCATGCGCCAATCAGGTTTCTGCGCAGGTCCTGGGACAGAATCGGCTGTCATCGACCTAAAAATACAGATTAATGAAATTGGGGATGAAGGAAAGCCTGCTGCTCTACTCCTAGATATCTCAGCTGCCTTCGACTTGGTTGACCACAAGTGGTCAGCACCTATCCACCTCGGCCAACTTATCTCCAGAAGCCTCAGCCTGGATTGCTTCCTTCCTAGGGAACAGATCCATGAGGGTATTCGCAGAGAATGCCAGAGAATCACCAACCCCCATCTGCTGCAGTGTCCTGCAAGGATCTTGTGTGTCACCAACTTTGTATAGCATATTCACAAATCATTATTCACACTCCTGGACTCCATTGGCATATCTTATACAAACTATGCAGATGAAACGCAGATCTTAATCCCGCTCTCTGATAACTACCAGGAATATTTTGCCTCTCTCAAGTTGGTCTACACGACTATCCAATCTTGGGTGGCCACACACTGATTATGTCTAAACAATGAGAAGACCGAGCTTCTCATAGTGGGGCCCTCTTCAGTGATCAAAAAATGATGCTTCCACTACTCATTCTTCAACATTGATAAGGTAGTAATCCCGGTCTCCCCGTAGTGAAAACACTTGGTATATGTCTGGATGAATCACTATCGCTATCACAACAAGTGAGCACCATTGCCTGCAATGCCGCCTGTATGACCAAGCTAATCAACGCCTCTAGACATTTCCTCTCCCCAGACAGTTGCATGACCATAGCCTAAGACACCATCGGATCTAGACTCGACTACTGCAATGCCCTCTTTGCAGGTACCGCCGACTTCAGTATTCGCAAAATGCAGGTTATTCAGAATAACACCCTTAGAACTGACTCAACATCCCCAATGCCGATCACATCACTGCAGCATGAAAACATGCCCACTGGCTCCCGATTTGTGAGCGGATAATCTTTAAAACCCTCCCTATCACACATAGATACCTATCCAAAGTTGCCCCTCCCTACTTATTCCAAAACATCGCCAGAGTATCTTCCGCCAGACCGACCAGAGCCGCATACGCCCACAGCATCAACCGGCCTAAGTTCAAGCGGGCTAAAGCTGGAGGATCTAGCTTCCCAACATTTGCTGCCAAGCAGTGGAACCTACTCCCGCCCTCTCTCCGGGCCGAACAGTCTAACTGGACTTTCGGGAAAGCGCTAAAAACATTGCTGTTCACCTAACTCTGATTTACATTGCTCCTTCCCCCTGAGGTTTGTCAACAAAGATTGTCCATCAATTGTTCTCATACCATGTTTCTGGTCCTCGATACTGATCTCTTGTGTAACTGGTTTTATGTAACGGTGCCTTGATGCCCCAGTGCTTAGCGCGCTATATAAATGGAAAAATAAATAAATCTCCTTCTTCCTTCTTAAAGACTTTGACCTAGACGTATCGTGGATCAGTGCCAGCTCTGTCACTGCTCTGGACACTCTCCTTCCTGTGGGCTACAACATCCGGGCCAAACACAGACCCAATAGGCCTGGAGGTAGTGTGGCCCTGATCTTCCCTGAGTGGGTCCTTGCCTCCATCATACCTACTCAACCCTACTCCTCTTTCTTTTGAATGCCTTGTCTGCAAGCTTGGGGTCTCACCTACCCTCTTTCACACCCATGCCACTATCTACAGGCCCCCTAGTCCTATCCCTCTCTTCCTCTCTAAATGGTATGATCTTGAATCCTGCGTTTCTACCTCTTCTTCCAAACTCCTCCTCCTTGGTGACTTCAACATCCACCTCGACCCCCTTGAATCATCCATCTCCCAGTTCTGTATCATCTGCGAGTCCCTCTCTCTCTATTCTCCCCTCCGGCCCGATCCACTCTGCCAGTCACACCTTGGATGCCCTAATTTCTGGCAACATCCCTAACTCTAATCCGGTCACCACCCCGTATCTTGGTCTGACCACTCTCTCCTCCCACCTGGGTCCCCTTGGCCCTCCTTCCGAGTCACACCCAGCACTGCCATCTTCCTTCACGGTCATCCGACCTACAAAGCGAGTGTCAGTCTCTGCTTTCGCCTCCACATTCATCCTCCTCCCACCCCCACCTCTGATTCTCAATCTGACTCTGTCCTTGCTAACCTACAACTCTCCATCTCTAACGCACTTGACATCCTTGCCCCTGTCATGAAGATCCGCCTAAAACGTGCCTCCAAGGACAGCTGGTACGACTCTGATCTAGCATCTCTGAAACGCAAGTTCAGAGTTGCTGAACGGAAGTGGCAGACTTTGGGCGTACCTTCTGACAAACTGGCCTGCCACCTGCTCCAAAGGCAATATCGCTTCTCTGCCTGCTACAAGAAGCGGGCCTACATCCAAGCCCGCATCTCTGGAGCCACTAACAACACAGCCAAACTTTTCAAAATCTGCAAGGTACTCGCCAATCCAGCGGCAGTCTCAACCTCTCTCCTCCCTTTCCAGGCTCTCTGCACCGCTTTGGTCACCCACTTCACATAAAAAAACTTTAAAAAACTGAGGACATACTGTCCTCACTCTCCACTCCTATCTCCACTCTCGCCCCTGCACCCCCCTGCCTCCCTTGGCCCCTCCGCCTCCATCCCCCCTCTCTCTCTCCGCCCTCCTGCCCATAGCACCGGATGAGGTCTCTAAAGTTGTCCGTCTCTGAAGGTCTCTTCCAAAAAAGGTGCTCCCCTGCTCCTCTAGAACCATTTAGGACAACATCTGCTCTCTCACACCGGCTCTTGCTGGCTTCTGTAACCACTTGTTCGCCTCAGGCTCTTTCCCTCTATCCCTCAAGCACTCCCTTGTGCACCCTCTCCTAAAAAAGCTGTTTGCTGACCCCCCCCCCCCCCCCCCTGCCCGGCTAACTACCATCCTATCCACTATCCCCTTCCTGGGTAAATTTTTTGAGAAGTTGGTCCTCCCTCCAACTGACCCTCCACACTGATCATGTTGGTTGCCTCCATGACCACCAATCTGGATTCCGGGCATCCAGAGGCACGGAAACTGCTCTCCTGAACACCCGTGAAACAAATCTTGATTCCAACGCTCCCGCTGTTCTCATTCTCCTTGATCTCTCCTCTGCCTTTGACACGGTCAAACATTCCATCCTCTTAAAACGACTGTGACACCCTCGGCATCACTGACCGGGCACTGGATTGGCGGACCTCTTTTGTCACTAACTGCCCTTCTCAGCTGCAATTGGGCACTTTCTCTTCCACCGCCTCCCTATCTACCTGTGGTGTCTCGCAGGGCTCTCCTGTAGCCATGGCTCTTCAATATCTATCTTACCCCTCTTGCTCACCAGATGCCTTCTTTCTCTCCTCATTTCCAGTGCTACGCCGATGACGCGCAGCTTTCCCCCAACCTTCCCTCTTCTACCTCCTATTCCTCCTCTCTGATCCCTGATTGTCTCTCCGCCCTTCAGGCATGGTTTGCAGCCAACAATCTCTGCCTTAATGCCAGTAAAACGGAGATCCTCCCGATTTGGAAACCTGCACCCTCTTTCCCTTCTACCCTCTGGCCACCCTCCATGGGTCCTCTACCCCCACCATCCTGTGAGGCCAACAACCTGGGGGTCATCTTCAACTCTGATCTCTCCTTTATCCCAACCATCATGGATCTTACTAAGAAGTCCCACTTCCAACTCCACTTCCTCAGAGGCATTCTTCCTTTTCTCACCTTCCCACAGAAGCTCAATGTCTCCAGAGCTCTGGTCCTCTTTAGGCTGGACTACTGCAACAGCCTCTTTCTAAATCTCCCTCTTTCCTCCCTACACCCCCTCCAGGTTATCCAGAATAGGGCTGCAAGACTTATCCTTGGCCTCAAACCCAGGGACCGTATCTCTCCAGCCCTAAAATCTCTCCACTGGCTCCCGGTGGTCGCAAGGATCAAATCCAAGACCCCGTGCATCATCCACAAGGCCATCTGGGGCCTGGGACCTCACTATCTCCAACTTTCCCTTCGTAAATACTCCCCTGCTAGAGCCCTACGCTCCTCTTATTTCAACTCTGACAGTCAAACAGTTCTCCAAGCAGAGAGTGGAGGACAGATCTCTCTGCACGGCTGGTGCCTCCCTTTGAAACAGCCTCCCTGCCCCACTCAGACTGCAGGTGGATCTCCTCAAGTTCCGGAAACAGTTCAAAACTCTGCTCTTCTCTACCTCCTTCCCTCTTTCCCTTCCATGCTAACCACCCCACTGCTGCTGACTGGTGGACTGTTCCTCATGAACCTCACAGGATTCCAGGCCTTCTTCCCAGTCATTGCCAGCAACCCGACCGCACTGCCCTTCCGGGCCCCTGCCAGGCGGCTCTGAATCCCACTTCAGTGAGTCGCCAGTACTAGCACTTAGCCTGGGGTTCTCCCCTTGGCTCCCTTTAGCACTTTCCTCCCGGGCCCTCCACCAGCACTTGCCATTCCTCTGCTCCCCTCAAACCCCCATATCCTGCACTTCTCCCCATTGCACTTGCACGCCCGAATGCCACAAGGCCTAGTAGGACTATGACTTATTTTACTTTTAATGTTTTCATTGTTATTTTTCCCATGTTCCCCTCCCATTTATCCTTGCAGCACTTTCAAGCACTATTCAGTTGTATAAGTGCCTAACATATGCTGAATAAAATAAAAATGAATAAATAAGTAGGTTACACACAAAATCCTTTCCATGGTGAAGGCTGTTAGGGAGAATTCTCAGAAATGTGCTAATTCCTCTCTACCTTAGAGACCCCCAGCAACTTTGCTGGATTTTGAAGACTTGAATTTTTAACCTGGAGAGAGTGAGACCCTTTTTCCCACTCATGTATTAAAAGTGTTTCTTTTGGTTGTGGAGTCTGACAAACTCCATAGGCATCATCCTTTACATTGTGTCACACAGCACGTTCAGTGCAGTGGCACAGGGAAGTCTTTTAGATTTCCCCAAGGTTTAAATACCTTCGCTTGGATAAACTACTGTTTCCAAGAGTAGTGAAGTGAAATTGGCTTTACATACATTTGTAACTTTCTACACCCAGCACACACTATCTTACAATAGGGTGCTGGAGGGGTTACTTAGTATCTCCTTTGTCTAGTTTCTCATGTAACAATTTTATGTTACCCTTTCCTCCATAAATGGCTGGTGGCAGTGGTTTACTTTTAACTACTGTGGTGTGCATTTACCACGGGCTGCGTTCGCAGCTGCAGTAAAGCACCCAAGGGTGCCATTTTTGTCAAAATGGCCCGGTCTTCTTTTTTTGCCATTTCTTTGTGGAAAGGTCCTTCTTGAGATTTACTCTGTGCGCCAAACTAGGTTTGGTCGCTTTGTTCATTTTGTCTTTGGCGGGATTCACGAGTGAAGCCCCTGGATCCAGGGTGTCTGGCGGGGCAGGAAGTGAGGGAGGTGTCCGACACTCCCTGTGCTTTGTCTCCTAGGAGACAGGAATGCACTCTTAGGTGATTGGCCGGCTGGCTGCCCAGCAAGGACAGCCACTCTGCTGGGTGACTGACAGCTAGGGAGAAACCTGCATAAAAGGTGAGGCTTTTTGACTTGGAAGGCAGAGTCGACCACTGGACGAAGGAATCCGAAGAAGAACTTGAAGAGGATGCCTGCTGCAACTCCTGGACCGTTGGTTTGCCCGGTGAAGCCCTGCTGCTGTGCTGAAACTCCAATTTCGTTTCGACTAGAGAAGCCCTGCAAGGACGACATCTCCCCTTGAGTTGGTGGGACCAATCAACTCCAAAGTAAGCCACCTGGACATCCTCTCTGAGCTGGTTGAAATTCCACTGCAGTTGCTGCTGGAACTGAATAGCCAGGGAGAGGAACACAAGATCGTGAGCGTGGCTTTTAAGCTGGCCAAGAGCTCCAGGAAGATCCTCCGGACTCCCAGGAAGCAGGACTGACCGAGTCTGAGCCACATCAACAGAGTGCTGGACCCCAGACGCAAGGAAAGCCCATCTCGACAGCCAGGAACCGCGGTGTTGCTATTTGCGGTAGATGCGAGGAGCTGAAACACCGAAGTGCCACTTGTTTGAAGATTGCCATTGCAGTGCATGAGTCCCCAGAAGTCCTCCCTCTTGTCCCCACGACTGAGGCCCATGAACCCCGGGATATGCAGAGCTGCACAGGAACAGAAGCCATCTGCTGCACTTTTCTTCAACCTAAAGGTACTGTAGAGTCTAAGAGAACTTACCTCTTGTTGTGTAACCTCACTGGTCCTCATTAGAGACTTGTCTTGGTTGAATCTGTAGAGTTGCTAACAGTTTCTTTACCTCACACACCTAATCACCTTGTGGCCCTGCTTTGATTTCTTCATATTCTACAAAGACTTCTAAAACATTGTGCAAGACTTTTACTTACCTGCAAGAAGTGCTTCAGTTCACCTTGACTTTTGCAAACTTAACATTGGCTGGCCTGGCTCCCTGAATGACTCTTCTCTCTTCTGCGTTTTGCCTTCCTTCCAGGAAAGGGTTAACTGACTTTGCTTTGGGGGGTTCTTTTGAAAGAACCTACCCGCTTGAGAATAATTGTGTGAATACTTGTCTTATTCTGAAACCTCTTTCCTTTGACACCCCTCTCAAGAATATTCTAAATGCAACAGTGATACATTAATGTCTCCAGCACCCTAACTATTGAAGTCACCTGAGGGTGTAGGTAGTCTCTGTAGGCCATCCCAAAAGGGTATTTACTGATTTAAGAATATTAAGAGTGTGTATTTTGAAGTATATTTGTGTGTTGCTTCACATTGCCCCCTTCTGAAGGCTTACTCTAACTGACTGTTAAATTAATAATTGTTTAATCAAGAAACCTTGTGTGTAAGAGTTTATTTGAATACTTGTCACTGTGAATCTCTGTGTAACTCCCCTACAGCTCACATTGACCCCTCTTGAGATAAGCCTGACTGCTCAACACGCTACCAACCTGTGTAGTACAGACTTATACCAAAGGTTGGGTTCCTATTGCCAGGAGGTCAGGGTTGTTGTAGGGCACCCAAAGGGTACTGCATACAATTTTGCCTAACAAAGGCGCACACACACCAGAAAGTGTTATGCAACCCAGAAAGCGAGTCACACAGGGAAGAAGGGAAAAGGGCTGACAAAATATCTGCATAAATGAGCTACACAATTTTTTTCTTCTTCAAAATGCAGCTTCATTAACTGAAGTACTAAAAAGTTTCAATGAAATTAGGTTGCATCTAATAGGTGTTCTCCCACATGTCCGCATGCACACGTAACCAACCAGGATTACATATTTAAACAAGGTTTGGTTGCTGTGTGTGTTTTTCAGGCATATGGCTAGTACGGATTTGAAAATGAAGCCCCAAGCAAGTGTATGATTAGATTGGTTCAGTGAGGGGAAGAGAGCGAGGAAGGTAAGGAAGTAAAATTGGAGCATTAATCTAAGGTGCTTTTATAGGTAATTAGAGTAGGGCTTTTAGAAGAATGAGGCCTATAACAAAACAATACCACATTTGTTTTTGTTTCATATGGATTTAGCCATGTGTTCTAAAACCATTGTTTTTATAGTGGACAGTACAGTCCAAACGTATCAAGTGTGCTAGTGCTTAGCAATATGTAGCAAAACTGGGGGCACTCCACTGCAATAGAGTTTTTCCTTTCTAGGCAATGACAATTTGCCTTATTCTAGCTTCATCTGGTTTTCTTTGGTTTATTACAAAAGTACATACTGCTGAAGTTATTTCCAGATGTACATTTTAACTTGTGTGCAATAGTTATGTGCAAATTGCAAAAAAAAGCTGCAAGTAGGCAAATTCCAAAGACAATTAATTAGTTTCATTGAGTGCATTTCAAAGATAGTTTTCAATGTGTTAACAGCGTGCATCACGCTCCAGCCCTTCATCAGCTAAACAGACATTCAAACCCTTATCAAACAGTAGACAATCTTAACGACCACTAATAAGCTGCACACATTACTCATTTCATACACAAGTCTGCGGATTGTGTCACTTTATGCTGACAACGTGGTACCAGTGACCGGCAAAAGCACTTTTTTGTACACCAGCATCGTTGAACTGCAGGTTGATGACCTCCATTGCAAATTGTTGTAATGGAGGTATTGTTCCAATGCCGCCTTATGTTGTGGTATTGAGATTTATACTGTGCACCTCTGCCATTTTCATGGTTCCCAGGTGCTCAGGTGGATCTGAAAAGGAAGGAGGTTTGGGGACGGTTAGTTAGTGGGATGGAGAGGGAGAGTGCTAGAGAGAGGGCTTTTTCCTGTTCTGTTGGTAGCTTCAGTTTGGAAAAAACGGTCACTGAGTTGGGTTTGTTTCTAGATACTATGGGTAAGGTGTTTTGGTGTGTGAGTCTACATGGATTGTTTTGTGTGCCTGTGGCAAAGTGCTGGAGATTTAGTGTCTTGGGTTGAGTGAGATTAGAGGGGTGTGCCGTTTGCTGTGTGATTTCCGGTCTGTGCTGTGGTGGGGGTATGCGTGTGTTGCATTTGATGGTTGTTTTGGTGAGTTTGTAAGAAAAGGGTATGGTTTTAGTAGGGTTAGTGGTGAGGGAGGTTTGAGCGTTCTTGTAAGTTGCATTGTTTTGATTAAGCTTAATTCCTTATTTAGTGGTTGGCGATAATATGTTCTCCTTTTGTTGGGCCAGTCTAGTTCAATTTGGTTTGCTTTGGTTTTAGAATGGTTTGTGATGCCTTTCCTATTTTTGATATTGGGTGTTTTTCTTCAGTAGTGCTTCCTGCTTAGGTGGGTGAGTTAAAGAGACCTCTTTTTAGTAGTTTTCTGAATTTTAGGTGTTCTTCTGTTTTTTCATATTTCCTTGGGGCGTGAGTTCCAAAATGTTGCTGAGATGAAAGGGAACGCTGATCCTCCATATTTCAATTTTGATCATTGCTTAGGTTCAAGGCGTATGTCCTTACAGAATTTAAGTGTTCATTTTGGTCAGTAGATGGAGATTTCTTCCTGTATGAATTCTACTCCTTGGCCACGTATTGATCTGTGTGCTATGCAAAGGTTTTTTAAATTTAAATCCTTTTCTTGACTGGTAACCAGTGTAGAGTTCTCAGTGCTGGTGTGATGTCTCTCTCTTGGTGAGTCTGAGGAGTAGTCTTGCAGCTGTGCTCTGTGTTTGCTGTAGTTTTATGGTGAGGTAATCCAGCATCCCAAGGTAAATGCTGTTGGCGTAGTATATTCTTGACCTGACAAGGGAGATGGTGAGTGCTCTGTATGGGAAGGTGAGGAAAGGTAGAATCTATTTCTGTTTTATTGTGTGTAGGTGGAAGAAGCATTTCTTTACGACTGCTTTGACTTGTGGTTCCAGAGTTAGGTTATTGTCTAATAATATTCAGAGATTTTGGACTACTTTTGAAGGTTCCGGTTGGTTTCCCATTTTGCTATGCCATGCAATGCGATTTTGTGCATGACCATGATTTCTGTTTTATCCGGGTGGATTTGTATTTTGTTGTCCTCATCTATTTGATTATTTGTGTGAGGCAGTTGGTGAGGGTTTGGTCCTGTTCTCCAGGATTGTATTGTTTTTTCTTTTTCTTTTTTAGATGATTTGTGTGTCATCTGCGTAGTTGTAGCAGGTTAGTCCATAACTTTTGATGAGGGTGATGTGTCGGGTCATTTAAATGTTGAAGAGTAGCAGTGAGAGGGATGAGCCATGTGTTTAATCCCTGAGTCTTTTGATGAGTTTTCGTGGTGTACTGTATTGAAGGCTGCTGAAAGGACTACTACTATTAGCACTGAGATGATTTTGGAGTCGGCGTACTTTTTAGATCATCCCAGATGGATAGTAGGGCTGTTTGCGTTCCTCTCATGGGTCTGAAACCTACTTGTACCTCTACAAGTAATGGATTGCTTTCTATATGTTCCAGGATTTTTTAAACATCCCAGTTCCTGATCCTATGCAGGAGGGGTTTTATCTGGCTCCCTTACGCTGAAGTCACAGGAGCGTGCAGGCCTTTCCCTGCAAAAGAACATTTTGGCAGAAGCCTGCAAGGTGTGGGTAAAACCCCATGCTAGCCATCACGTAAACAAGAGGATTGACACCCGGTACAAGCTTCAGGCATCTGAGGAGATTCCGTTGGCTACATGTGTGCTTCCTTCTTCCACCGTAGTGGCTGCAGCGACTCTCCAGTCCAATGCTTCCTCTTTTTCCTCCACTGCATTATAGGTGTTGGCTAACGAGGACAAAGTTCTAGAAGGGGTAGGAAAGAAAGTCTATGCTAATACAAGACTTCAGCTGTGTTAGGCAAATACAGAGGCAGTCCTAGTTGCAGATAATCAGATAATCATAGTTATGCAGGGAGTTGTCCAAGTTTGAGCAATTAATTCCGCAGGACAAACTTGAGGGTTTCAAGACTGGCTTGTCCGATGCCAGAGTTCTGGGCCAACATTTGCTGGAGACCGCTGCGCATCATTTCGATACCTCTGCACGCGACCTTAACATTGGCATTGATATCACTTGCCAAGCATGGCTTAATGCGATCAAGTTTTCAAAGGAGGTTCAGGAGAAGGTCTTGGACCTCCCTTTTTAGAATAAGGAACTCTTCCACAGTTCTACCGACAAAGAGCTGGCAAAGACTAACTCAGCGGCCAAATCTTTGTATGTCCTCGCGAAGCCTCCAGCCGCCAGATTGTCCTTTTCCCAGACGTCGGATTTCCGTTCGAGATCCTTCTCAGGGTTCCAGAGCTTTCAGGACTGCAAGACGCGTCAACCAGATCGTTCCCCAATCAGCTCTCGGCGCAAGCAGCAAAGGCAGAGTAGTTGGTTTTTTTCCCACTCCTCTGCCTCCTCTGTGGGTCCAGTGCCCCCCTCCACTGATAAATCTACCAATTTATTGTTTCCAACGTTCCCGTGTTACTCGGTGGGGGCTGTATCTCCTTGCACCTGAAACCTTGGAGTACCATTAAGTAAGACTGGTGTGTCTTGTTAGTTGCACGTTTGGGTTTCCAGCTGCCCATTCCGGCGATTCCCTATGGCCTGTCCTCCTTTATACCAGACAGGGTCCCCCTCTCTCCGTGCTGAAGTTCAGAAGTTTCTGGATTCGAGGGAGTAGAACGTCTTCCTCCGACAGAAGAGGGCATGGGGTTTTATTCCCGCATTTTTACAGTGCTGAAACCCAACCAGGCTGGCCTGCGCACTATCTTGGACCAGTCCAATTTCAATCTGCACATTCCCCAAGAAAGATTCAAGAGGATCACTCCCACGCAAATCCGCTCCTCCCTCCTGAAGGACGATTGGCTCTGCGTGGTGGATCTTCAAGATGCGTACTTGAATATACCAATTTGGCCCCATCATCGCAAATACCTGTTTTTTTTTTTGTTGGGGCTGAGCATTTTCAATATCGGGTCCTCCCCTTCGGGTTGAGTTTGGCTCCACAAGTTTTTACGAAAATGATGGCTGTAATTGCAACATACCTGATGCTCCAGGGAGTTCATGTCTATACGTGTTTGGACGACTGGATTCTTTGGAATCATTGTCCCTGTACAGCAGCGGACCATTTACAGTTGCTTCTCCAGCTGCTGTTCCGGCTGGTTCTATCAGTGAACTGGCAAAAATCATTAATGGCGGTCTCACAGGAACTGATCTTCTTGGCGTTTCAATGGAACACAGTCAGTGCCGGGGTCTTTCTGACCAAGGAAAGGATGCGGGATGTATCGCAGACATGCTATGTTTTCCTCAATCACACCCACAGGTCGGCATGGTGGTTTCGGAGGCTTCTAGGGCTGAGGGCCTCATGTGTCTTAGCCCTCCCTCTGACGAGGTTCAAAATGAGAGACACTCAATTAGCACTCAAACAGAACTGGTCTCAGTCAACGGATCCAGACTCTCACTTAATTCCAGTGACTCTGGACATGATACCCAACCTCAGCTGGTGGTCAGACTTCAACAATCTGTTGGTGGGGACCACTTTTTGTGATCTGTCACTGCAGATCACAATATCAACAGATTCCTCCCTAGTTGGGTGGGGGGCAACTATGAACACTCTGGAAGTTTTCGACCTATGGTCTCCCCTGGACCGGGTTTGCCATATCAATTACCTCAAGCTTTTGGCAATTTGTCTGGCCTTCTAGGCTTTTCTGCCCTCCATTTCCAACAAAGTGGTTTGGATTTAAACAGACAACTCTGTGGCAATGTTCAATGAGAACAATCGGGGAGGGACCAGGTCCCCGCTGCTATTGAACTTAGCCATTCAGATTTGGGAATGGGCAGTGCAGAATGGTATCTCGCTGCAGGTTGTACATATCCCAGGTCTAGAAAATATAATGGCAGACTCTCTCAGTCGCCGTTCAGTGGCGAACCACAAGTGGGAATTGAACTAGCAGGTTCTGTCCGAGATCTTTTAAGAGTGGGGGACTCCGACTGTAGAGGTGTTTGTGACACCCTCCAACAGGAAACTTCCACAGTATGCCTCCAGGGCAGGCATGGGTCCGGGTTCCATGGCGGATGCACTGGAGATTTTGTGGAACGGGATGATGTCATTTGCCTTCCCTCCTCTTCCCTTGATCCATTGGGTGCTGTTGAAGTTGCAGAGAGTGCACGGCTGCACTCTAATCTTCATCTCCTTGGTGGCCAGCCAGGTTCTGGTTCTCAGAGCTGCAACATCTATCAGTATATTTCTGATCAGCTTGCCGGAGATTCACAATCTTTTGCACCAGAACAAACAACGGGTGTGGCATCCCTCCCCACAATCCTACAGCATGGCATCATGGTTGTTGAGATCAGGGGGGCGTGGCCTGGAGCTCATGGCGTGCAGAGGCTGAATTGCCAAGCTCTGGCCGTGGCGCCGTTTCTAGATCCTGTTGCCGACCTGTTTTACACCCTCGGGGACGAAAAAGTGACTGCGAGGACGGAGGAAGCGGTCCCCGACAAGATAGAGCTGATCCGCCGCGAAAAGGGACCAACAGGACGTGAGGGACCGCATTCGAACTGGTCCCCCCCCGCCCGTTCTCGACTGCTTTCAAGATGGCGGATCGCCGATAAATACAGCCTCTCCTGAGGAGGCGAAGCCATCTGCTGCGGCTCCCGTGGGCGCTCCTCCCGGAGCTTGCAGGAATACACTGGGTCCCGGTCTCCCGTACGGGAGCCCAAGAGTGCCGGCGAGACACGCCCCGGCGCCCCTCGCCGTGCTGTGGACTGCTGCGGGGTCCCTGCCCCGATCGGGATTGCGGGCGGCGCTGATCGTGTGCCGCCTGGAACGGAGGGAGCGGCTCGAGAGGCCCGGAATCGGCCATCCTGGACTCCTTCCCATCGCTGCCCAGAGGCCCGCAACGAGCTTGGAGACGCCAAGCACACTCGCCCCGGACACCCGGGGGCTCGAGCCTGCGACCAGGGAGAGGAGCGGCGTGGAAGCATTGAGGTGGCGGACTCCTGATCACCCAACCTCATTGAAGTGGAGGCGGACAGTTCAGGTGAGGTGTTGGAGGGAATCACCCATTGCGCCCACCACACGTGTCGGGGGTAACATAATCAGTAGAGGCGAATGGCCCCCGCCCCAGGAACTGTCCACCGGATATAAATGGACAACACGCCATTTGGTCTCGGACCTTTGAGGACCACGCACACGCAATAGGGCCCGGGGCACAAGACAATTAACACCCAACCACTTTGTGTTGACGGCCGCTACTCTGCCCCCTGGCCCCAACGTACACAAGACATTGCAAAAAAGACTGGCACACCCGCCCGGTCCTGAATCTATCCGGATTGCTCCATAAATTGCACACCTTGCCCCTGCAGCAAGTTGAACAACGCACGACTTGAACATGGCTGCCAGGAACAAAGGGAAACCAGCCACCATGGACTCGTATGTTTCCACTAAATCAAAAACCCCTACGCATACCCGCCCTCCCACCCCGGAACCGGCACAGGCAAGAGAGGGAGAAACCGCTGACAACCATACCCAGGTAATGGAGGCTATAGCTTCGCTAAGAACACACATAGACACTAAGATTGACGAATTCAGATCCGACATCCAACTCATGCGTCAAGATGCCAGAAACTTGACTGAGAGGGTGAAAAACGCCGAGATAACCATTTGTGAAAAGACCGAAGACACCATAGCCCTGAAAGCCAAAGTCATAGACCTAGAGAGGAAGGTGGCAGCGCTAGAGACAAGATCTGAGGAAGCCGAGGGTCGGGCCAGAAGGGGAAACATCAGAATACTGGGAGTGCCTGAGGGAAGCGAAGGCCCGAATCCAACGGCCTACACTGAGTCTCTGATACTACAGGAGATAGGCGCCGAGAAACTAACCCAAGGATTCTCAGTCAAAAGGGCACATGGGTCCCTCCAAAAGAGGCCCCCACCTGGTTCCGACCCTCGCCCCATAATTGCCAAAATACTCAACTTTCAGGACAGAGAGACCATCCTGAGGTATTCCAGAGAGGAAGGTCCCATAGAACGAGGTAACTCCAAAATCGCTATCTACCCTGATTATACCCAGAAAGTTCAGAGGGAAAGACTCATTTGTACCAGTGAAAGCAAGACTAAGACAGCTACACTTGAAATACATGCTCCTCTACCCCTCGAGACTGAAGGTCATCTTCAAGGGACGGGCGATATTTCTGGAAAATCCAACAGCCGCTAATATGTGGCTAGAAGATAACCTCGCAGAAGGGACAGACGCTCCCCAGACCGCATGAGACACGACCCCATAGAAGGACACAACAAGCACAAGTGGCCGGACCACGGAAGGTAATCCAACTAACAGTCAGCTACACAGAAACGGCCCTCATTCGGCCTCACCGCCAGACACCAGCCCCATCCCCCGCAAACAACCTAGGTCGGGCCAACCACCTGCCTAACCTACCTCACGCCCGATACCCGGATGGGTCTAGACGGCTCGAGAGCACCTGAGCACCACAACGACGATGTAGTTGCTGGGCGCACCAGTTTGAGTTCTGTTAATTGTTTTGTTAGTTACACAGTCTACATATCACTGACGCTGAAAAAGCGCAAGAAGGATGTATGCTACGACTCAGAGGGTGTGGAACCTGAATACCCTCGCCTGCTATATCGTAACTCACGATTGAGATCGCTCCAGACTCCTGACGGGGAGCGGCCTGCTGGGCCTGAAGCATTGCTCCGATGGCGTCACATCTCAAAGTAATGACGTGGAATGTGAGGGGGATGAGCTCATACCTGAGACGGAATCGAATACAGTCCTACCTCCGCAGGAAGAAAATATCGATTGCAATGTTGCAAGAGACACATCTCACGTAAGATGCCATGTCTAAACTAGCGGACAAATGGGCTGGGACCGGGAGAGGATCACCTTACTCCAAATACTCGAGGGGAGTGTTCACCTGGGTGAACCCAAATGTACCCTTCCAATTACAAGGGTTCGAATCTGACAAGGAAGGAAGGTATGTAATAATGTGGGGCACTATTTAGCAGACTCCAATTTGCTTAGTCAATTCGTACTTCCCGCAACATGGAATACCTTCACACCTCAAAGCAATATGTTCATGGATGACACACCATCGGAACAAGACCTTCATATGGGGACGGGACTTCAATTGCGTCATTGATGGCTCTAAAGACAGGTCTATACCACCCCCCCACCCAAGCAACCCCGCAACATCTGCTCTGACAGACGCGCTGGAACACCTCGACTTGGTTGACATCTGGAGGGAACAACATCCCGACGAAAGGAACTACTCCTATTATTCGGCCCCACACAAGGTCTACACAAGAATCGACTACTTGTTTATCGACAGAGAACAAGCCTCATTGGCTGAAACCACAACGTACTTGGGAAGATCAATCTCTGACCATTCCCCACTGGTCATGCAATGGCAAGTCAAGGGGCCTAGACCACCGATCCCCATGTGGAGAATGCCCACTGCGACCCTCGCCGACCCTATATTCAGAGAGGACCTCGCCGAAAAACTAGAGGAATATATCGACATTAACAAAGGCTTAGTATCCACCTGGAGCACACTGTGGGAGGCCATGAAGGTAGTAGCCAGAGGAGAAATAATATCCAAAGCTGGGGGCACTCGTAGGCAACTGAGGGCTGAGCTCGAAGCACAGGAAGAGGAGATCTTCCGAATGGAATCCACCTCATGCACTACACCAGAAGTTGAAGGGAGATTGAAGGAAGCCCGCGAGAAATGCCAATCTTCCTGGGATAGACTGGAGAAGTTTGATTTTGCAACATACAGCACTAGATCCCACAGGGAGTCCGACAAACCCGGAAGACTGCTGGCTTGGTTGTGCAAGCGAGAACGCCCCAAACACCTCCCAATGGAGATACTCGATGAAAAAGGGATACGACACAGGACACAACTGGGTATTAACGAAGTGTTTGCCAAATTCTACTCCAAGTTATACTCCCATGACACACAAATACCCAGGGAGGATATTAGAGACACACTGGAAGAGATGGGCCTCCCCAGAATATCCAGCGAACAAAGAGAAGCATTGGAATTGGAAATCACGGCTGAAGATGTGACAGCAGCAATCAGATCACTGGCCACCAGTAAGGCCCCAGGAAGCGACGGCCTTCCGCCTGAATTCTACAAAACCTATGAAACCACTCTCACCCCAATTCTCCATGGGGTCTATCAGGAGGCTTACGAAAATGGGGTCCTACCTAACACCATGAAAGAGACGATAATAATTCCCATGCTTAAACCAAACAAACCGCCCAGCGATTGTGACTCTTATCGCCCTTTGGCCATGTTAAATTACGACAGCAAGATTCTTACCACTATACTGGCCTGCAGGCTTGCTAGGGTGGTTGGGTCCCTAATACAAGAAGATCAGAATGGCTTTGTTCCAGGACGCAACACTACGGCCAACCTGAGACGACTCCAACACATCATGGCCGCAACCTATGAGAGCGAAGAGGACCTAGCGATTTTATCGCTTGACGCCATTAAGGCCTTTGATTCCATCTACTGGGAGTGGCTTATCGAGGTACTGAGAGGGTTTGGGTTTGGCGAAGGCTTCATCAGATGGATCACAGTGCTTTACAATTCTCCCGTAGCAAGAGTAAAGACCGGCGGAATGGTGTCCGAATCCTGGAAAATACAGAGGGGCACCAGACAAGGGTGTCCGCTGTCGCCCATGCTATATATATTGGGCCTGGAGCCGATTGCCATATATTTTAGGAAGCAGTTTTTTGATGGAGGCATCACGGTAGGCAACAAACACAATATAATATCGCTGTACGTGGATGATGTGCTCCTATACTTGAGGGACCCCCAGGCCAACGCACCAATCATATTGGAAGTACTGGACAACTTCGCAAAATACTCTGGGATCAAATTCAGCAGACTGAAATCCTCAGCCTTCCCTTTGGCCAGCTTGAGAGGCCTCGAAGAGGCTGAACTCCCGAATATGGGGATGGAGTGGCAACTGGACAAGTTCCGATACTTGGGAATCAATGTGGGCCACACCCCGGAGCTCACACACGAATACAATACTGAAGTAGCAATAACTAACCTTCGCAGATCTATGAAATTCTGGTCAAGACTCCCACTTGCGATGGTAGGAAGAGCAGCAATTATCAAGATGATAGTTCTCCCCCGTTTTTTATATTTCTTTGCCAACATATGCCACTACGTCAGACCGCCCTTCTTTAAGAAACTGGAGTCACTCATCAAGGACTTCCTATGGGGACCTATCGGGCATAAATTGTCTTCAGCTACCCTATCCCTACCGCATAAGGAAGGAGGAATACAACTCCCAGACCTCCAGTTGTATTATCTTGCGGCACAGCTTAGCCATGTGACTAAGTGGCTCTCGGACGATCCATCAGCTGAGCTGGGGCTGATAAGACAAGCTTCCTCCAAAGTACTCCCCAGAGAAACGCTTTGGAACCCTCTACAACAGAAATCCGATGCCCCCATGATTGTCGAACTTGGAAGGCAGATCTGGTCCAGAACTTGCTACATTAGACAAGTGAAACATCCCTACTCTCCAGACAACCCCATCCTGGTTGACGTGTGCAAAACACAAACGGATCTCTCAATAGCTAGGAAATGGGAAGACGTTGGAATTTCCACATGGGGAGATATGTTCGAGGATGGCGAGTTCAGGGACTTCGAATCTTTACAGACCAACGAAGGGTTATCGAGTGGCCAATTTCTCTGGTATCATCGCACCAAACAAATTGCTAAGAAAAATTGGTGCAGCTGGCCAGAGGAACCCACCCCGGACCCACTGTTACAAGAAATGCACGACCTTACAGATAGCTGGAAACCTGTTTCTCGACTATATAAAAGGCTCAACGACAAACCCAATCCCAAAAGTTCGGCACTAAAGGCGAAGTGGGAAGTAGACCTTGAAACTGTACTCACGGACAAAGAATGGGAAAGAGTACTTTTATACCCCAAGAAGGTCTCGAGAAACTCTAGATTTGGTCAGATACAACTAAACGTTCTTTACCGGACGAACATGACCCCACACAGGGTGGCCTCCTTTAACAAACAGGCCTCCTCAGCATGCCCATGGTGTGGGACCGACAAGGCTGATCTGATCCACATGTTCTGGACTTGCACCAAGGCAATGGCGTTGTGGTCCAGAGTACAACAGACCTGCACAGACGCCGGAGTACGCAGATATGCATGGACACCCGGAGAATGCCTATTAGGGACTTACCCTAGACCAAGCAAATATAAACACGTCGTAAAGTTGATGGATATCGCATGCATACTGGCAAAGAGAACCATAGCCATGGCATGGAAGACACCAGGAGGACCGAGGCATGAACGCTGGTTGAGAGAACTAGAAAGATGGACCACAGCCGAAACCAGAGCCTGGCAAGATGGAATCATCAATGGTGGGGACATAGCGAGTGGCACCCTTGACTCTTGGAAAGCCCTCCTGCGAGACATACTCTTCAGTGCAGATCATAAGCCCCCCTGATGAACTTTATTATTTTGCTATACCCGAACCCAAGCATTGAAACAGAGACAATATCCCCTCGACCATTGCCCCCTTCACTTCCTGAGACATTGTACCCTTACCTGTAACCATGCCCATCTGAGTCGGATGAACCTTCCATATGTAGACTGTCGTTGTTTAGTTTAGACGTTTTATTTTTGGTAACTTTGTACTATTTGTATGCACCTAATACAAATGCTAATGGAATGCGTTACAAAAAATGACCCCACTCTAGGGGGATGTAAACTAATAGGATGAAACGCATTTGGAGAGTTACTGTTGGTTATTGTTTGGTTTTAATGTTCTTAAATTTGTGTTATATGCTATATGATGGCAACTATGCATATTGATGGCACTATGTTATTTTAAGAAATCCCAATAAAAACATTTTAAAATAAAAAATGGTTGTTGAGATCAGGTCTGTAGCACAGTTCAATCTCTCGGGGGATAACATGTGCATCATCCAGGCTGCGTGCAGGCCTTCCACATGAGCTCAGTACAGGAGTAAATAGCTCAGTTTCTGTCACTGGTGCCTAGAAAAGCAGCTTGATCCTCATCGGGCGTCTAGATTGTGTCCTGTCATTCATTTCGGACCTTGCGGCTACAGGCATTCATATCCACTCATGTAGAACATACTTGTCCACTATCGGTGCGTACCTTAACACGGACGCTTATTCATTCACGCTCACGAATCCAGTGATAAAAAGGCATTTCACTGGTCTCCTTCACCTTTTTCCGCCTGTCAAGCCGCCTCACCCTAAATGGGACCTCAATGTGGTGCTCAACACGCTTTGTCACAAACCTTTTGAAACATTGGCAAGGGTGGAGTTGAAACTCCACCTGGAAGGGGACTTTTGTGGTTGCCATTAAGTCAGCCAGAAGGATAGGGAGCCTTCAGGCTATTTCCATCAAGGAGCCTTTTCTGGCTTTCCTTAAAGACAAGGTGGTGCTCAGCACACACCCCTCATTTTTTTCTGAAAATTGTGTCGGAATTTCACATTAATCAGTCTCCTTACCAATCTTTTTTCCGGACCCGGTGTCAGACGTTGAGCGGGTCCTTCACAACCTGGATGTTAGAAGGGCTCTTTTTCATTTAGAAAGAGTGAAAGACTTCAGAACCTCTTCTCATCCGTTTGTTACCTTTGGGAATCCAAAAGGAGCGCAGGCATCTAAAGCTTCCATGTACTGCTTTATAATCTCCTGAATTTCAGAAGCTTACTCAGTCCAGGGACTTCAAGCCCCCAAAGGCATTCATGTGCAATTGGTGCGGAGCAAAGCTGCAGTCGTAGCTTTTCAAATATATGTTCCTTGGGAAGCCATTGCTAGGGGGGACACTCGGGCCTCTTCCTCAACTTTTATTAAATACTATTGCCTCAACCTTAGTTCACCAGCCGACGCTCAGTTTGGTCAGGCTATGCTGAAGAGCCTGTTTATGGGAGTCTTTCCATCCACCCAATTTTAGTATCGGTGCTTGTGAATCTCCCACAAATATGGAGGAAAGAGGACGGGACGTTATGAGTAAAACAAAGTTACTCAGTGTAGTGACTATTGTACTCCTAGTCCATAGTACCCTTTTCCTGATACGTCCGCCTGCCTTGCCCTCTAAAAAGTTCCCTCTTATTGCTGATGTCTTCTGACCATGGCGATGCAGTGGGTGGGGCTCAGGAAGGCAGGCGTTAAGCCACACGCGCTGGCCTCACGTACAAATAAAAGAAGGACAATACATTTTTTGATGCTTTAAAAAGTGCTCCGGTCTGTCCCACAAGGATGGAGGAAAGGGAACTATGGACTATTTATTTATTACATTTGTTGATTGCACCCAAACCGGGAAGCATCACAGCACTAGTTACGATTACAGTACAGGCAATACAGTCAAGAAATAATAGGACAGGCATTACGCATATTTGCTAAATAGTACAGTTTTCTGTTTTTTCTATTTTTTTCGGAAGGTTCGATAAGAGGGCTCTTCTTGGATACATTGCAACAAGGTGTTTCAGAGAGTGGGAGCTACGACAATAAAACATACTCCGCCGGCTCTTTTTCTGGTGAATCTAGGTGTTGATAGAGATTAGGTGGTGGAGTGTAAGTGGTTTGGCACCTTTGGCGATGAGCTGGTTAAGGTAGATGGTTGCTGTGTTATGGATGCATCATTGCCTAATTGATAGGATTTTTAATTCAGTGCAGGCTTTGATGGGCAGCCGGTGAGCCTCGCGCTTAGCTTGAGAGATATGGTCTGATCGTTTCATACCCCAGACCGCTTGGAGGGCATTGTTTTGGATAAGTTGGAGTTTGGTAAGGTTTTTAGCTGAAGTTCCAGAGAGGATGGCGTTACAGCAATCCAGTTTACTACTGATGATAGCCCTGGGTAGCGTAAGGCAGTTGTCCGACGACAGACCTGTTCTGCTGAGGTTAATGAGTTTAGTTGAATAGGCTGCAGATGAGACTAGGTCCTTGACATGTTTTTGCATGTTCTGAGTCTAGGTGGACTCACAGGGTTTTCACATGGCTAGATACAGGAGTGATGTTTCCATCAACGGAAAAAGTGGGAAAATCTGGGTCCAGGTGTTTGAGTCGGTTCGGGGAGCCGACGATGAGGAGCTCCGTCTTGCCATAATTCAAGCAGAGATGGTGGTTAGCCATCCAAGCTTGGATGATCCGACGTAACCGATTGATATTGGCAGAATCTAGGCTGTGGTTTCCGGTGAGTTACCATAGTACTAAAGTGTCATCAGCAAATTTGTGCAAGGAATATCACGGCTGTTGAGATGATCAGATATGGGCTTAAAATACATCTTGTATGGCATGGATGACAGGCATGAGCCTTGTGGGACCCCATATGATAAAGGGATAGGGCCTGCTGCTTCAGATAAAGCGAATATCCCGGAGGAGAGCTCGCTCAGAAAGGAGTTAATCCAACTGGCTGCATCTTTAGAGAGGTTAAATATGGAGGTCGGTTGGTGACAAAGGATGTCAAGGTCAACCAGGTCGAATGCAACAGATAGGTCCAATAGGAGGAGGATGGCGAGCACTCCTATATCAGGTATGCTGTTGAGATGGATCTTAAGGTCAAGGAGGGCGGCCTCTGTACTATACCTTTAGTCTAAAGCCAAATTGGCGCGAGCCAAGAAGATTGTTGGACCCCAAATGGGTTTGGAGTTGAGTGTAGGCGGTGCAATCAAGGATTTTAAGGGGGTAAGGTAAAGTCGTGATGGGGCGGCAGTTGATGGGGAGTGTGGAATCGAGAGCTATTTTGACGGGGGTAGTGTCCCAAGCTTCTTTCATGGTTTTAGGGACTATGCAAGCGGCGAAGAAGGCATTTGATGAATTTGGTAATGATAGATGTGAGGGGGTCTGCGTACATCTTGATAATGTGGGAAGGGCATATGTCTCCTTTGCAGTTGGATGGTTTAAGTCACTGGATATCCGAGGGAGAGAAGTGGGAGAAGTGGAAAAGGGGCGTGGTAGTCATGGGGTGATCCATTGAATGGGGAGGAGATGCATCCTCGGTCGAGAGAAAGGATTCTTTTGAGGATGCTTTTGGTCTCCAAGGTTGAGTTTTGCTGATCAGAGCAGATTGGACAGGGGGGCATCAGGCTTTGTCTTTCGAGACACTAGCAATAAGAGGTGCTGGGGATTCAAGCTCCCTGAAGAGTTCTTTAGTATTAGAACTAGCTTCACTGATCCTTGTATTGTAGATGCTGCATTTGGTGGCGATGATAGCAGCTTTGTATTTCTTTTTTTAAAACGTTATTTTTTGAATGTTTTTAAAACTGTTACAAACAACCTCACCCACATTAGGGTGAATTAACTGTGAACCGTCCCCCATCCACCCCAACCTCCCGCCCCGAAACGTTTTCGCCTCCATTCTATTGTCCTCGTGGGTCCGCCGCTCTCCCCCTCGTCGCCTTTCACTCGAGGTGAGTGTCTGTGTTTGGGCAAATTACGTGTCCATGTACTGGGTACCTTGACCTCCAGAGGGGGAAGAAGAGATCTCATCGGCCTCATTGATTAGGAATGACACCAGTGGGCCCCAAATATTCGCTGGGCGTGCGTGTTGAGGCAGTGTCTTGACGAAGTCAGACTCTACATCTTGGCAATACAGGATGTCCTTACTCCAGTTAGCTACTGTTGGAGGAGGTCCTCGACCACACGACATGGCGACTCTCCTACGGGCGAGTGTTAATAGCACCCCTGCAAGTTTCCTAATAGCTGCTGAGAGTGACTTCGTCATCCCCAGAAGTGCCGCCGTCGAGACGGGCCGGATCTCCTCGCCAATTATTGCTGCGGTCGTCTGCAGTACCTGGTTCCAGAATGGGGTCAGCTTGGGGCAGTCCCATGCGAGATGGATAAAGTTGGCTTTGGGGTTCCTGCATCTCTCACACCTTGACTGCGATTCCGGTTGTTGTTTGCTCTTTTTGACGGGTGTAAAGTAAGTTTGATGTAGGTAATTAAAATGAATTAGTTTAAGGCGTGAGTTGAGGGCTATTTTTTGTGTTTGTTTTAGGATGAATGTCCATTCCTCATCAGGAATCGTTGTTTGGAGGGACCTTTCCCACCTTATTCTCACTCGGGTGTTGGTGGGAGTTGTGTCAGTTAGAATGGATTTGTAGATGGACGAGACTAGTCTGCCTTCTCCTTGCGCCTGGATCACGTTGTGTAGAAGTTGCCAAGTCGGAGTTTGTATCGGAAAGGTGGGAAAGAGTGCTTGCAGGGTGTATCTAGTTCTGAAGTAGAGGAATGTGTCAAGGGAGGTGCCACCTCTCTTCGACCTTGCCTGCTGGGGGGTGAGAAAGGTGCCATTGACAAACAACTCACCCAGGGTGTTTATTTGCAGTTTCTCTACCCAGTGATGGAAGACTCTCTCTGAGGTCAGCGGGATTCCTGGTATGAATTTGACTGGAAGGAGAGCCGAGTATCGTACCAGGACCTTGTATTTTTGTGCAATCTTCTTCCAGATTCCGTAAGTTGCGAGTACGATGTTCATGGTGGTGTTGGGTACTGGAAGCTGACTGATGACGACCGCTCTCAATAGATTGGGAGTCGCCAGGGCACGTTCTATTTGTACGTGTGGCCTGATAAAGTGTGTGGAGTACCGAAAGCTGAGGAATTGTGCATGTGCTGCCCAGAAGTATTTTTCTAAATCAGGGAGAGCAAGGCCTCCACTTGATACTGGCAGGGTCAGTGTTGAATGTGCCACTCTGGCTGGTTTGCCCGCCCACAACAACTCGAGAACCAAGCTTTTCATTCTCTTTAGGAAAGATTCCGGTAGCAGAATAGGAATGTTAGAAAATAAATACAGAAGCTTCGGTAGGATCACCATTTTAACTAGTGAAGCTCTTCCCCATAGGGTCAGTGGGAGTGTCTTCCAGCGGGCCACTTTTTCCTGCAATGATTTCGCTACAACTTCATAGTTGTCTTGGAAAACTTTGTGGTAGTCCAATGACATCTGTATCCCCAGATAGCATATATGTGAGGATTCCCATGAAAAGTGAAAGTCGTCTGCAAATGTCTTAGTGGCTGGGGTCAGCGGGAATATGATCGATTTAGCCTGGTTGATTTTTAAACCAGATATTGCCCCAAATTTGATTGCTTCTCCCATTACTGGATTCAGGTTTTCAATGGGATCACGTATGACTAGCGCTACATCGTCTGCATATAGGGATATAATCGACCTGTGTGGACCGATGTTGAGGCCCCTGAGGATTTGTTGTTCGCGAAGGTTGGATGCTAGGGGTTCCATTATCAATGCGAATATTAATGCAGAGAGCGGGCATCCCTGTCTGGTGCTGCGTTGTAGTTTGATGGGGGAGGACTTTGCCAATCCCACAATGATGTTGGCCTGGGGGTTGGTGTAGAGCAGAGATATTAGCTTGATGAAGCGGGCGCCCAGGCCCATTTGGGTGAGTACTGCGAAAAGGAAGGGCCATTCCACCGAGTCGAAAGCTTTTTCGGCATCTAGCAGTACTGCGACTGCTTGGTGGTTGGGGTCCAGGGCGATGATGCCGAAGAGCCTCCTGATTCCGAAAGTAAGTCGTGTTTCGTCCGGGCACGAATTCGGCTTGGTCCGCGAGCACAAGAGCGGGCATCAGTGGCATCAGTCTGTTTGTGAGTACCTTCGCAAGGATTTTGTTGTCCAAGTTGAGCAGGGAAATAGGCCTATACGATGCACAATCTTCGGGCGGCTTCCCGACTTTATGAAGAAGGACAATGTTGGCCTCGCAGGTTGATTGAGGGAGGGATCCCTTTTCCAGCGCTTCTTCATACACTTGAGCGAGAAGTGGGGCTAGAATGTCTGCAAAGGCCTTTTAGAATTCCCCCGTCAGACCATCACGTCCCGGGGCTTTGGAGCTCGGAAGGGTTTTGATGGCTTCTGTGATCTCTTCAATTGAAATGGGCTCGTTGAGGGGTTCGCGCAGTTGCTCTTCTACCCAATAGAGTTCAGCGTTTCCCAGGTATTCACGCAGGGCATCTGAGTCAGTGTTATATTTTGAGGTATACAGGTCCTGGTAAAAGGTTTTGAATTCCTCAGCTATTTCCTCGTCGGTGTGTACCACTGTGCCTTGTTTGGAGCGTATCCTTTCAACTGTGGTTGGTTTCCTGTCTGCCTTCATCAAATTTGCAAGGAGGGCTCCTGGGTTTTGTCCTTCGCCGTATTGACGGACTAAGCCGCTACGGTTCAGGAATTTTATTGCACGTTCTGCTGTGACTCTGAACTTCTGTAGCTCAACTTTTAGTGCAGCGTGGGAGCTTGGGTCGTCTGCAGTTGCGCACTTGAGCTAGAGATGTTTTAGTTGGCCTTCACAGGTGACCAGCTCCCGTCTAATCAGTTTGAGGATGCCGTTTTCCTTAGCGAGGCAGACTCCTCTCGTAAAACATTTGAGTGTTTCCCAGATTGTGCTCATCGAGGAGAGTGTGCCCATGTTGGTGTCTAGGAATGCGGAGATCTCATCTCGAAGTTCGGATGCAAACACCTGGTCTAGCATGGAACCTGCCTTGAAGCGCCAGCGCGGGTTTGTAGCTTGATGGAGTGCAGATGAGGGTTACTGCGGAATGGTCGGAGAAAGTCTTAGGTAGGATTTGGCAGGGCCCACATCTTAGCGGGCCACTTGCGGATATGAATAGATAGTCAATTCTAGAGCTGGTGTTATGCACAGCCGAGTGGAAGGTGTAGTCGTGCTGCTCCCAGTTCATGTGTCTCCAGGAATCTATTACATTGTGGGCTCTGCAGATTTCCTGAATTTGAAGGCTAGATTTGGATATAGTTTGTGGTGATGCCCATGACCTGTCTTTTGTGGGATCAAGAGCACTATTCAGATCGCCTCCCCAAACTATGGTCGCTTGGCCCTGAGCCGGAAGGTGAGTCAATACCCAGTCAAAGTTGTTAGCTCCATCCACATTGGGGCCATAGGAGTTGACAAAGGTGATTTTTTTGGCCTGCCACGATTCCACTCACCAGGAGCGATCTGCCTTTTGGAGTGTTTCTCCATGTTTAGTAGCCAGAAAGTGATTCTCCTGCTGATTAGGATTGCTACCCCTCTGGCATATGAGGAGTATGAGGAGAAGTACCTATGGCAGCCCCAGTTTCGAGCTCATTGGTGTTCTTTTCCGGGTAGTAGGTGTGTTTCTTGAATCATGGCTATGTCAACTTCATGCCTTTTCAGATATTGTAGGATCTTCCTGGTTTTAGAGGGGAGATTGCCCCCTCAAATGTTCCATGTGGCGACTTTGAATTGTATGTTTGGCTTGCATGATCAGTTTGGTATCATATGTTCTGCCTCGAGGGAATGCGGGGTATTGCGAACTGGACCATTGATTGTCTGCTGGAGAATTCCAAGGTATTCGGAGGAGGCGCGGCAGTAGTAATTGGAGGCTTGGAGGGTTGACGGGGGGCATCAAACTGGGGGTGCGTTTCCCTTCCCCCTTTTCTATTTCCTTCCTTTCATGGGCAACACCCCAACATGCCCGTTTGCTTACTTGACCAGGGGGCGGAGCTCAGCATGGCTGGACCGTCGCCTGATTTCCCACCCAATAACAAGGAACTTTTGGAATAACTGTGCTGTGCAAGGGGCACTAGGGGCTTCCCAAGCAGCCCAACCCCGGAGTGCTTACTGCTGGTGATTTCTTCGGTAAGGCTGCTGTGTTTCGCTACTATATAATTTGCTGACCTTATGTTTGTTATGGAGGGTTTCTGTGAATCCTTTCTCTCTGTGGACGAGTCGGATTAGATTTCAGCCCAGGGCAGCCCGCTTGGTCTAGGAATGCGTTCGTTTCTTCTGGCGATTGGAAGAAGTGGACTTTCCCGCCATGTTGCACCATGAGCCGCGCCGGGCAGAGCATCGAGTAGGCTATTTGATTGTCTTTAAGCCTCTGTCGGATGTTCGCAAAGGATCTCCTCTGTGTCTGAACTGCGGGAGAAAAGTCTGGGTAAAAGTGGATTTTCTCCTTTCTCCCTGGCTAGACGAAGGATGGTGTCCCGATCTCTGTAATTGAGCAGTTTTGCGATTATTGGCCTGGATGGCGCGCCTGGAATAGGTCTGGAGGATGGAATTCTATCCGTCGTTCGACTATGAACAGGTGGGACAGGGCTTCGCGGACGAAAAGGGATGAGCACAGTACTTCCACAAAGTCCTCCATTTTCGTTTGTAGCTGGTGCTCTCTCACCCCAATAATTCTTATGTTGTTTCTTCTTGAACGACCCTCCAAGTCTTCGCATCTGGCATTGACCGCTTTCATTTGAGATTCGAGTTGGGACACTTTGTTTGTCAGGGTTGCAGTGCCATCATCTAAGTTGGACACCCGATGCTCAACTTCGTTTAGGCGTTCCGTGTGGGTGTCCATACGGTGTTGTAGGCGATCGACCTTAAACGAAAGTCGGTCCATTTTGGTGTTCAGGCTGCCTATGCCAGCCTTCAGGTCTAGTAGGAGTCCCTTGATGTCGGCAGGGCAGCTACCTTCCTCCATTTGGTGAGGGCTTCCTGATGGTAGTTCCCCTTCTTCCTGTAGTCTAGGGTCTTTGGGGGTTGTGCCAGTTTCGAAGGTTAGCTTTCTTTGAGACCTGTCTGTCTTCCCCATTCCCCCTGTGGTGTTGGAGGTGGCGCTGAGTTAGGGTCGCTGCGCAACTAAAATTGGTGGGCTTCACCGAGTGCCTGACGAGGAGAGGTGGCACATACAGTTCCACGGACAGTGATGGAGAAAAGTTGTGGGATTGCGACAAGCGTTTCGGGGATGTTAGTTATTCAGCTGAGTTTTCCTGTGGTTTCCTGGCTCTCTGGATGGAGAATGCGAAGGGGCCCAGAGAGTCCGCGGGATTTACCCCTTCTCACCACGCCGAGTGGTGCAGCTCTGGAAGGTTGTGGCTACTGCTCATTGGATGGATACAGTTATAAAGTAGCTTGCCGTGTCATATGGGGCCTACTTTGGCCGGTAGACAGCGTGCCTGTAGTATGTGGCCCAGCTGGCTTATGAATGGCTGATGGTGTGTTCGCCTTAGGGTTGACTTTTATTGGGGGTGTTTTCCGTTGTGGATATGGGGCAGGAGGCTGGGCCCAGGGGGGCCGCGGGCGCCCCTCTCCCTTGCCGGGTTGGGGGGTGTGGCCTTCAAAGATTATGGTTGCCTTCTGCCCATTTGTTTCACGTAGGATGAGGCTAGCCCTATTGTCTCTAGTCTGGGTGGATGGCTGCCTGTGTGTGAATGGAGTGAGGCTTGACAGTTATGTGCAGTGCTCAAACCCCCGCTTCTGCCGCGTGCACCGTACCTTGAATGGAGAGCCGCGGGGATCTTTTTCGGGGACGCCGGCGTGTCCTAACGAGTCTTCAGCCTTCTGCCGCAGCACGGGGGGGGCGATGCCCAGGGCCTCCAGAGTCCACCCATTGGTCCTCCGGAGCCCGCCTCCAGGCCCCGAACTACCACTCCCCACGCTGATGGTGAACCGCCGGGGGTCCTGGCGGCTAGGAGGGAGGAGGTGTCGGGCGGGGGTGTGCTCTGGCTTTCGGGTCGCTGCTGTCCACCATCCTCTGTAGCGTGGGTCGTGCGTGGTTGCCTCCGGTGAGCATAGTGAGCGCCTTCGCCGGGGCTGTGTAGCGGCTCCTTCTGGTGCGGGAAAGTTTCTCGTTCGACTTTGGGTGTCCGCTGTATTCTGCCGGCGCCCCTCACATCCGCGGCTCCCAGAGTCCGACGCCGCGGAGTGCTCTGCCCGGGCCGGCCTGCGACAGGGGCTGCTTCGTGTGTTCCGGTGGCTTGCGGGTCCCAGTAGGACTTCACAGGCTTACGGAGCTGCGTTATGGGTCACCGGGGCGCCAATTCTCGTCCAGATTTCACAGGACGGTGGCGGAGCCAGCGGGATGCCTGGGGGATGTCTGGTCAGGGCGGTAGATCACCAGAATCGGCAGGATTTAGGAGGATTAATTCGGGGCTGGTTGGGAGCTCACACTAAGGCAGCCATATTGGTTGGCTCTCTAGCGCCCTCTTTGCAGCTTTGTATTTCTTAGCGGAGGAGAGGAAGGCCTTTTTGTGTACTTTGGACGTTTTTTTTCTTCAGGGGACCTTTTCCGTTTGTCGAGGGTACTTAGTTAATCTGTTGTGGTTGTTCGGTTTTTTTGTGTTGTAGTTTTGGAAGGTGCATGGAGGGCAAGTGTGTGCAGGAGTGTAGCAATATAGGTGATGAGGATAGATTCCGGGTCAGCACAGTCCGGCAGTAGTACAATGGAAGCACAGATAGTGGTTCAAGCATCTCCTTAGTGATTTTGTCGGTGTCTCTCACCATGATGTGGGGGAGGTTGGTGAGTTGGGGTGAAGAGGATCAAGGAGTGGTCTGACAAAGGCAGGGGGGGGTCAGTGGTAGTGATCGTGATGGGTGTGTTGAGGTACATGATCCAATCAAGGATCTGGCCTTTAACGTGAATAGGGGTGTTTGTGACTTGTGTGAAGTTCATCTCTTGAAGCGTAGCACTAAGAGCTGTGGCCTTGGAATCGGTGGTGGTGTTGAAACCTATGTTAAAATCACTGAAAAGTAGGAGTTAGGTTTAATGAGCGGTGAGAGGAGAAGAGGGATATCAATATCGGATGCACCTGAGTAGTTAGTGCCTTCTTTGAAGGGTGTGTTGGTGCTGAAGTCACCCTGGTTGTTCGGGTGTGTAGTCGTTTTCTTAAGTGCTAGTATATGGTAGGTGGTTAAGGGGCGTGTAGTTGTTTTCTTAAGTGCTAGTATATGTAGTTGGTTAAGGGTGTGGTTGCGAGAACGGAGGTGCCATAGTCTTGCTATTCCAGTGCAAGCTAAGGAGCTTGTCATTTTGTTGGTGATGAGGGGGTTCCATGCTGATGAGCATAGGGTTTGTGGCGGTGGAAGAGGGTGGTTTTGTGGCGGTGGAAGAGGGTTTAAGTTGCGCAAGGGTGTGGCCAGGTGGGATCGGCAGGCAGTGGCTCCGGCCTAGGTGGCAACCAGAGACATAAGGAGCTAGTGCAGTAGGGGGCCTTCAGATGGAAAGGTGGTAGGAAAGGCCTGTGAGGGCGTGTGGTGATGTAAGGAGCATCGTAGAGTTTAATAGATTTTAGTTGTGAGTTGGGAGGCAGCACATGAGGGTCAGGGTCGCAAGCGGTGTGAGGAATCTGAAGGCGTTCTCACTTATTTACCCAACATATCCTCCTCCCAGGGGACCAGGGAAGGGCCATTGCTATCAGATCCTGACTTTGGAGGTGGATATGTGAGGGAGGATCACCTGAGTGGAGGAGACTTGGGGAGTGAGGATGAGGCATCCTTGGGTGGGAGACAGTATCCACCATTTCCCTTTTCTAATGAAGACCATGTTCCCCAGGCCTTTGTAGGTTATTGCCAATCCCTTCCCTCTCTTTTGCATGACTTGTCTCCCAGTTAACACCACTTTGGTACTGGGACGAGGAAGGGACACACCAGAGGCAATCATCACACACACAAAATCCACTTTGGTACTGGGACGAGGAAGATGCAACAAAGACTAACAGACTACAGAACTAACGCTGTGCTTTCTAGTTGTCCAGTGCCTAATCCAGCTGGCGGGATATTTAAAGGCCAGTGCTGGAAAATGTGGGGGACGTGAAGGAGCAGAGAGTCGTGAGGAAGCAAGACCCGGAGAAGTCAAGAGAAGCCGGAGAGGGATGCAGAGCAAGTGCAGAGGAAAGCCAGATGGAAAGCAGGCCGGCGGGAGAGCTCTGCAGAGGAAAGCTGGTGCTTCCCTCTGAACTGGAGAAGCATCTGGAGAGGTTGGGAGGGTGCCGGAGAAGCACAGCTGAACGGACCACAGCAGGGAAGGAGCTGGCGGTGTTACAGAGGCATTGAGGTGCATCGGGTATACCGGCGGGTGAGAGAGAGGCTGTCCATTAAGCCGCTGGAGAACCGGCAGGACAGAGAACGCGTCCCGGAGTAACGAAAAATGCTGCAGCCCCACACCACACATCAGACATGCCAAGCAACACCGGTGAGTCTACCGAGGAGCACTAGGAACCCTGGGGCGTACCGACACAGGCGATAAGGGGATATTTGTTATACATGATATGATAAGCAGATAAATGAAAGAGATTGTAAATCCGTTAAATCCCTCATTTAAGTCAAGTTGAGGAAATTACAGAATAAGTACTACAATGAAGCAATGAACTGTGATAAAACCTGAGAAAGCATAATACCAGTGAAGTGAATTGGCTATAAGTTGACATGAAAGCAAGGCTAATAGGTAAAGCCAAGTAAGCAAGCATAAGTGAATGATTGGGATGAATATTGCCAAGAGTCAATTGAGCATTGCCAAGAGTCAAGCAGATACTCGTATACGTTACTGAGAGAAATGAGGGGTTGAAGAAAAGTAAACCTGTATGCAAGAGAAACCTGGCCAAAGGGTGTTGGAGGTTTTAATCAGAAAATCTGAAACTGTGAATACATTTCCTAGCAGGAGTGTGTACAGGGAAGCTTATGTTGGTCATTGCAAGTGAAAGCTAATATATCAGTGAATGGTGATTAAAGAAGAGACAATAAAGCTTCAAGGGCAAGTAAAAGAGTAAATCGAGCCCTATTTTTGAAGCTGGAACTGTGGCAAAATACCAATGGAACAGATGCAAGTAAGGTGTGTCGGTTGTGTGACCTGTAATGGGTGGACCGTGTGGTCTGACAACTGCACCTAGACCGAATACACCTACCTAGAGGAAGAGCCACTTTGAGATGGAATAAAGGAAAGCCTATGCAAATTGAAACTAAGGAACTGAAATGTATGAACTGGTGAAAGGTAAGCTGGCAAGTGTCCCAAGGAATGGTGTTATTTTGGAACATTGAATATTCTGAAGCATTGTGTTGTTTTGCAACTTTGATAGACTTGAAAGCATGGGGAAGGGAACCCCTCTTTTGCAATGTGAACTGTTTGAACCTTGGGGGACGGGAAAACCCTTTTCCATCAGTGAGCTGGAAGAAGCTCTGAACTTTCATTTGACCACTTGTTATTAGATTCTGACATCCCTACACGTTGTATACAATTAGATGAGTTTAGGAGTTCCTGACACAGACTATCATTAGTTTTATTTAGATAGGGAAATCCCACCTTAGCAAGTTAGGCCGTTTTCCAACCCTCCATTTTTAGTCAATAAAAGTTTGTACTAAAAATCATATTCAGTTGCCTGTGTCTATTCCATGATGCCTTCACAGCGGGTAGTTAGGCAGTGTTTTTGTGGAGGGCAGATACTTGGGTCCTCTTCTGGCTGGCAGAATGTCTGGCACAGAGTGTTAAGTAAGGGCTCAGGTAGCTGGCATCTAGTGGGCTGAGTAGGTGGCGCACAGGCAGCCAGTGCTTTAGTTGCAGATGAGAAAGTCTGTGTATACGATGCTGGCAGCGTTGGGGAGGGTGTGCCAAAGGGCAGCGCACTGGGTAAGGGCACACATAGTGGCGTCTTGGCGGGTAGGGTCCAGGTGTGTAATGCGTATGTTCCAGTTTTGCGTTTGCTCATATCCAGGGATATTTGTGTGAGGGGAGGATGCAGTGAAGGGCAGGGCACCAGGTAAGGGCACATACCATGAGGTCAGGGTGGTCAGTGCACTAGTAGGTGGTGCATTCAATACTAACCTACAATTGCTTATAGTGAGTGAGTGAGATACAGGTGGGTATGATAATGGTTGCAGAGCTACGATTGGTCCTTTCGGATGGTATACAGGTAGGCAAGATATTTTCTAAAATTCGATTTTGTTCTTGAAATGGCAGGCGGCCGTGTGGAGGATGTGGCTCTTGGTGGTGAGGCAGAAAGGATGGGTTCATTAGCCTGGAGCTTGGAGGGTGGTGCAGGTGTGCGTAAGGCACTATTAACAGGACTAAATACATGTGTGTCAGGTGAAAATGAGAAGGGCAGTGGCGGCGCATAGGAACGCAAGGTGCTATTTGCAGCATGAAATACATCAATGTCAGGTGAAATACAAGAGGGTACTGGCAGCGCATAGGGGCGCAAGGCATTATTTGCATCATGAAAAACATCAATGTCGGGTGAAAAACCAGAAGGCACTTCCGGCGCATAGGGACGCACAGAATTATTTGCAGCATTAAATAAAAGCATGCTTGGTGCACTAATCATGGGCGGCAGTGACGAGGAGGCTGCTGTCCATAGTAGGGCATAGGGGATGGGAGCGGATGGGAAGAGCAGACTGTTGCTGGATACTAAGCCCAGAAGCAAGTTTGTATGAGGTGACGCTGGTGGAGGAATGTCGGAAGCGGGTGAACATAGCTTGACGTCAAGTGGCTGAGACTTACCTATGAAGGGGTCACAAGTGTAGCCACTGCATAGGAGTCGATCGAACGTGGCATTCGTTGTGTTATTCAAGTGGCATGTTGGAAGGTGTGCTTCGGCCTCCAGGCCCAGGCGGACACCGACAGGAATCAGCCTTGCTTCTGGGCCTTCCTGCATTGGGCCGGGCGGCTCTCGATACTTGCTGGCAGTAGGCTATCTTCCATCCAATTAGAGTATGTTAGTCACTACAGTGGGTAACTTTGTTTTTCACACCATTGTAATTGGAATGACCCATGAAGTGTGTGGCATGGTGAAGGGGGTCGGACAAAGGGGTGGCATGTTTCAGCAACACAAAAGAACGTACCTCTCCCTATCTCTAAATGGTTATCCCTACATAAACAAATACCAACTCAGTTGCTTGTCATCAGGATGTTTGTCCAAAGGAAAAGTGTCCGTCCTCTGTCCAAAAACCTACTCTTAGCCCTACCACTAATATACAATAGGGTTCAACATCCAAATTAACTATTACCAGGAGAATGGTTCCCTTCTCCTGGTAAACTGGCTCAGTTGCTATCTCTTTTCCAACAGTCCTTTACTCTAGCTTCTGATTCCACAACAGAAGTATGGTCAGGAAAATGACTCCCTTTGCCTGACCCGCCTCACACAGCCTTGAGTGCTGTCTTGGGATAGTCTTTGGCAATAGTCCTCAAAAGTCTCTTTACTTCCTCCCAAGGGCTTCTGAAAGCTTGCTTTACAATTCCAGTAATTCTTAGTTGACTTATGACGTTATGAAGATTACCTCCAGACAGCTCTTGTTGTCTATTACCTTCTTTAATCCTACTTGTATTATCACTGTGATGAGGGAGAGTCCTCCCAATGCACTTCTGAATTTTGCTTCTCTGAGTATCACTACTGAGACGAGGGAGATTACTCCTGAGGTTCTCTTGTCTCTTAGTTCTTTGAATATTACCACTATGACGAGGGAGATTACTCTTGACTCTTGTAATGTAATGTAAAAGGATTTATTGATTGCAATTCAGGCTAAAAAGGCATCTGGACGCTAGCAGCCAAAAGCAGAAAAGAACCAGATGGATCGCAAACCCTCCTCAAAACAGAAAGTCTTGATAGCCTTCACAAAACACAGGTGATCCGAAATCTCCCGCAAGTATACTGGTAGTGAATTCCACATTGTAGGGGCCAAAACCAAAAATGAACGCCCCCCCCCCTGCTCGGGTTTTACAAAAGCGTGGAACCTGCGGTAGATTTGCAAAGGCAGAATGCAGGGAGCGGAGAGGAGTGTAACAAGTATGTTTCAACTGAAGAAAAGTCATCCCAGAGTCTAAATCTCGTCACTTTGATGAGGGAGAATACTCCAGAGGCTTTCTTGACTCTTGGTCCTTTAGGTATCACTACTATGAGAAGAAAATTCTCCAGCATTGGATCTTTTAATAGATTCACATGCTGTGAATATTGCCTGGCGTCAGGCTGTGAATCCTCGGTTACCTTTGGATTTCCCTTGCTGAAAGCAAGAAAATCTTTCCATTTTGTAGGCTGTCACCCTCTTTATGGGTGCTTTTGGTCCTCACCAATGGGACCTCGAGTAGCTAGAGACTAGTCCCTTCTCCTATTCCTCCCTTCAGGTTTGTACCACTTGTTGAAGCTGAGGGGAGTCCTTGCCTTTCTCCACATACGATCTTCGGTTATATATCCATTTATTGATGATGGACAGAGACTTCATTGACTACAGGATCTACAGTGATGCTTCTAATCCTGATGGTGTTAACGCTCTACAGATAAGTGGGAATACAGAGAAAACGAAAACCCCTGTTTAAGGTCTGTGCCACCTGTGGACTTAAGAATGTGTATGAAGGGGACAAACATACAGATTGTATATATTGTTTTTACCCCCATCACACCTTCAAATACTGCCAGATATCTTAAGGGCTTAGCTCAAAAACCCTTAAATACAGAAACCGTCGACTAGCATGTTGGCTAAACAAGGGCAACTACCCAGAGTATCCCTCCGACATAGAGTCCACAAAAAGCATGGCCATTCCCAAAGAGAAGCGACCACGCTCCATTGAGAGACCCAGGTCGGAGGAGAGGCCAGCAAAGAAGCATAAACACTGGGTCGCCCACGGCTATGAACCAACGACTGAATAGGTGGTCCCCACGTTGACAGAGAAGAGGCCTTTCAGGGCACCAGAACGGCCGTCCTCTCGGGGGAAAACGGCTGTTACCATTGAATAAACTGGTTCGCAGCCCATCGTCGAACACGTCAACAACAGACAAAACCGGCAAACTCCATAAACAGAAGTCCAAATCCAGAGAGCGACTTATCATGGGTCCAAAACCCTGTCTACCGGAAAACTCATTCGTAGACAGCGACTAAGTCAGGAACACAAAGTCCGGTGGGACATACTAGATCGCCTGTCCATGTCCAGTCTTCAGGGCATGTTAAAGCACTGCCACCAACCCTGTCAACAGTAACAACCTAGTCAACGGTGACCTTGTCCACGGCGCAAGTCCTTCGTAAGCCCTGTAGGGCATACCAAATCATCCATACAGGCAAAACCCACGCCACAGGCCATCACCTCTTCAATGGTATCACTACGTCCCACATCAAGGGTACACAACTCGTCTACAGGGCATAAGCAGACGTCAACAGGACACCACTCGAAGACGACCAGAACTTCCACGAAGAGTAAATCCCTGTCAACAATGGAGAAAAAGACTAGAGAAAGGTGGCTCGGCATCGCCAATGACACTCTTGTCGATGGTAAAGCAACAGAAGCCGCTGGTGCAAGATACCACCTTGCAGTCCACAGAAGCTGCCCCGTCTAAAACTCACACACCTCTGGACAGACCACAAGAACTGGACATGCCCCAAGAACAGGTCGGACCCTCACCAGTTTCGCCCATCACATACTCTGAGGTCATTCCGGAAGAGATATTGCAACACAAGGTAGATACGGATTTCGAGACACAGTATGAACAGCAAATGTGATTCTTAGATTTGGAGGAGTCTATAATAATACAGGGTGCTACAAGATCCCCAGACAGTCCGGCCACTCCAGGAAGATTGCAACACAAGGTAGATACGGATTTCGAGACACAGTATGAACAGCAAATGTGATTCTTAGATTTGGAGGAGTCTATAATAATACAGGGTGCTACAAGATCCCCACACAGTCCGGCCCCTCCAGGAAGATACATTCCTGTTGGCGACCAATCAGGACACTGCCTACATCAACCAGGTATTGAGGCAGCCCTCCATCCTACTCCAGGGCCAAGCCACTTGGGCTCATGCCAGGCGGAAATGCGGTCACTCTTAACCAATGCACAGGCTTTGCTTTCATTACAAGTCCTCTCTTCTGTGCAGAGAGTGATTGCACGACTAGATGCTGCTTTGATTAAACCAGGGCTGCCGGCACTACAACTACTGGTTCCCCCACCTCCACCACAGTGCTCACTCTCGCCAGCTAGATCTAGGTCAGTCTATGGCCAGGTCGGTAGCATGCTTCCCGCAGGCATCTCACAGTACAGGTCCATCTCTCGCTCACCACCCAGGCCACGTCCGGAATCGAGGGGTAGGAACAAATTGTCTACAATGGCTACATCTCCTCGGACGAAACGTCGGACTCCCTTGCCTCCTTGCTGGGCCGTGCAAGTTGAAGGTGAACTAACGGACACTGATATGGACGAACACCCATGGCGCATCGTCAACCTCCACTTGTACGCCCCAAGGGGACGATGACTGGGATACTGACTCCCCACAAGACAAACCACCGGAGGAAGAGGCTCTGAAGCCCCCCGTCCCCCAGATGACCTCTTAGGGTTCTATACCATGAGCACAAGGGCCTGCAAAGAGTTTGGCCTCCTGGGCAACGAAGCTGAAAAATAATGTATTCGAACACTGTGGTGAATCCTACAGATCCCTCACTAAAGCCCTGCCTAAAGCCCAGGTGGGCAGGGAATGGCAGACTCTTCCTGACTTTGGGGGCGGTGTACTGCGGGAGGATCACCTGAGAGGAGACAAGGCCCAGGATGGTGAGGTGCTCCCGTGGGATGAGACGTGGTATTTTTCCTTGAAAGGGAAGAACCTTTAAAAGAGTCCAAAACATGTAATAGCTTATTGTCGTTATGATGTGTCTGAACCCCATATTGACTCTATTGATGTGGACAAAGCTGTGGTGACGTTTATAAATACCAAAGGGAAAGAAAGACCATTTTAGATCTGTAAAGTTGAAAATCCCAATTACTCCCAAAGGTGCAGTGAAAGGGAATCTATACATATTGGTTTAAACAGACTGCTTTACTTTTTACAAGCAAATTCTGGCTATTTACCCTTAAATAGCGTTATGAGAAATAAATCTACTTTTAAAATTGAGGAGTTGACAAAAAGACCACATGGATGTCGACTCACTGTGGATTCATGGCTAGCCGAGCTATCCCCATTGTTGTCAGTAAGACAATCTGTAGGATGTTACCTCTGTTGATTTCTGGGGTGGAAGGGCAACACCTGCTCCCAGGGCTTAGGACCTCACCAGGAGAGTTTCTTGGAGTCAGTGCTTCAAAGGCTCCACTGGCCTAACACACACATCTTCACACGAGGGAGTTGCAAATCCAGAGGGCCTTTGAAGTCAGGAGACATAGGAAAGAGTTGAGGTAGAGCTGCCAGGGAGGGAAGGAAGACCTGTGAAGGGCTGGCACCATCTTAGTTTTCTGTCTGGGACTCTATTCCTTCCTGTCTCCTCCACCCCACAGTACTAAGCATGATGAGTGCGATGCAAGAAGGCAAGGGTCACTTGTTACCACAACCAGGATTGGATCCCTCACAGCAGGGATGCTTTGGGCCAATCCTCCTTGACATTTTACCTTTATAAGGAACAGGGCTCCCACTCCTTTTTTGATTCATCATTGGACACCAGGAAGAAGAAGAATACCCCTTTTGGACCTCTGTTAGTGCAGTCCATTCCAGAATACTTGAACCGTTGGAAGACAGTCTTGCCTTGTCGAATGCCGGCTCGACCCTTCTGGAGCCTGCACAATCGAACTGACTCGATTCCAACCGACATCAGCTTGACTGCAGCTAACGAATCCAAGCTCAGTGCTTTCCATCCTTTTAAATACGGTACTGTTGAGTGGCCCTGTCCCACTGGTCCACTTTCCGGGACCCTCTTCACCTTACATTTCCAGCATATTGTTTTGAACACTGACATTGAGGAGCAGTTTTTGCCTACACACCCCTGCTTAAGCACCCAGAATGCCATACTATACAACAGCCTGTAGTTTCTGTGTTCTACTTTCAGGGGTGGGTTATTATTAATGTTTTTCTTTAGTTAATTCAATTTTCATAAATATAGAATATAGAACCTTGATTGGGCATTCTTTTATTTTGGAGTCTTTGTACTATTACTGTTTGGGTTGCTACTGGTATCACCTCACACCCCTACTGAGAGTAAAGCCTGCCCTCGGCCCACATTACTACAAAAGGTGAACACTGGGCTCTGTCTGTTTTACTTTTATGATTGAGACCACTGCTAGTTTTGTAATAGTGTGGGGCTGAGTAGACCGTTTAGAGATACTCCTATAGAGCAATAGTCTTTTTGTCACAGTGACTGAGCCTGGAATTGGGAATGTCAGACCCCAATCAATATTCCAGCAAAGGGATGTCTGTTGCAGGGCAGAAAGTGGCTGGTGAAACCCTCCTGCCTCTCTTGTAACCATGCATGATCCTTGACCTTGCCATCCTTCCCTGGACTGTTGGGATTAGCCAGTCCTGTATCCTGCACCAGTATTCTGCCATCGGTGAACATCTGAAGTGTCCCAGGACCTTGCTGTGGGCTACCCATTCATGGGACCAGGCTTCCCTGCTGCAAAGTTAGCTTGGGATCTTGCAGATCCTGTACTTCTGCCCTAAGATCATCAATTCCTGCTGCTCCCCCACATGAAGAGAGGTCTTCATGGAGCCTCTTTTCCGCTGCCACAAACTGAGCCGCTGACCCTTGACTGGGGATACTTCACTGATGCACTTTGTACTAGGGGTCCATCCTTATCGTGGACTTGGTTGTGGCTGCAGGTCTGTGGTATTTGGCCTGTTCTGCTGCAAGACTACTGGAATCATCCTCTAATTGGAGATCGTAACCGCTACCTAACCATACCCAATCCTAACACCCTCAGCCACTGCATCAGCGACCCTCTACACCCCCACTGACTGAATCACTGACGAAGGTAAGTGAGCCCTGCGACTGAGTACCCTATGGGTGGTCACTTGGAATCAGAGTAAGGGGTGTGGCTGTACTTAGTTGTTGCTCTGCATAAGGACTGCATGGGGCAAAGTCCACTCCTTAGCCACTACCATTACCTTGCCATGATCAGTGGAGTTACCTGCATCTTGAACTCTTTTAAGACTCTGGAAAACTTACCTAATGGAGAAGGACTGCTTAAGTTGGGTGCCTGCCTTATAATTATAAGGCAGATTGTACGATATGTTTTTAATTGCTGCCTTTTTCACTCCACATGTTACAGATTGGTTGTGTTGCATTATTGAGCAGTTTTTCTACTGTGTTTAGTGTAATGTACAGGTAATTCACTTTGAGATTAGAGAGTGCGTGCATGCGCATATCGTTGTGTGTGTTTTGTAGTATTCTTGAATATTACCTGCTTAGTCCCAAGCCCTATTAAATACTATTAAATACTATATTTATATACTTATATTAAAGACTGTTTCCAAGTAGTGTTAACTGTAGAAGCACAACAGGCCCCATCTCCCAACTCTGCCTTGCTGCTTCTGAGAGTTTACTTTAATGGAGTGTGACAAGCCCTTGTATCTCAACTAGATAGTCCTCTAAGAACCCCTACTGCCCTCTCCCTGAAATCTGAACTGATGTTACCCATATCCCGCTTCCTCATTATGGCTATCAGGTGGATATACTCTCTGACACCGGCAACAACCTGTGTTCTGGAAAACAAATCCATCCCCTCAGAATCAATGTTAACGCTACTTAAGGAAAGCAAATCCCCTGATTCATTGAAGACCCATGGCCAGATAAGTTTAGCAGCCAATTTATAGCTAGCTGATTATCTTAGAAATGCGAGCAGCACTTTTTTTTATTGACATTTATTATGCCCCAAAATCTAAAACATGCAGTAGAACTTCCACTTCTGAAAAAAATATCCTTGACCCGAAGGAACCCCAAGCACTTAGGGCCCGATTCATGGAATTAAATTGAGTAGAAAAAGGGGCGCTTGCGTACAAAACGCGCACAAGCGCCTGTATGTTGATTCATGGAACACAATGCGCGTGGCTTACCCGAGACTTGCACTGAATCGCTGCTCTCCAATGCGTCACTGCAACACTAAGGACGCCTTGCGCGAGACACCCAGCGAAGGCGCATACCGTCTTGCGCAGTCACCTAAAAAGGGGGCAGAAACACGTGGAATGGGGAACAACGAGCGTAAATGTGGGCGTTACATGGGAAGTACCACAGTAAAATACTCGCAACACCAACACGCGCGCTAACAACACGTATTCATGGAATCGAACAGGGTTCACCGGCTTGCGGAAAAAGACACGCTCATCAGGAAACGCGTCCGCCACGTAAAAGCTGGCATAAGCGTGAGTGGACACTAAGAACAATGCATAAAAAGGGAACGCGAAAAGCCAACACGTGTATACAGCTACAATGAATGTACCATTTTTCGCAGCAGTGTGATCGTGGGACACCGCAGGAGGAGGAGGAGGATAGCCAGGCCACGTTTCTTTTCTTTTTTTTACCCAGGACCAGCCTTTTTGGGATGCCTCATGACCAGGTCTATGGCAGGTATAGGTTTCCACCTCATATCATATTAGACCTGGTCACACAGTGGGAAGAACACCTCACATCACCCACCATGTGCTCCCAAGCACTGAGCCCCTTGAAAAACGTTTCTTGGCCACTGGGTCATTTCAGCAGACAACTGCCATAGTCTGGGGCATTTCACAGCCCACAAAGTCACGCTGCCTACACCAATGTGTTGGCAATCATGACTGCACGTCCCTCAGTCCGCAGGCACATATACATGCCCAGAACACCCGCAGAAAGGCAGGCCATGGTCCAGGACTTTTACAGGGTGCCGCACTTCCCTAAAGTGCATGGTGCCATCGATTGCACCCATGTGGCCCTAGGGCCACAGAGCACATCTATTGCAATCACAAGCACTGGCATTCCATCAACGTGCAGGCTGTAAATGATGTTAAGGGAATCATTACATCTGTATATACCAACTATCCACGGTCCACCCGTGATATATTCAGAATGTCACCCCTACACCGACCCCTGGAAGCTGGGAGGCATGGCAACACATGGCTCATTGGTGAGTACAAATGGCCCTGCAAATGCATGCATGTCTCACACAGACAACCACAGACAATCGATGATGACAAAGGGACAATCATCTGTCCCAACCTTAACACCCTGAGAATGTGTCCTTGGAAGTGCTAAATTGTGTGCATCTGTCATGACCAAGCCCATCCGCCCCGGAAGCAGGCATCCAGACATTTGTTTAAACTTCAGAAGCCCCGGCTAGGGGCTATCTGGGTTCAGTCCTGGCGCCTTAGGCGCCAGGCTCATAGTAGGAATCAGTCCTGGCGCCTAAGGCGCCAGGCTCATAGTCATCACTTACCTCAGGCAGACCATGCTGCACATGCATCCAGGCCAACGTGAGACCTGGAAGGGACTATTTTTCCACAAGGACTACTTTTCACTTGGGTGTGGTTCTAGGGACTTGCCACGCCTGATCTACAACACACGCTTCGCATTATTCTGCATTTAGCAGCGTAACGCTCACCGTGCCTGCAAACCTGCATTCAGTCTTCTGCCACGCCCGTCTTGAACACAGAGCTCCTAGGAGAGAAAGGAAAATAGGAGAAGAGGTTAGATTACAGATTTTAATCTATTCCTTACTGATTTCGGATCTTGCATCACTCCGAGCCTGAAGGGACATTCTTTCGGCACGCGCCGTATTCCAGCTGCAGCGCCGCTCCTTTTTCACTAGCCCACAGCATCTCCGACTCGGCGCTGCCTCCGTCATTTTCTTCGGTGGTTTTCAACATCTTGGGAAAAGACAAGAAAATAGCAAGGTGAGCCTAAAGAGACTAAAAAGACAATCACTTTTATTACGAGACTCACCTGATTATCACCGGAGGCTTTATCCTTCAATACGCCGCATCTTCTTACGCCGCATCTAGGAAAGAAGGAAAAGACAATGAGCTAAACTCACGCAACTTTACAGGATAGTTTGGTTGATACAGACTCTTACCTGAATGCCGCCAGCAACATCCAGACAGGATTTGTCGCCGCAAATCAACAGGGGAGTGCAAGAGTGAATATTGGACATTTTGAACTCTTTAATCTTGGCAAACTCCGGGGTCAATAATCGTCCAGAACTCCAGCACCTAAAACCAGTGAAGCAACTGGTATCTACGCGCCCCTGCATGCCACGCAGGATGGAGAGCTCACCAATCAAAAACATAAGGTGAGGACACTGATTGGGAATATCGGAGGTGGCAAGTGGGGAGAGCGGGAGCAGGGGAGGGGGTCTGCATTCACACCCACGGGGCTAAATCCCTTTCTCCATCTACAGGAGAATACTTCTACGAGTCAAGCTTACAAGACTAAGGGGGTCCGTCCAGACGGTGATCTTTGTCCTATGCTTCACGTTGGTGGAGGCCGCAGCTGTCCGGGTTCGATCTATGCCCCTTTGGGAACCAGGTGAGCGTAACAGCATACCACAGTATTAAAAGTATTTCAATCTCGTGTGCATAAAAGGAACACATGGAAGTATGCCACTAACACCATGCCGAAGTACACATCTAAATGCTGGTATGTCACCTAAACCCTCCCACACTGCATGTCACCTGTTTGCCACACCATGCCATGGCATGCAATGTCCAAACTGCCAAATAAATGGCCAACACATAACAATACGGTCACAAAGCGCTCAACAATCAACGGAACAAGTTCAGAAATAACTCACTCTCACTCATCAATATAAAAATGTACACAGGAACATCAATTGCCCAGTACAACATTCCAGAAACACAGCACCCAAGAATGAATCTGTCTTGACAGTGACCATTCATAATTGCACATGTGGCTCAATGTGTCGTGACTTGCACATGGCACCCTTGTATATTCTTGTGGCACTGCTAACCAAAGGGGGCAGGGAAGCGCATACAGCAGGAAGGCTAACAAAAATGGAGATAGTCAAGCTAATACATGAAGATGGAACATGAACAAAGGATGGATCTCAATGTCCAAACAAAAAGGCGGCTAACCATGCACTGGACGAACAATCATGAATCCCACTAGGGGTGTATACACAGTTTGGACTTGAGACTGCCCACAGATATAATGGAAGCCCAATGCCTCTTTGTAAGTTACTTTTACACGCTGCACTCCTTGCAAGCCCATGAAAAGGGCAAGCAGGAGTGGCATATGTGTCTGGACTCTAAGGCACAAACAAGGAGTGTACCAACACGATACAAGCCTGCATGGGTCCAGCTGGAATCTACAGTGGATGCCCTCAGCTGCCACACAAAGCAACACACTGTCACATAAATGCACAATAGACAAAAAACAAGTTAAAAAAATCAATAATGCCGGGGGGGGGGGCACCAAGGAGGGAGAAGGTGCAGGGTGCACATCAACACCCACATGTGTGGATGTTGAGAAGAAAAAAAACCTTGATGGGTTAATGGGCCGCACGGCTAACATGGATCGGGAGACCTGTCGCCACCCTCTGGTGTAGTATCAGAATGTGGTATTGGTAAGGGAGGATCACCACATAAAGCCCTGGTCTGGTCCTCCATGGCAGTGGCTATACAGGACTGAGATGCTTGCATCTGTAATATAATGGCTCGGAGGTCCCCATGCAACACCTCACGGGATGCGCGCAGTTCCTTTGTGATGGTATGGGTCAACTGTTGCATCTGCTGTTCAGACTGTCTACTGCGGGCTGCCTCGAGTGCAGCCAGTGTAGTTCTGAGGGGCCTATACTCTAACCTCTGGGCCATGGATGCGCACAGAGCCCTCAGTTCTGCCCGTCGGCTCCTGTTGCTGGCCACCATGTTCAGCCTGTGTGAGCGGTATGTGGACCGCAATGCCTGATGCTGGTGCTCCACCTGTCTTTCAGTGGGTATCATGGAATTGGCTACCCTATCCATGCCCTGAGCCAACATCACATATGAAGCAGCCTGTTGTTGTCCAACACCATACATGGACTGCTCCCACACAGTATCGCCAGCTAACACACGGCCACCGCATTGGCGGACGCCACGCCATGCCTGCCTGGGCCAAAGGAACCTAGCCCTTGATGTGATGGCGCTGTCTGTGGCTGCAGGACTGCATCCCTCCCTTGATTAGTTGTCCCAGGACCAGGAGTCGATACTTTGGAGCGTGACCCTGCAGCCGTAACCACCACAGACAGACTTACCAACACTGACTGGCCCTGGAAGGGGTCATCCCCCCTTCAGATGTTTGGGATACAACAGCACCCACAGTCGATGCACTCACCTGTGACAGCACAGAGGTATCCATATCCATTTCACCACTAGAGCCAAAGGTTTCCTCAGAGGCGGACTCAGACTGAGTCAGGGCCAGGATGGCCTGTAGCACCAGAGGATCTTCATGGGCTACCACACCACGTCCTCCACTGGTGGTTGGTCGCGGCTCAGTATCCTGTACCTCCTCCACCTCCTCCTCTGCATCCAGTGCCTCCTCACCTGCACATGTACAGAAAAATACATAAAGACCCATGTAAATAGCATAGCCCACACACATAGGTATCACAATGTTGTAATGCAACACATTAACCTGCCATATCAGTCATGGCACAAACTCCCGTACGTACGCAGTGTCAATGGAAGGGAAGCATGAATGCAGCCATGGATGTGTGTTCAAGGGCTCAACAACACATGTAGTGCATGGTGCATAGCACCTGCTTCACACACAAGCACCTGACTGGCATAGTTCAGTCACCAACATCATTGATGCAAATACACAGATGACACGTAGCATAACCATGTCTGAACTGTCAAACAGCATGAGATGCAACTTGATGACTACTGTCCCAGAGCCATGTACAATGGTTGTGACATGACATTACATGGAATTCCCAAATTCAAAACACACAAGTGTCACAAGGTGCAACGATGCTAGGGTGGTGGAATAGAGTGAAGCCAGGCACACCGATTCCATGAGGCCAGGACACATTGACATCACGCAAGTGAATAGGCATGTTGAAGGGGAGACCCAGGGTCTGATGTGTGAGGGGGCAGTGCAGTACATGGGAAAGGCCTCAAATTAAAATATAACTACGTCACCAGTAATGTAAATGTAGCGGGCTGGTGGCAGATGAAGGGTAAGTGCAGACATCAGGGTTCAAGTGCTGGTAGTGGCTTGTAGGGCTGGTAGTGGGTTGTAGGGATACAGTAAACAGCCCCCAAGTGCGAGGGATGCCCGGGAAGCAGTGCGTGGGTACACATGGTGGCTCAGAGGACCGTGTGGGAGATCAGAGTGTTGCCAGGTGACTAGTGCATTCTCTAATTCATCCTGGACTCCAGCAGGGGAGAGGAGGAGAGAAAGCACAATACATGAGGCAGCATCAGATGTGCCTACAGACCTGCAGTAGGTTGACCTCCAGTTCCATTGAGGCAGGGAGGCTGTGCCAGAGGGAGGCCCCAGCCAAAGATGGACATTAACCCCCAACTAATTGCTATGAGAAGCAACTGACCCTGAGGGAGTAGGAAAGGGATGATTAAAGACCATGAGAAGGAAGCGAAGAGTTGAAGCAATTGCGGCCCCAGGACCCATAAGGCCTTGTGGACAATGCACAGGGTTTGGAAATGAACAGTCGTAGCCACTGGGAGCCAGTGCCATCATCACAGTCCTAGGGAGATACAATACCTGGCCCCAAGACAAAAGGACAATTCCCACAATCCAATTCTGGTCAGTTGCAGAGGTAAGAGAGTAGAAGCAAAGAAATCTTGGCAGAGGCCGTTGCAGTAGCCCACCATAGGAATGACCAGTCCTCTGGAGATGGCGAGCTGCTGGGGGAAGGAGAGGAAAGGAACAATAACTCTGAGGAGGTGCAGCTGGCAGGGTGACCTCTCGGAGACATCAGAGATGTGAGGAGAGAAGGCGAGTGTGGAGTGGAAGATTATCACAGGCCATCCACCATCACAGGTTGCAGCAGGAAGAGGGCCAAGAGTGGCAGGACAGAGAGTGACATGGAAGGAGTGAGCAGGTATGGTGATGAGGATTGTCTCAGAGTGCAGCACATCGTGCGTATGCAGTCTGCAGGACAACAAGCACGTGTCAGTCCAACATTACATCGTTCACCCATGGCAGTCATGTAAATGGTGGCAGAACTGCCAGACAATCATTACACTACATCCAAGCAGCATACACATGTCATGGACACACACAAATATCCATTCACCAGACAGTCCCTCATAAATTGGCAGGTCTCCCACACCTTGGATCTGCTCCACATCAATCATATCACTAATGATCTCATGTGGAGTGAGTTCTTCGTCCTCTCGTGGTGTCTCACCTCCAGTTACCAGAGCAGAGGCGTAGTTGGCACCCAGCTTCTCTCTGGCTCAGCACCAGAGGTCATTCCAACGCTTCATTGCCTCAGCAGCTGTGCGCCTCTCATTGCCCAAGGGGTTGATTAGATCGGTGATGCGCTGCCAGTGGGACATACACTGGGCAGGCGTATGTGTGCTCCCTGCCCGCACGAGCATGCCATCTTTGTGTTCCCACATGTAGTCCACGAGGATCTGGAGTTCCTCATCACTGAAGCTCCTCTTTCTCCAAGTGTGGGTCTCCTGTGCCGTGCCTTGGGTCTGAGCCTGTTTGCCTACTGCACGCTCTTGCAAGGTCACACAGACCCGGAGTGGCTGGGACCACTTGGGTCAGTAGGAGTTGATTCACTGGTGGACTGGGCTGTGGCATCACCCACTGGGTCGGGACCACTACAGGTGAGGCAATAGACTAGATAAGAAACCTAGTCACACAACCGCTCTCCGTTTGTACCCGGTCTGGGTAATTTTGTTTGAAAAAACAGTTCTAAATGGTGTTGGTTTTGTTCATCCTGATCTAGGAATTGTTCATAAGAAATAAGTTCCAAGACTTCGTTTGTGTAATGTATATATTTCTTTATGAAAAAAATCAAAAGAAAAATCACTAATCAAATCTTAGTGAGGACGCAGCTGACATATTTCATTATGCAAGTAGACTTAAGATGCCAATGCATTTCGGAGTGTAAACTCCTTCATCAGGGCAAGTCTGTGTTGTTAGGAAACAGTAACATCAACAAAAGCATAAGAAAATGTATACAGGCCTGGCTGGGTGACCCTGAGCCTGGGTGGTTGTTGCAGCAGCTGCCCCTGCAGCTTCCTGATCCTGCCTGGTGTGTACAGAAGATGGCAATGCTGCACCAGGACCCTGGGTGCTGGTGGCTGGACCTTTGTTGGCACGTCTCTTGCTCTTAGAGACAAGGACATCTGCCCCTGCGTCTCTGTGGGCCTGGGCCAGGACCAGTACAGGCCTGGCTGGGTGACCCTGAGCCTGGGTGGTTGTTGATGCAGCTGCCCCTGCAGCTTCCTGACCCTGCCTGGTGTGTACAGCAGTTGGCGACGCTGCTCCAGGACACCGGAGGGCTGGGGACATCAGCTGCATCTCCCTGACCCTGTTGGGCAGAGGGCATGGCTCTCCCGACATGTCCCTGGGCACCTCGAAAACCTCACCCACCTTGGCCACCTCGTCCACCTTTGCCTCTCTTCCCACCTGTTGCCTTCCCAGTCATGGCACTGATGGATTAGTGCAATGGGAGGTGCAGCTATCAATTGTCCTGGGCAGTTTGAGTGAGGGGGCAGGGTACATGATGTAAAACGTACCAGTGTGCTCCAGCAAGGCTCAATGAAACCCCAGGGGAAAAAAAACGGGCCGCGTACCACAATGGCACGTAGCCCACGTGTGAAGGAAAAACGTTACGCATTCCGCTGTGGCACCCAGCAACACAAAAAATGTGTACGCGAAGGACACATAGGGTACTATGACCTCGAAAATGGGGGAATGTGACACACAGGGGCAGCCACAGTCTGCAAAATGCGTACGCAACTCACCGTCAGCCCCAAAAGTACACGCGCGTGTGCGCAGAGTCAATCCCCCACCAAAACAAGAGGCTCAAACGGTGGCAGTAGTGAAGAGATTGCGTGGAACGAAGTCCACACATCCATCTGCTATAACTGGCACAAGCGTGTGATGTTCCCCTACGCACTACATTATACCGATCCTGAACGCCACGCCCAACGTCCAGCACGTGTCACGTAACTTAAGCGCTTAGGCCCTTTCCTCTGATTTCACGCTAATGTGCTGTGTCCGCACGTGCAGATCTGTTTCCGGCTGCCCACGCGAGTAACACGGAAGACCCACGCTCCTGCCTACCAGCCAATTTACCTGCCTCCAAGTGCCCTGAGCTGCCTTCTACGAGCCATCTGCTGCTGCCTGCCCACTGTGTGTGCCTGTTGCCCATGTGCCCTGCAATTTTGGTGCCTGCTGTACAGCCATTGCCAGTGCTTCTGTCGTTGGACCTTCGACCACCTCTGCTGATCCAGAAGACTCCTGACGTGCCAGACCACCGCTCCACAGCCCACCCGCAGGACAACCTTGCCCACCCACACCTGTCTCAGGGGTTGCCATGTCTGAACCAACATCATCTGAGGCAAGTGGCAACCCCCCGGCAGTGAGGCAGAGGGCTGTCAGCTTCCCTGCAAGGTAAGTTGACATCCTGGTGGAGCAAGTCCTGTGGCATTATGATGCCCACTTCTTCCACAGACCAGCGCAAGTCGGCAAGGAAGGACGGAAGATGATCTGGGCCGACATCATGGGTGTCATCAACGCGGAGGGGGTGGCATCCCGGGACTTCCGCCATGTCCACAAGCGCTGGGAGGACTTTAAAGCCAGGACCCACAACAAGGCCTGGCGCTTCCTCCAGGCTGGTGTGAGCCAAGGGGGGTTGCCGGGGCCGGTTGAACACCGACAACATATGGGTCCTGGAGAGGTTCTACCCAGCACTGCACGCCCAGGTCATGGATTTGCAGCACTGCCTGGAGTCGACTGGTAAGTGAAGAAAAGTGATTTCCCAAATAGGAAAACTGCGTCCCCTGCACAATAAGGCCTAGGCCTAAATGTTGTTTTAGAGTTTGAAAGATAGGTAACTATTGAGGAGCCCCACTAGGGGAACACCCAAATGTATTACAACTTTCTATTTACTGGTTATTCTGAAATACATGTTTTAGAGATTTTCTAACATATTGTGGTCGAGACCAAATGAGTCATAAAATTATACTTGACAACTTTGGAATACATTTTCAATATACAGTTTTTTATTTGTACAAATGATGTAGGTTGGCCCAACGCGTTTCGAGTTTCTATCACTCTTCATCAGGGGCATACATTTGTTTTCACACACATTTCTATGAAAAAAGGAAACATTTAAATTATTAAGTGATTGTGAATATAAACATTACTTCACCTCTAAAGATTATGATTACTCAAAACCTGTTCATTTGATCATATTAAAAGGATTTTAATTACAGTTGACTAGATACATAGCAGTCTTGGGAAATTCTTTCCTAAATCTCAATTAGTTCTATTAATCCTATCTCAGCAATAGTTGTCTTAGTAGCCATAACTGGATTGTGAAAATCATAATTGGCTTAATAATGAAAAAATATATGCTGGAAGCTTACCAAAGGACACCAGCCTTTTTTAGAAATTCGATGTTCTCCGCGTAGCTCGCGCCTGTGCGAGCGATGCCCCAATGCAGTGAGGACGTGTGTGACTTCACGCGCACATGCGCGAGTGACGTCACATGCGTTACTGCATATAAAACCCCCGTCTATTTTCAAAATGGCAGACGCAGCTCCTGCCTACCCAGTCCGCGAACCAGCTTCTCCACAGGACCTATTTAAAGACAAGAAAAGGAAGTAAGTACAGTTTCACCCATGAGCAGCCCTCAACTTATTAGATAACAACTAGATACTTACCTTATTGTATCTCGTCTTTAACAGGGAAGGTTTTCCTCAATGCTGAGACACTAAATAGACCTCCATTGCAGAAAATACTTGAACTAAGCATTTCTGACCTGATACTTCTCCACTTGGACCAGCAGGATGCTTATCCTGAGTAAGTTCAACACCATTTCACTTGGGTACATGCTTTTATACTAGCTATTCCTTAGTCTGAATCCCTCTATCCCAATTCCCCTTCCAGCCTCCCTCCAGCGCTGGGGAACTCATCTGGAAAGGAATCATTCTATGAATACCTACCAACAGAGACTTAGGTACTGGACCTGCATACTAGCTTCACTTTATCCGGCGCACCGGATACTTACACCCACCAGCAAAACTTAGACGGGGTAAGATTGCTTAGCTAAACTTTAATTCACCACTGTCTTTTTATTAACATAAGGATTCCCTAGAATTGACATACATTTGTTATCTCCATAGGTCGTACCAACCACTCCATTTAATCTACTCTGATAGGTTGAACACAACTACTGGTTCCCACAAAATTGGAAGGAGAATTAGTATATTTCCCTCCCTTCTTTGGTAAGCTTCCAGTATATATTTTTTCATTATTAAGCCAATTATGATTTCCACAATCCAGTTATGACTACTAAGACAAGTATTGCTGTGATGGGATTAATAGAACTAATTGAGATTTAGGAAAGAGTTTCCCAAGACTGCTATGTATCTAGTCAACTGTAATTAGAATCCTTGTAATATGATCAAATGAACATGTTTTGATTAATCATAATCTTGAGAGTTGAAGTAATGTTTATATTCACAATCACTTAATAATTTAAATGTTTCCTTTTTTCATAGAAATGTATGTGAAAACGTATGTATACCCCTGATGAAGAGTGATAGAAACTTGAAACGCGTTGGGCCAACCTACATCATTTGTACAAATAAAAAACGGTATATTGAAAATGTATTCCAAAGTTGTCGAGTATAATTTTATGGCTCATTTGGCTTCGACTACAATATGTTAGAGAAATGTCTAAAACATGTATTTCATAATAACCAGTAAATAGAAAGTTGTAATACGTTTGGGTGTTCCCCTAGTGGGGCTCCTGAATAGTTACCTATCTTTCAAACTTTAAAACAACATTTAGGCGTAGGCCTTATTGACAGTGTGCGGGGGACGCAGTTTTCCTATTTGGGAAATCACTTTTCTTTGTTTCATTTCCCAGCCTAGATACCAAGACTGAGCACTTCTCCCCCGCAGCTATACTCATCTTAATATCAGACATAATTCCCTTATTCATTCAGCAGCTAAACTAAAAACATAGTCTTCATAAGTGTGCTTAGTGTAGTTTTCACTTTGCCGACTGGTAAGTGTCCATGTGTTGTTGTCCTCCACAGTGCATGTGCATGTTGATGTGTGGTTGGAGTGTGCACCTTGACCTTATGTCAGGCATGCCACTTGTATGGATGTCTGTGTGCATGTCCCATACAGTGCTACATGTATGTTCATTCAAGCATGTGTGACATCAACGGTGTTCCAGTTGCAATGTGTGATGCGCTGCAGCATGTAACGACGTGCATATGGTTGCATACATGTGTATGGCCGTGGCCGTGTGAGAGGTGTGACACATGGGTGCTGGTGGCAACATCATCGACATGCATGGTGTACATATGCATGTGTCTGAGAAGGGAGTGTGTGACTGCCCAACACTCCTGGATGGATGTAACTGGAGCATTTCAATGTGTGCTTGACTCTTGCTGACAAATTGACATTGAGTGGACTCTGATGTGATGGCTCCATGCCCTGTCTCAGGACTGTCAGGTGATGTGTGTGAATGAAATGTGTATGTCCCATGATGCATGTAAGGGGCATGCACAATTTTGAGGTGCTGACAGTGCCTTGTCAAAGGATGTGATTGTCTGTTGTGAAGGACAGACATAATTGTGCATGTGTGTTAATTGCACGTACCTGTGTGTTGTGGAGGGTGATGATGGTTGTGACCTTTGCCAGTGCAACTAATGTGCATTTTTTGTGCCAAACAGACATATGTTCAGTACCCTGATGTTTGTGTTCCATGTCTCCCTGTCCACAGTGACGTTGGAAGAAGAGGGCGGGGAACGTGCTGTGGAGAAAGGCAGCGGGGATGCCTCCACCAGGCCCAGTCACGCTCCCAGGTAATTTAATCTTCGGGGAGCGAGGAGACTGGTGTCACATCAGAAACAAGGGCCGCAGCTGCTGAGGCGTGGTCCAAGAGGGTGATGGTGATCGTCGACTCCTCGGCAGTGGGAGGGACATGTGAGCTCGTACAGGGGTATTCCAATGCGGAAGACGGTGGGGAGGCATCCAGGTTGGCGGGGGGGGAGGAGGCCGCATCAGCCCAGTCCATGGGGCCCGGCAGGGGTGATGAGGTGGGTGTGATTGGTGCAGTCCAGACTCAGGGGCAGGAGGCAGTGCAGGTCGCCGAGGAGGTGCCTGTGCCTAATCCTGCCCTGTGTCTGCGCCTGCGCCAGTATGCACCTGCGGGCATGCCCCAGGCCGGACCCATCCGCAGGTGGAGGATGTTTTCATGCAAAAGGATACACCAATACCTGCGGATGTTGCCATTCGGGACATGGTGGAACTGTTGCTAGCCGGTATCTCGAGGCATACAGGCAGCATTCGTGATGATGTGCAGGCTTCAAATCTGGGGCTTGCACGTCATCACAATGAGGTCTGGCGTCTCCTGAACTGGCTAGCTCAGTTCCTGGTCTCGCAATGGGTGTATGGGTTGGCCACTTATGCGACCGCCTCCTTGTCTTCCTCCTCTGTGCGCCAGTCATCCTCCCTGCCGCCTTCCGTCCCAGATACCACCAGGGCCCCCTTTGGACCCGTCCCAACCCCGGCGGCCAGGCTGGTGGAAATCACATACCTGCCAGAGTCGGAAGTCAAAGTTGGATCATCCAAGGTGTTCACCACGCAGATCCAGCCGGCGACAGGGGCTGTGGCAATGGAAGGAGAGCAGGCACCAAGGAGCAGGGCACGTGCACAATGGCCCTGGGGGTTGTCATCATCCCATAGGCTGTCCTTAAGGAGCAGGCGCTGGGCTATTTGGCAGTGGCAGGCTCCGAGTAGGCGGCAACAGTACTCGGGGCATGGCATCTCAGGGAGGCAGGTATCCGCCATTTGGCAGGAGGCAAACATGCCCCATACCCAAAAGATGTCTTCTGTTTTGGAGCGTTTGGGGCAGCAGATCGGTGCAGAGCGGCAGTGGGCACGGGAGGCAAGACTCACCATGGCCAGGGTGGTGATTGCACTGCGTCGGGCAGAGAGGCAGGCTGAGATCCTTGAGGAGACTTGCAGGGAGTGGGAGCCAAGCATGTTGGAGTCCCTGCAAGCCCTCGAGGTGAGAGTGGACGCCCGCCTAGGGGAACTGGACACAGTGTTCGATGATGCCCTGGCCGAGACTTTGATGGAGCATGGTGAGGAGAAGAACTAGCCTGCTGCCATTGTATATAGTTCTTTAGGTATACGTTTCCATTTCATTTGGGATTTTTTTGGAGTGTTTGGACTGTGCTCTGCTTTTTGTACATAGTTTTTATGGTGTGTAATTTTGTTTTATTTCATGGTTTGGGGTGCTTTTGTTACATTGGACCTCTTTCATTTGTACATAGTTCTCATTTTTTTCACTACTTTTGTGTTCACCATGCTGGAAGTTTTTTTTCATTTGAATTTGCTTTCTGGATATCATTTATGGACATGGACTTTATTTGTGACTATTCCATCTTTTGTTTACGTACACTGGATTTTATTTTGGACATTCTTGCATTTAATTTGTTCATACACCTTTTTAATATATGTATGACGTTAATACTACTTTTAAATATATTTCATTTTTTTTCTCCCTGTGATGTTTGATCTTTTATTTTGTCCAAGTTTGACGCTTCCTTACTCTGTTATGTGTCCCTGCTAAGGACTATTGTTGGTCATGTCTGTGCACACTTGCATGCATGTGTCATGTTTCACATCCATTTGCATTGGGAATATTATGGCGTGCATGACCAGTGGATGGGTTTCAAGGTGGAGTTGGAGTGTACATGGTGTAGTGGCATTTGATTTCACATGTGCAGCATCAATGTGTATTGTTCATCACTGTGTTTGGGAAGGTGGTCGGTGGGGTGAATGTTGGGAGTGCAAAATGTTTTCAATTTTGGGCCAGGATTTGCTTGAATCAATGTAACGCACTTGCCCTTCACCAGCATGTCTTTGAGCTTATTTCATTGACTCTCGTGTAGTTGGACATCTTGCGTTGCAATAGCTTTTTTCACTTGGTAAGGTTTTACACATGGACAGAACAATGCTGCAGTATTGGTGGATAGGCATGGTATGATTACCATGTACTCAATCATGACTTATGTCTTCCTCTGTGCTTGTGCTTTTGGTATTCCTCTGCCCTGATGAAGTCCTGTGTGAATCTGCTATGGTCAGCTGGCTACCCTCTGAACTTGGCAAAAGGTCCCCTCGCTTGCCACTTGCACACCTGCACTGGCTCTCAGGCATGCACAATCTTTAGACTGTTTTTATGTATGCCATCAGACACCTACCGACCCTTTATACAACTCCTGAGTGCACTTAGGCTTGGGATTGACACCAGCTGGGCAGATTGTCTTTGTTGTCTTTTTGGGTGTTTTTTATGATGTCCTTCATGTGTGCTGAACTGGCACCTCCGCAACCACATTTCATCAATCACCACTCCCATGCACTGGCACAGTCTCAATCTCACCTGCCCGAACAAGTTTCTTGTGTCTATCTTCACTCTCTTCCACCTCCCGGGACTCTTTGGCCCTTTGTACACTTGTGTACATGTGCATTCTGAATGACATGTGATTTGATTGCATGTCATGTCCTTCACACATGGGAGGGTCGCTCGTGTGTTAATGAGGTTATCTGTTCAGGTGATGCGTGCTTCTTGAGGCTGATGCCGTGACACGCCAGGCCAATGTCTCATGTGACACAAATGGAGGGTGCTTTGCATTCTGTCACTGTGTGATTATTTGTACATGTGGATTGTTGACATTACTTTGTCACATGGCATGCAGGGCCTCACTTTGACATACACTTTTGTGATGTGTATGTTGGGATATGGTTGCAATCAGCAATTGCGTATGATCAGCTGGGACACTGATGCTTGTGGGCTAGGTTTATGTTTTGTCTGGTGTTTGCAGGATATTTTATGAACAGGAGGATTAGGGTGGTGTCACTACACAGCAAGCAAGTTCCTGAACACGCCATCAATGGAGTTAACGTGTGTCACTATGTCAGCATCCAGCATGCAGGTGATGTCCAGTCTGGAGGGGGCTGCCTGCAGGTTGCCATCACGGGTGATTGGGCTCGGGTGTCACAGGTGTTGTGGGCTGCCTGCAGGCTGGGGTGATGGGGGCTGGGGTGTCACAGGTTTTGTAGGCTGCCTGCAGGCTGGGATGATGGGGGTTGGGGGGGACCCATGTAGTGGGGGCTGCCTGCAGGCTGGGGTGATGGGGGCTGGGTTGTCACAGGTTTTGTAGGCTGCCTGCAGGCTGGGGTGATGGGGGGGATAAGGGGGGTCCCCATGTAGTGGGGGGCAACCTGCAGGCTGGGGTGATGGGGGGCTGGGGGGGGTCCCATGTAGTGGGGGCTGCCTGCAGGCCGGGGTGATGGGGGCTGGGGTGTCACAGGTGTTGTGGGCTGGCTGGGGTGATGGGGGCTGGGGTGTCACAGGTGTTGAGGGCTGCCTGCAGGCTGGGGTGATGGGGGCTGGGGTGTCACAGGTGTTGTGGGCTGCCTGCAGGCTGGGGAAATGGGGGCTGGGCGGTCTCATGAAGTGGGGCTGCCTGCAGACTGGGGTGATGGGGGCTGCCTGCAGGCTGGGGTGATTGGGACTGGGGTGTCACAGGTGTTGTGGGCTGCCTGCAGGCTGGGGTGATGGGGGCTGGGGTGTCACAGGTGTTGTGGGCTGCCTGCAGGCTGAGGTGATGGGGACTGGGGGGTCTCATGTAGTGGGGGCTGCCTGCAGGCTGGGGTGATGGGGTCTGGGGTGTCACAGGTGTTGTGGGCTGCCTGCAGACTGGGGTGATGGGGGCTGGGGGGGCCCCATGTAGTGGGGGCTGCCTGCAGGCTGGGGTGAGGGGGCTGGGGTGTCACAGGTGTTGTGGGCTGCCTGCAGGCTGGGGTGATGGGGGCTGGGGGGGGGTCCCATGTAGTGGGGGCTGCCTGCAGGCTGCGAGGATGGGGTGTCACAGGTGTTGTGGGCTGCCTGAAGGCTGGGGTGATGGGGGCTGGGGTGTCATAGGTGCTGTGGGCTGCCTGCAGGATGGGGCAATGTGGGGGTCCCATGTAGTGGGGGCTGCCTGCAGACTGGGGGGCTGGGGTGGGGGTGTCCCATTAGGAGGGGTATTCCTGTGGATTTGTGCGTGTATCGCGTGTTGTTTTGGAGCAAATAGGGTGCGGACAGGGTACGCGCTGAGTTTTCACCCGATTACCCCGTTCGCACTCCAGGCAAATTGTGTGGTAACTCAGTGTGTACCCCAGCCAAATTGCGTGGCAACTCAGCGTGTACCTCATCCACACCCCAGCCAAATTGCGTGGAAACTTATTGCGTACCCCGTCTGCACCCCAGCCAAATCGGGTGGAAATTCATTGCGTACCCCGTCCGCACCCCAGCCAAATCGCGTGGACACTCATCACGTACCCGGTCTGCACCCCAGTCAAATCGCATGGAAACTCGGCGTGTACCCCGTACGCACCCCAGCCAAATTGCATGACAACTCATTGCGTACCCCGTCCGCACCCCAGCCAAATCGCGTGGCAACTCATTGCGTACACCGTCCGCACACCAGCCAAATCGCGTGGAATCTTATTGTGTACCCTGTCTGCACCCCAGCCAAATCCCGTGGAAACTCATTGTGTACCCTGTCCGCACCGAGTTTTCACGTGATTTGGCTGGGGGGGGGGCTGTATGCTGGTCCAGGGATGGCATGTGGGCTTGCATCGTGTTTGGCATTTTACTCGCTTTTTACTGCGCGTGGGGGCGTGTTGAGGGCGTTACTGGGACTGCTTGATGTTCTTTGCACCACAGCTAGTGATGCCTTGGGAAATCCATGAACACGCGTTTTCTGCCCTGGATTCTATGAATCGTGCCCTTAATGTCTAATGTTTCAGCTGCCATTTCCAGGTTACGATGATTGAGCGAGCGGTTATAGTGAACAACTTTTGAGCGAGCTTAGATCCCCATCAAGCAGGCAGATAGGAGAGCAACTCATCTGCCTTTCGCCTCTGAATTGCAGAAAACAACTGAGCAGCTGTATAACAGTTGCCTAAAATTCAATCCTACAGCGATCTAGTTCATCCATCTTTGAGCAGAAATCAAGTCTCTGGAATTATTTTCTCATCTGACATGCTTGTTCTGTGTCCCAATGATTTCCAAACGTATTACATTGATCCTTCTGCTATGCTGGTTCACTTTCGTTGCCAGACAAATTTATGATGTATGTTCCTTTCTAACCTTAAACATTTAGTTTGTCCCTTGTTCCACTGCCAATTGTTAGGATGAAGATGTTGCTCATATTTGGCTTGATAATTATAGTGATCGCCTCCTATTCTGCTTAGAGATGTTGAAGAGAACCAGACCTTTTGAAAGTGGTGAATAGCCGGTCTCTTTTCCGTTTAGCTTTTCGGTTTCACCAGGCCCGTGCAAGAGCTTGTCAGCCTACATTCAAGTGCCAAGATGCCTGAAGCATTATGTCATGTTCTATAAATTTCAGACTAAAATAAACCGTTCTACACTCATAACAAATTGCTAATCATGCATACTAAAGCAGATTTTAATCTCTCATTCTCATTGTACCCCAGTGTACTAGCTCAGTACAATGTTCACCTGAGAGTTATTCTGCATTCAGGGTTTCTAAGTGAAATGTAAGTGCTGTGTTCTACAGCTGTTGTTTCCTTTTACCTGCACAGTAAAGTTCTATTTTTTTGTGTTTTAATTCCGTCAGGAACTTTTCACAATTTTACAGTCATTTTAAAATAATACAATTTACAAATACTACTCTAAAATATTATCCTAAGCACAATTCATTCAGTCATTAAGGAACTACTAAAAACCACATTGAAGAAAATCACAATCTCGAACATTTCCCATTAGTGCATTTCATTTAAACATTCCCCAAATCTATAAAGTGCTATGTACGTAGCCACTGACTCCGTATTTAGGCAGTAAGACCAAAATTCTGGGGATTTAATTGGCTCATAATTAAGCGTCAGTTTACCCAGAAGAGTCATGTATGCTGAACCCAATTTGGGACGTTCTGTGGACAGATGTTATACAGTTTCCTTGTTTGATTGAGTCAGGCAAATTCTACAGAATCTTCCTTCCGGGGGTAACTCCCATTGCACACCACGTGTAGCTAGTACCGGTAACTGATTGGTGCGCATTTGAAGTCAGAGTTTACGAACAGCAGGTTCTGGGCATCTCATGAAATAAAAGTGGGGCTTCATGTACTTAGGTACTTATCTACAACCATGGCTATCTGATGATAGCCATGTAATTTATACAGTGTTTTCCCCCAGTCGCATCTGGATCGTCTTCTGGCAAATGCTCTTTTTCATGTACTAAGTTGATTACATCATGTGAAATCGGGCGACCAATTTAACGCTACCCACAGATCTTTAGTAATGGTCAGAAAAGGATTTACTGCTACCCTGTTAGTCTGTGTGATAACTCTCCCAGAGTATCTTGTTTAGGAGACATATAGGGCACAATTTGGCTTTTAAGAATAGGTCCCCTCTACGCTTCATAAGCACTGCCTTTAGGGAAATTAATCCCAATTCCAATCAAACATATTCAATAGGAGTTGAGCACTGTAGGCCCAAAATATAACGCCAAAAATAACTCTCGATCAATGGTGTTCAACTATTTCAGATCGTTTAGAGGTAGCCCATTCAAACTGTACAGCACCAAGGGACAAAACCACTGTTTGAACAGTACAATAATGCCTCCCAAAGAGAAACCTGCATGTTGGTGTGCAAATGTACACACCAGCAGCGTGATTTGTTTGGCTTTCCTAATCTTAGGCTATAATATCTACATAGCCAGATTTATTGGACATCTCTAGCCCCAAGTATCTGTATGAATCGGTGTAATCAAAAGTCCCCAATACTGTGTTCATAACTTGTCTGTTTACTTTCTTACTCTTCGGGCATCATCTTGTTTGTTTGTATTTTTTTCCAACTCCGTGTCAGGGTTGTTACCTCCCCTGCACCCAAGTTTACCATTCTATATTTACATTCCTTCAAAATAAACACCCAAAAGGTGTGCCACTATACACATCAGATACTCATACTTTCTTTGAGGAGACTAGCATAACTCAAGTTTTTTTCAGGTTAAGCATTAGCCCGTTTTCGACCGCGTAGCAACCAAGTTCACCCAGTATTACTTTCATACCTGAGAAGGCCTGGTCCACCATAACCAAGTTATCGGCGCAAAGCATATATGAGACTGAGGTGGAATCTATTTTAGAAGAGCAATTTGCCTTTTTAGCCAAACATACGGGCAGATCCGCTGTGTACAAAAAGCAGGGGCGGTAACATGCACCCCTGCTTTACCCCTTTGTTTATTTTCATTGGGTTCGATAACAGCCCATCGTCATCCAAGCAGATCTGTGCAGATGTATTAGAGTGTAAGGCTATAATAATTTCCAACAGCCAATTTGGGCACCCCATCCTCCTTAATTTCTTCCACAATAACGCGCGATCAACCTGGCCGAACGCAGTGTGAAAATCTACAAATGTAATATAGAGTGACAGGCCATGATTTTTAGCACGTGAAATCAGGGTATCAAGCAGTCTTATGTTATGAGTTGTACTAGATGTGGGACGGAACTCAGTCTGTTGCAGTGTAATACATTGTTATTGTTGAACCATGTTTGAAGGTGGTCTAGAACACAGGAGGGAAAGGCTTTCCCAGTTGCATCGAGAAGGAATAGTAAATGATCATTTTCGGCTAGTAGCCGGTCTCCTGCTTTGAAGACATGGACAATTATAGACCTTTTCCATGAAACAGGGATATTACATGTCAAGCACACCTTGCTGAACAAAATACATAGGAACCTAGCCGATAACTCAGGATCTTGTTTTAATACTGCTGCCGAGAGTCCATTGCTGGCGCCCTTGAATTTTTCAATTTGGTGGTAAGCAGTCTCAGGCTATCCCGACTGTAATTCACAGACCAAGATGGCAGTGTACTTCTAGGTTCCTTATCACGCCCAAGTTCATACATTTTTAGTTTGATGTAAGTTGTCCAGGTGTGTGCAGCAATGGGATTCAAAGGCTTAGTTTTTCCAGAACCCTGTGCCAGGCCTAGAACCCGCCACATGGATCCTGCATTTCAATTGCGGTACTGGTTTTTAGTTTGTTTACTTTCCACCAGCAATGCAATTGGAGTGGCTGTGTTGATTTTAATTCTACGTAGATCCCTAGGTAGTTGCCGCGTAGCAATAATTATCTCTGCATCAATATGGCAAACGACCCTCTTGTCCGATGTCGCCAATGGGTTTCCTCTTTTAGTACCAACACAGTGAGCAAAATGGGCAATCCTTTTCTCCAAATCATTGGCTGTTAATGTATACAGTATGTTAATTTCTAAGGTGTGCCTCAATATGCAACAGGCTTTACATGTATTACCATAAGATCAGCTAAGACGGTTACCTGCATTATTCGAATCGCCCCCAGACATCTTCAACCTGATTTCAGCAAGAGCAAACACAGATGAAGACTGACTAGGGCGTGGTCACTGAAGGGAGTCGAGCACATTCTGAAATCTTTCACACATTTTAATAGGGCATCATTACCACACATGTAATCCAAGATGGCACTCTTTGTACCCATGTTCCAGGTGGGTTTACCAGGACTATCACCGGGGGATCTCCTATTTATAGTGGCCAACTCCCATTCCTGTAGGAATTGCTACCATTTTAGGCCCCTGGGTTTCGATTTTTTCAACACCAGGGTACTTGCTGTCTGATGCAATATTCTGATATTTAGATTTGATTTTTGATTGAAAATTCACCACACCAGGCATCTAGGTCACCCCCCATCAATATGCAATCTGTGCCCAAGCAACTCCCCCCAAGAAGTTATGATGGTGTCTACATAATCAAATATATCGTCCGTATCCTGACCATCTGGCGGGTCGTATATATTGATCAGTAGAGGACACTTTGGTCCAACGGTTCCCCCTAGCAGTATCTCACTGCTAACTACATTTTTGTTGGTGGCGTTTTCTGTTGCATATTTCTTTTTCTTGCTCTCTTGGTTTTAAGGCTTGGGAATATTTCAGAAACAAAAGTAGAGTTGACAGTCGATTTGAGGCTTCACTCGTCATAGTAGGATCCTGGCTGGCCTTTACTGCGGCGGCCTTTAGTTGATATTTTTGCAGGCATCTTTGTTTTCTTGTTAGATAGTTTTGAGGAGAAGTAGAAATTCCTCAGACTGTTCTTTTCCATCTTCATTGGCCTGTGACTCAATTATAATGGGTGTAGTATTAATTACCTGCTCTGGCCGATGCACCAGATTAGATTTATCAGCAGGTACTAGGTCCCTTATTTGATGAAAAAAAAAAACTCAGTGAGTCCAATAATTCACCCTGCCTTTGTACCTCAGTGTAGATGTGACTTCACAGTTTTAATAAGATTCTAACTGCAAAGTGAAGCACATCGCTGGAGGTAGAGGCTCCTGAAGAATCCAGATGGTTTTGACTATTCCCCTCCTCAGGAATCTCTGACACTGCACCGACGTCTGTGGTCAGAATGGAGGCAAAAAGCAAATTCGGGGAAGCAGAGAGACGTAGCGGTGCAGGATCCACCGTTTGTAGATGATATGAAAAGTCATCCCCGTTCTCCTGCCCTGCAACCTCTTCAGTTTGTTGGTTCACATTATAAGAAGATAATCGAGCTGAGTTACAAACTGAGTAACAAAGCACTCCAGAAGGGAGTTATTGTCAATATCGCCCAGGAAGATGTCTTGATTTAAAGAAGGTGGCTGAGAATCTCCAGATTTAGAGTCTGCTGTTTCAGACACACTAGCACCCGCAGCGTCAGATCTGATGCAGTTCAAGTTGGTTTTGAAATGGGCAGTGATTTTTCCCACCACAGAAGCGGATGGGTTACGTTTTGATTGATTACAGCAGTGGAAAGTTCATCTGCTTGGGAGCCTACAGATCGTGCATTCCCATTTCTGGCACTCCTGTGGCCGTTTGTTTTGCCATATGGTTTAGCTTTTTCACAAATTGTAAATGCAGGACTTATTCTGTGTTTTTCGTGGCATAGCTGAACACAGTCACAATAAACGCACGGAAAAAAGAAGCAGAACAGTGTAGTGCTCCACCCAAGTGATCTTACCTCCAAGTGTCCCCTGCTCCACCCTGCGCAACCACTGAAGACCACTTGTATTCCACGTGCAGCACACGTGCCGCACTACGTGCTGCTGATGTCCTTTTGAGCAGCTCTGCTGTGATGGAAAGAAAGGGTCCGCCTCCAAACTGAAAGAGCAAACAGATTTCCGTCAAAACGAGTAGCAGCCACTGCAGACCACGTGTGTCCCTCTTGCAGCACACGCGTTCTAGTTTTTCATTTCTGGGTGATCAGCACACACGCAGGCAAACTTTTTAAATGCTTGCAATTCTTCCTGGAAATATTTTAGAGGATCTCAAAGTACAATCCCTGTCTCAGAGCTATTGTTCACTCACATCGATATATGAAACAGGTTCTGCATCTTAATGCTTCACTTCACTCCTGTTCCTTCAATGCAATTATCCTCACTCCTTCATCATATACCTATCGTGTATGTGAGAAGGTACACACACGTTTTCTTTTTTTCCTGATTGAGGTAAAAGACAACTCTTGAACTTTAGAGAAGAAAAGGAGCTGAAAAAAGTGCACAGTTCTTTAGTCAAAGTAAATTACATTGTGGTATTTTGCTTTGCCAAAATTACTTTGTGGCAGTAAAAAGAAAAGGTATGTATATCTTGAGGGGTAGATGATAAAGGGGCTGGACAGAGGGGGCATGTGTGGGTCTCCCCATTAAAATAAAAGAAAAAAAAGAAACCCCACTAGGTAATTTCAGCAAAGTAACTTACCATGATGTTATTTACTTTGATATTAGAACTCACACTCCAGCCATCACAATTAAGTAGAGTAGAATGTTATTTAAGTTGAGAATGTTGAAAGCTTGGAATGTTTGGTCAGTTAGAGGAAGGAGAACGTGGAGGATGGATGTACTGCTGATGTCCACAGATGGAGTCTAACGAAAGCTACAATAACTCAATTAAGCCGACTCACTTTATTATATTCGACAGAACCACATATAACCATTTAAAATTGCCACCCTTCTAATCTTCTCTGTGTCAATAGCATATTTCAGGACATTGCCTGAGCAAGATCTGTATTTGTGACTGCATATGATACAAACCTAACATTCACATGTCATAAAGTGCATTTTGTATTGGTTGATTCAAATACATTAATAAAGAGTTGAAAAAGTATTGTTGTGTTAGAACAGCTAACCCATCTTGTGCTTCTGTTCACACTTTCCCTATAAAAGGCATTAAAGAAATGGCATCTCTAACATACATACCTCTTTCCCCCCTTCAATCTTTCACTCTCCTCTGAGATCTTCCCCATTTCCTTGGAAATTGCCACTGTCTACAAATCCTTTAGAAGCCGTCTTGTCACCCGATAGTTCTAACTGTTGACCAGTCTCTCTTCTCCCTTGCCTTTCCTTGTTTTAAAGCGTTGCTTCGATGGGATTGGTTCCTCCGACGTATTCCATATCTATGACAGGTAATCACCACAGCTGTGCTCCTTCGGCAAATTTTCAGCATCTGCGTCCTGTGTCGATGACGTTGATATGCTGTCCTCGAGGGCCTCCGTCGAGCCGACGTCACTGGATGTTCTAAGTAGGACGCACGATGCCCGTAGCCTCAGTTCCGTTTTTTCCACGAACGTGTTCGCTTCGGATATCTCGCCGCACCTCGGTTCTTCTGAGTTATATTCTTTCGGTTCTTCGAACCTGTTAGTTTGTGAAGATATCATGTCTTCGTCTTCTACCCCGCGGCTGGGTTTCAAGAAGTGTCGGGACTGCGGTTCCAAGATGTCGCTGACGGACCCGCACACCGCCTGCCTCTGGTGCCTCGGTGAGGACCACGCCACGGATGATTGTGACGATTGCCAGTCGTTAACATCGAAGGCCTTGTGGGAGCGGAAGAAGCTTTCTGTCGGTAGTGTTTCCAGGCCCCGAAAGTCAAAATCCGCAGGGCTTTCGACTGATGATTTGAGGGGCGACTCTCTGCGTCGTCGGCGTAAGTCCAGGGGGTCTCGTTCCCGGAGTGGTTCCCGCCATTCCTCTGCCTCTTCGAGACATTCGTGGAAGCGCCGTCACCGGTCGCCTTCCCAGTCCTCTTCCGAGGACTCCGCCCGTCGGCGGGTTGCTTGTCCCAACAAGCCCTCTACTCCTGCGGAATGTGATGCCTTTCGCACGAAGATGATGGTAATTTTTCCATCGCAAGGCTCTGTTCCGTCCTCGCCTTTGAAAGAAGCCGGCAGGGAACATACTAGGGCCACCGCTCGCATGCCTTCGGGCTCGGATGGTCGGCACGGTCAATGGGCGCCTTCGAGGTCCCGATCGGACAAGGTGGATCCCTCTAGTCATGCCCGCTCCAGGTCCCGGTCCTCGACGCCCTTGAGACCGTCGGAGCCTGTGAGGTCTTCGAAGAAGACGTCGACGCCATCAGCGCCATGTCAGTTGAGGGACTCTCTCGAGGCTCCGCCTCCGAGGAAGTCATCGATGCCATCGACGCCATCGGCGCCGAGGCCGTCGAAGGACATGTTCGGGGCTCCACCTTCGAGGCCTGTGTCGAAGCCATCTGCGCTGCGCTTGACGTCGACGCCGATTCTGTCGGCGCCCTCGATGCCTTTCGAGGATGCTTTATCAGAGGTACCCCGTGCTTTGTTGGAAACCCTGAGGAAGGCCCTGAAGAAGTCGGTGAGACCTATCTTTGAGCCTTTTTCTGCCCTACTCCGGTGATTTATTCCAGCCTCTGGATTATATTTCTGAGGTGGAGGAAGGGTCTGAGGAAGGTTTGGTTCCGGATGAGGTTCCTGACGAGATATTGTCTGATCATAGCCAGATTGAAGACTTGCGTCAGTCTTTGTACGACGCCAGTGGTATTGATACCTACCCGGAGGTTGAGTTTGAGAGGCCTGAGCCTGGCATGCATGCTGACTCTTCGTACAGGCGTCTGATGTCGAGGGTGACAGAGTACTTGGGGTGGTCTGCGCCACCAGCAGATTTTCTGCAGGATGACCTGACAGATATCTTGGACCAAGGTCCACCAACTGACCCGGTACTGCCATTCCATATGGCCTTGCAAAGAAGGGTAGCGGTGGCTTGGACTGCTTCAGAGAGTCTCCCAGCAGTGGGTAAGTCTTTGCCGAAAAAGTACCTCCCAGCCAGTGGCGACCCCGGCTACTTGTCCATGCACCCTACTCCGGAGAGTTTGGTGGTGCAGGCGGTTACGGCCCCAGCAAAACAGGAGTCGTACCCTACCATCCCTCCTGATAAGGACGACAAACGTTTTGACGGTTGGGCGAAGAAAGTCTTTTCTTCAGGGGGTATGGCTTTGATGGCAGCCAACTCTGTGTGTGCCTTAGCACGTTTCACTCATACTCTGTGGAATTGTGTTTCATTGGCGGCTGAACATATTCCCGAAGGGGAGGAATGGGATGGCTTTCTTGCTCTGGTACAGGATGGCAAGGATGCCATGTGTGAATCCGTTCAGTCGGGTCTCGACGTGGCAGACTGTTGGCCGGTCCATGGCGGCGAGCACCGTGATGCGCAGGTTTGCGTGGTTGCGGAAGTTGGGGTTTGCTTCGGATGTACAAGCCCGGCTTCTCAACATGCCCTTTGATGGTGACCATCTTTTTGGCAGCAAGGCTGACGAGAACCTTGAGAGGTTGCAGACCTCCAAAGCTGCAGTGAAGTCGTTGAGTGCTGCAGTTCGCCAACCTCTGCCTTTTTGTCCTAGGGGACAGCAATGGAGGGGAGGTTCCTTTCGATACTACTCTTCCTTTGGTAGATCGAGGGGAGCTGCAAGTCAAAGGGGCCAACGTAGGAGTACCAGAGGTGGAAAACAAGGTACTCGAGGTGCCAAGGCCGCTCGAGCAGTTGCCTCTTTGCCCTCAGGCACTGCCGCAGCCGCTTCAGCTCAGTCATGAGGCCATGTCCCATGGTTCGCCGGTTGGTGGAAGGATGGCGCAGCATCTTGTAGAATGGCGTGCCATTACTTCAGATGTGTGGGTTCTGGAGATCATAGCCCACAGCTACTGTCTTCCTTTCCGGCAGAGGCCTCGCGACAATCCACCAGGCAATCTCTCTTTGAAGAGTCCGGATCCGCTGCTTGCGCAGGAAATCAAATCCCTGCTGGAGAAAGGTGCCATAGAACTGGTACCTGTAGCGGAGAAGAATAAGGGATGGTATTCCCCTTATTTTGTTATTTCAAAGAGAGACGGGGGAAATTGACACCCTTCATGGACTTGCATGATTTGAATAAGCTCCTCAGGAAGGACAAGTTCAAGATGGTTACTCTCTCTCAAGTCCTCCAGGCCCTTCAACTTCAGGACTGGTTGGTGTCTCTCGACCTCAAGGATGAAGGGGGCTCCATTTTGGTTATCCTGGCCGGAGTTGACTATCGTGACGGACGCATCCCTCACGGGATGGGGAGCTCATGCCAACGAGTTGACAGTCAGCGGTCGTTGGTCCTCGTCGGAGTCCAGACTCCATATCAATCTGTTGGAGCTGAGGGCCATCGGACTTGCCCTGAAGGCTTTTCTGCCGACTGTGCGAGGGAAGAATGTCCTGATTCTGACGGACAACACAGTGGCCATGCACTACCTCAACAAAAAGGGGGGGGCAGGGTCACTTCCTCTGTGCAGGGAGGTGATGCAGCTCTGGTTCTGGGCCATCCAGCAGGAAATTTCGATCTCGGCAGTTCATCTGGCCGGAGACTAAAACGAGACGGCGGACGCTCTGAGCAGGCAGAGCGCGATCTCTCACGAGTTTGAGCTGGCTCAGGAGATTCTCCTGGAGATCTTTGCCCTTTGAGGGACCCCACAAGTGGATCTCTTCACCTCCAATGTCAACCGGAAGTGCGAATGGTTCTTCTCGCGGGAATTTCCTCCAAGAGGAGCCTTAGGGGACCCGTTTGTGGTGGAGTGGTCCTTCCCACTGCTGTATGCGTTTCCTCCAGTCCCCTTCATTCCGCAAGTGCTGCGGAGGTTACAGAGGTTTGGTTCCCGGATGATCCTCATTGCTCTGGCATGGGCCCGGAGAATGTGGTACCCGGACCTTCTCAACTTGTCCATCTGCCCTCCACACCGTCTTCCCTACCGAGACGATCTGCTCTCACGGGAGGGGGGGGTCAGGTTCTCCATCCAGAGGTCAGATCCCTCAACCTTCACGCTTGGCTTCTGAAAGGTTGAGGTATAAGGATTGGGACCTCCCTGAAGACGTGATGGAGGTGTTGCTTTCAGCCAGACAGCCTGCAACAAAGTCCCTGTACGGTTGCCGTTGGAGTCTGCGACTGGTGCAGGGTTCAGAATGTGGATCCTTTTTCATGTGACATTCTTGTGGTTCTGTCCTTTTTACTTTCCTTAGCCCACAATGGCCTGAAAGTGGGTACCATTAAAGGTTACCCTTACGGCACTGTCCATATTTAAGCGCTCGTCTGTTCTTATTTTAAAATTCCTTTAATTTCTCAGTTTCTGAAAGGGCTCACTAATGTGTTTCCACCATCACCTTTCCAGGTGCCCGGTTGGGATTTTAACCTGGTTCTAAAATTCCTCATGGGTGCTCCATTTGAGCCTTTACATTCTTGTCCTTTAAGACTGTTAACTGTTAAAACTGTATTTTTAGTTGCGGTTACTTCCGCTTTGAAGAGTGAGTGAGTTGCAGGCACTTTCTGTTAAGCCACCCTTCATGGTGTTTCATAAGGACAGGGTTGTCCTTGGGTTCGTCCTTCCTTTCTTCCGAAAGTTGTGTCGGAATTTCATTTAAGCCAGAAGGTCATTCTTCCGGCGTTCTCTTCCTTACCAGGATGCGGAGGAGGATAGGAGAGGCTCCATAGGTTTGATCCTAGGAGAGCTTTAAGTTTCTACATTTGACGCAGGTCCCGGGTCAGAGTGGACGATCGGCTCTTTATAGGATACGCTGAAAGGCGTTTGGACAAGCTGTTACTAAACAGACTTTGTCTAGATGGATTATCTTGGCAATTTACTGAATGTTACCGCTTGGCGGGTAAGGACCCGCTGGTAGGCTTACGGGCCCATTCTACTAGGAGTGTGGCTGCCTCTACTGCTCTGCAGAGGGGTGTTCCCATTTGTAACATTTGTGAAGCAGCCACATGGGCTTCGGTCCATACTTTTGTAAGACACTACTCCCTAGATTCTATCCATGGGCAGGATCTGGCCTTTGGCAAGGCGGTCTTTATTCTGCAATTTAATTGGGCATTCAAAATTTCTAAATTCTAAATTATTTTCCCTCCTCCATACATTGGTACTGCTTTGGGAGTCTGTCATAGATATGGAATACATCTGAGGAACCTATCCCCTCGAAGAACAAGTTACCTTCTTACCTGGTAACGTTCTTTCGATGGGATGTTCCGACGACGTATTCCATATCGTTCCTGTCATGATGCGTACCCCCGGGGACCCAGACCACGTCCAACAACCACGTAAGCAGGCATCAAGTTATCCTAAGCAAGACCAACAACCCCTGCTAGGGGTTATTCGGGTCCAGTCCTGACGCCTATGGCGCCAGGCTCATATGGAGAGTCAGTCCTGGCGCCTATGGCACCAGGCTCATAGATTAAAACTTACCTGATGCAGACCATGCTGCAAGAGCTCCAAGCCAAAGGAGGCTTGGAAGGGACTACTTTACTTCGGGACTATTTTTTACTCGGGCAGGGCTGGAGAGGAATACTTACCTGGGACTACTTTGGAGGCTATTTAAACCACGCCCAAAGAGCAGCACACGCTTCGCGTTATTCTGCACCCAGCAGCGTAACGCTCACCGTGCCTGCAAGTCTGCATCCAGCCTTCTACCACGCCCGCCTCGAGTTTGGAGCTCCTAGAAAAAGGGAGAAAGAAGGAGAAAAGGTTAGAACAAGAGCAATACTTTTAATCTTTACCTGAATTCCCGATCCATCGCGCCTTCGAGCTGGAAAAAAGAAGTTATTTTATGCGCGTCGCCTTGCCTGCTGCAGCGCCGCGCTGAACTCACCGGCCTTCGCAGCATCTTCACATTCCACCGCATCCTCCTGCATGTTCCCGCCGCACTCCAGCACCTAAGGAGAAGACAAGAACAGCAAGGTGAGCCAAGGGAATACACAGAGGAATATTAGTTACCCCCCCATAGACTAGACTTACCTGATTTTACCACCAGGGGTACTATTCCTCTTCACGGGTCGGCACAGCTTCCACTGCATCTTCGCCGAACCCCGGCCCCTAAGGGGAAACAAAAGGACAGCAGGGTGAAACAAAGGGACTAACAAGGGGAACCCTCCTCACCACAATAGACTTACCTGATTTTACCGCCGGAGGTATTATTCCCCAAGACTTCATACTTTCTCTCAGCGCCTGAATAAGGGAGAAAGCAACATGTTACATATTGACATTATTTTATCGAACTGTGTTGGAAAATACGAATCCTTAACAGAATACTATCAGTTGCCACGAGGAACTCTTCATTAGGGTCAATCTGCAACCTGCAAGGAATCGGACAAGAGTGAAAGTCAGGCATTTGAACTCTTACGAACTTTATACTTACGGCGTCTTGCCGGGAATCGGAGTCAATATTGTTCTGGAACTCACCAATTCCTTCGAGCCAGTGAAGCAACTGGTTATCAACGCGCCCCTGCGCTCAATGCAGGATGTAGAGCTCATCTTTTCAAACCATCAGGTGAGACTATAAGAGGGGACATCCAAGGCGATCTGTGGGGAGAACAGCGGGGGTGGGGGAATTTACGCTCAACTCCACGGGTGGTTAATTCCCTTTCTCCATTTGCAGAAGAATATTCCTACGGGCCAAGCAAACCAAGCTATGCGGGCCAGTCCAGTCTGTCATCTCGGCCCTATGCGTCACATTGGTGGAGACCGCAGCTGTCCAGTTCCGATCGATGTCTCTGTGGGAGCCAGGTGAGCGTAACAGTTCCCTCCCATCCTGCCCCGCTACAGAATTTCTTATGCGATTGCAGCTTACGTTTCCGCAAGGCTTTCTGTGGTCATACTGGCAGAAGATTGATGCCACACGTTCTGGGGAAAAAAACTACAACTGAGGCTATGGGCGTCTTGCGTCCTACTTATAACATTCGGTGACATCGGCTCGACGGAGGCCCTTGAGGACAGCGTATCGACGTCATTGATGCAGACGCCGAAAATTTTCCGAAGCAGCACCGCTGTGGTGATTACCTGTCATAGATATGGAATACGTCATCGGAACATCCCATCCAAATAACGTTACCAGGTAAGAAAGTAACTTGTTCAACTGCATCATCCATTATCTTTAATCTAATCTCTCTGAACCACTCCAATCAGGGTTTTGTAGCAATCACTCACCAAAGCACTTACCCATATCTCCAACTTCCTCACCACTACAAATTACACAAAAATCTCTTCCATTCTCATTCTCCTCTATCTGCAGCCTTTGACAGTGTGGATCACCCCACCTCTCAACCATGTCTTTGAATCTAGGTTTTCAAGACACTGCTCTCATCCGAATTGGTGCCAACTTTCAGACTGATCCTTTTCCATCTGATGGAATGCACATTCCCCTCATTGCACCCCATACTGAGGGAGTCCCACTGGGATCTGGCCTTGGCCCTCATCTCTTTACCCTCTACTCCTTCTCTTTAAGTAAACTCATTGCCTTTTTTGGATTGTCCTTTTATTTACTTGCAAATGATAGCCAGATCTTCCCTTTCCCTATCTGCACCTGTGAGCTTTCTATTAAAGTCTCTGATTGGTTCTCTGCAATGCATCACTTGATGTCCCATCGCTATCTCATGCTCAACTCTTCCAAAGTGAAAGTTATCTACCTCCCTCCCCAGATAGCTCAACTTATTAAACATTAGTAAGATTTGCCAGCTCATCACCTATCACTCAACCAAATATATCATGTCCACTCTTGCAATCCTTTGTCTTGCCCACTGCTTCAGCCTTCCAATGGACTTCTGTTTTGCACCCATTCATAAAATCCGCAACTTTGCTTTGCCACATTCATTCTCTACAACCTTTCACACTTCTCTCCCACCACTTCTCGTCATCTACACACTGGCTGGCTCTCCATTCGCAACTGCTCCATCTTTACATTTCTACTCCTAGTCTTAAAATCTATCCACGGGCTAGCCTACACACCTGTCATCTCCTATATCTTCATTGTCATACAAAGGTCAGTGCAGGTCCAAATTAATATAAAAGTTGTTTCCTGCAGTTGTTTTGTGCCATGGTTGATTTTCTTGTACACACCTCTCTTATTACCTTTGACTCCCTTCAACAATCACAAACTTTCTTTTCTCCACCCACCCAAGGCTTCCTCCTGGTTTAAATAATTTCACCACTTTTTTCCTATTGCTGAACCTCCCTACCGCTGGTATAAAAAATACCACCAACATTCTTGCTTTTAAAACAGTACTTAAATGCCATCTCCCTCAGGGTACCTTCTATCTCCTGTACAATTCCCCTCCCGCACCCCCATCCCTCTCCCGTCCCTACTGCAACTACTACCACCCTCTCCCTGTATATTTTCCCATATTCATGTCTTAGTTTTGTACATATGTTATGTCCTATGTCACCTTAAATTCAACATCTGATCGTTCATTCAGATGTTTGTGTCTATGTAAGGCAATTGGTCTCTGGTTTGCCCCGTTTACTGTATGCATCTCTTTGAAAAACATTGTCTAAATCAATCCATAAATTAAAAAATGTGGAATGTGTATGTGTGTATGTGTGTATAGTGCTTCCATATACAGATAAATCAATACAATGTATTTTATTTCTATTTTCTCTGACAGAACAAACCAGTTATGGCATTTGGACTGATCTCAATTACCCTTTGTGTGGCTTACATTGGTTACCTGCATGCAACTTCAGAAAACAAAAAGGACCTTTATGAAGCTATTGATAGTGAAGGAAACAGGCACATGAGGAGGAAAACTTCCAAGTGGGATTGAACACGTTGAAGGAGTGCTGACTACGTGAACATGACATATGCGTTCAGTGTTTTTGTAAATTATTTCTTGGCAACCATTCTATGACTATTTCCCAGAAGTCTTGTAAAATATTTTTTCAGATGTATTAAAATAGATTTTCACTAGGAAATCTGTTCTTCTTAGATTTTGTGTAATACGTGTGTACTCCATCACCATCCAACAGTGTCTTCTTAAATAATGCTTTTCTGCTAACATCAAAAATAATTTCCTTGGTGAGCTCTCCTTCTTTATCAAATAAGGCGGCTTTAAAGAATCCTCCACTTCTTTCCCCCAAAGGGCACCCTTAATTGGGTGCAACTTTGCATCGCAATTTGAATACAGCAATAATTTGACCGTAACATCCCAGATAGTCTCTGCCAGTATTTGTAACAGGAGACTGGGACAACTGTTACACTGATTGAGACAGGCATTATTACATTGGTGGCTTGTGTCCAAAAGTGTTCCCTATAAATCACGCTTTGTGGTCCCCAAATCTTTGGATCACTTTTATTTACTCTGCAATATGAGTCATAATGACCTTCAAGCACCTGGAGGTCTGCAGTTAATCACCCCTATTGATCACTTCTTTCTGTAGGATCTACCCTGGACGAAGGGACCCTTATTTGAGATATTGATGCTCATCTGTGTTTTTGGCATGTTGTAAAGAGGTGGCTGTTTTGGAGTGACTCTGGTTAATTCCTTTGCCAGTACAATCTCATTCTGTAAGTAAGGCTCAGTGCCATACCATTTTTGTGTGCTGTTCAAACTGTGTGTGTGTGTGATTTAGTGAAAAAACAATTTGAAGTAATGTTAAGGTGCCGTTTTAACGAAACAAAATGTGACGATCCTTCAGATGATGTCACTTCTCCAAAGGGAACAACCCCTTACCATGAGGCTAAGGCGGTGAGGCCGCTAACCAATAGTCATACACCACCCCCCAAAAGGGATGGTAACATGTGGCAGGATCTCATGGAGAGGGACTCCTTTCTTGGGGATAAGGACGTAATTGGGAGGCACAGTCTCTGTAAAACCCCACCATGTAGGCTGACAATAAAGCCCAAGTCTTATCAACACAAGATTACCTCTGAAACCATGTGTTATTGTAAAACATCAAACTCTTATGTTGAAATAGGCACTGAGACGAAGAGGTGCTCAAAAGGGCTACATTCCAGCAAGACTAAGGCTAGAACAGCTGCTGTCAATTGGATGGACGCTATGCTGGGGCCGTCCCTGCTATTTAAACTGAACAGCAAAGAAGGACTGTGTTCTTCATCATCCGCTGACTTGTCCGTCAGTGGCCCAAGCGGTTCTGGCAAGCTGGAAACTTTGATACGATCAAGGCCGCAGCAAAACCTGGAATGATGATGCAGGCCTTCGGGAGACTGCAGGGAGTCTTGTCTCCACAGCTGAGGAGAGGAATAGCGGAACGCCTGAGAAGTGTCTTGCGAGTTGGTGGAGAACCAGCGTGATAAACCTGCAGCGACTGAGAGGTGGTGGCATGCCTGTTGTGGGTGGCCCTGGTGGTCTGAGGACGGTGCTGAGACCCCCTACCGTAGCCTATGGTGTGACCTGTCGCGGCGGGATCGAGGGATCCGACCGCTATGCTGAGGCAGTCCACAACAGCGTGAGGTAAAGAGAGGCAAGACACAGAGGACTACTAAAAGAAGAAGTTGAAGTAGAAAGACCATAACCGTGACCCCTCGTGAAACCGGTGAATAGTTCACCGGGAGAGGGTGACGGGAGCACGTAAAAGGCCAGGAAGTTACGAGGCTATCTACCATAAAGAAATACAGAAAACCGTAAACCATTTTGTGATACAGTTTCCAGACCATTTCCACGAATGAGTAATATTAGAAAGTCAAGAGGGGATCCAGGAACGGCTTCATCTCAGTGGGGACATAGCAAGAGAGGTGCAAAACCCAGAGATTGTGAAAACCGCCATAAGGGAACTACAAACCATTTTAAGAACTGCAAAAGACATTGGGCAACCAGCTAGGAGAAGGAAGTCCATTCTCCTAGCCACACAAGACTTTTATGTAACAATTTAATTTTCTGTTGGGTATGGAGAATGCAAACCTTTATGGAACTTTTGCTTTAAACAACCCAAGAGGCGATTGTACGCTTTGCATCCAGGAGAAGGAAGTCGTTCTCCTGAATTACAAACATTAGCTAGAGTTTATGGTGTTTTGTTATAGTGACAGGGATAGAGTAGGAGCATTTGTGACTGGGACAGTGCCTTTTTGTTTTGACTCACACAGACTTCCTGATGAGCACCCGAGTTCCTTTTAGTTTAGGTAGGGAAATCCCCTCAGCGTTAGGCATAAATAGGTTTGGTTTTACATTTAAAAAGTCTATAGCAACCACTATAGCACTACCTGGTCAGTATCTTCATTCCTTGTGGCCACAGATGGTGTTGGTGGTGGGATCCTGCCCTACTGACAAAAATTGGGCGACCCTTAGATTTACCAAGTTGACCAATATGCTCTGACCTTACATTAGCCACCTCCAAGTCCATTGGATTCGACCTAAGTAGTAGCTGGGACCTAGTGATGGAGGCTGCCGAAAGAGTTCACCCTCATGGGCTTAATCTTGTCACCACCGAAAGGCACATACATACGGCTTGTGTCTAAGTCTGGCCTGGAGGTATGAACTAGATGTGGCAGGGGTAGTCGACCCAGATTATTGTGAGATATGAAGATTCTACTCCATAATCAATGGAAGAAAGCCTACCACATCGAAATTGGAGACAAAATAGCCCAAGGTGTGTTGGGGGTGGCTTTTTTTTATAAACCTGTAGAAGTCCCTGGTCCCTGAGCAAGAAGTTACATAATGGGGGTATCAAGGGTTTTGGGAAGCTGACCAACCTCTCCTTGGGGAGGCTGCCCCATTGATAGACACAAATGGTACAGTTAGTGTGGACTGCGAGCGCCGGTTGATGAAGACACAGAATTGGGTCCTTATCTAGCATTCGCACAATGGAACGATCCGATATTGACTGAGGCCCCTTCTTTTTTGTGAGTACAGGTCTCCTTTATCGTGAAGATGTTAACCCCGAAGGAATATTGAGAACCCAACAGGCGGTGCCTAGGAGTCCTCGTTGCGTTGTCTTAGAAATGGTGCATGCCCACATAACATCTGGACACTAGGTCATCACCAAGACGCAGAGCCAAATAGTACCCAGATTCTATTGGCCAGGTGTACATGCAGACGTTAAAAATGTTGTTGGCACATGCACCCTTTGCCATAAAACAGCTCAGACCCATGTTGCAGCAGCCCCATTACAGCCCCTTCCGATTTCAGATGTCCCATTCACAAGAATAGGGATGGATAGTGTTTGCCTATTAGAACCATCCCGACTAGGAAACCAGTATAGTTTAGTCATCGAGTATGCGACCTGTTACCCAGAAGCGTTTCCAATGAAGAGCAACACCTCAACAAATCTTAAAATACTTGATACCCTTTTTGACATGTCTGTTTCCCTAAGGAGATTCTAACCGACCAAGGGAGTACCTTTATGTCGAGACTTATGGCTGAGGTGAAAGAAATCCTCCATATTACCACACTTCGCACCTCTGTATACCATCCACAAACAGATGGGCTTGTGGAACGATTCAATCAGACCCTAAAGAACATTCTTAGGAAGCTGGTCGAGGCCGATGGCCAAATTGGGATTTGATGGTGCCTTGGGCTTTTTGCAATCTGCAAATCTCCATTCGAACTTCTATATGGCCGGGACCAGAGGGACGTCCTATATATGCTCAGGGAAACTTGGGAAGAACGTTAGGAGGCTGTTTTACCCTTATCTGAGACGACGCAATGTCTGAAAGAACATATGCCGGTGGTCCTGAACCTGGTGCATAAACACCTAGAGGGAGCCCAGAAAGCATATTATGACCATTAGACACTAAAAAGATCGTTTTCTGTTGGCCAGAAGGTTTTGGTATTACTACCAACCTCAGAGCACAAAATGACTTCAAGGTGGCAAGCCCCATATGAGATCTTAGAACAAACAGGGCCATTTAACTATCAGGTGTCACAACCAGACAGAAAACTGAAAACACAGATGTATCATATCAATCTGTTAAAGAAATGGAGAGAATATGCAGTTGAGAGAACCTTAGTGGTTATGGGGGTTCTCCTCTCGGAAGAGACTGCCAAACATAGTTTGATACCAAGGGGCTACTGCCCGAAAACGGCAGGATATACAGAATCTGCTTGAAGAGCCAGGAAGAGTTAAGTATTTACAACACTATAAAGAACTACTCCTGGGAAAGTAGTTAACCTTAGTCTTTACAGAATTCCTGAATCTAGGAAGGAAGTAATCCTCAGAAGATGTTGGAGGCAGAAATCATAGAACCTTCTGAAAGTCCATGGTCCTCGCTAATAGTCCTAGTCGCACAACCAGATCATTTGTGGATATTTTGTATAGATTTCCACAAACTCAATGCACTATCCCAGTTTGACAATTATCCCATGCCTTGGATTGGCGATCTTATTGACAGACTGGGATCCGTGGTTTTCATTTCCACGATTGATCTGACCAAGCGCTATTGGCAGGTGGCATTGAACCCCTCAGACAAAGAAAACACTCCTGCGGGGTTATTTCAGTTACAAGGCCTACCTTTTGGACTCCACAGCGTGCCAGCGATGTTCCAACGACTAATGGATAAGAAATTGCAACTGTATTCCAGAGTCTGCGGTGCATATCTTGACATCATTGTCATCCATAGTCAAACCTGGGAGGAACGTCTACGCCACTTGTATGAAATTGTAAGAACCCAGAGAGGCAGGGTTGACAGCTAGCACAAAGAAATGGCACCTGGCCCAGTCAGCTTTAAGATTACCTAGGTTTCTTTGTGGGGAATGGCTTGGTAAAACCGCAGGCTGAGAAAGTTAAGGCAGTCAGTAAAACTCCCCACAGCGCCCCTAAAAACAGAGTTAGGGGCAAACCTAAGCCTCACAGGCTAGTACCCGCAGATCATTGCAAATCATTCAAGCATTACGTCAAGCTTGACAGACGAACTGAAGAATGCTGAACAGCAGAACATTTTATGCAACAAACAGGATCATGCCAGTTTCCATAAACACATCCTCTGCAGTGAACCGGTACTTAAAGTACCGTATTTAAATAAATCATTTATTCTGCAGGCACATGCTTCAAAGGTTTGCCCTGGGGCAGTCCTATCACAAATTCATGATGGGATGGAGCATCCAGTTCTCTACACGAATCGGAAGTTGGTTCCTCGTGAATACAATTAATGCAACCATGGAGTTGAAGGCCCTTGCTATTAAATGGGCTGTGTGACATCTGCGATATTACCTTACCAGTCGCAAGTTTACATTGGTGACCGACTGCTCCCCCCGAACCTGGCTTAGTCCATGCAAAGACAGGAACACCCGCATTATGCGCTGGTTTCTAGACTTACACCTGTTCTGTTTCCATGTTGAACTCACGAAAGAAAGTGAACGGGTCAATGTGGATTTCTTATCGCGATTTCCTGTAGAGACTGATGGTTAAGCCGTAAACCCTAAGGGGAAGGGTATGTGACAATCCTTCAAATAACATCACTTCTTCCCAGGGGAGAACCCCATTACATGAGGCTAGGGAGGTGCGGCCGCCAATTGTCCCCCTGAGGGACTGTATGGCCTTGTCCCTGCTAACTGAATAGTGATTGGCTTCTGAACCGCCACTCTTCCCTTCGGGGTGACATGCTTTATAGGGCTCATTCCAAATAAGTTGATAATGTTGAACTCTATTAATGTGATAACGAGAAATACCGAAAGTACCAAGAGTGAATGAAATAGAACTGTTGATACGTTCGGAAAAGTGGAAGACTACCCAATATCCAGGAGACAGAGCGTGCAACACAATAAAGAGAAACACTTGGGAACTAAAGACCAGAGAGGTCCCTAACATAAACCTTATACAAGAAAGGCCACTTTGGGAAAAGTGGAGTCATAAGCATTTGGACAACAAAAACCCCAGAGAAAAGGATGCGATACAAATGCATTCAGCATTCGATAATGAAAAGAGAAAAGGATTCCGACAAGAGAAAGGAAGAACCCTAACAAAGAGGAGAAAGATAACAATCGCCTAAGGGAGTTTAAGGACCTAATACAGTGAACAACAAAAGATTATTTAAGAATTGTATATTGATCAGATCTCTGGAAAGAAGAGAACATAAGTGCATAAGCACAAATACCAGGGGAAGGGAGTCATTCTCATGTTTAGTTGATTATTTTCCCCATAGTAGTTTTGGAAGTTATTTAAGTGTGAGGGTCAGAATAGGTTTTGTCACAGGACAGTAGATGTTTATTTTTGGATATCCTGACAAAGACTGGTCCACTTGTTAGTTTTGTTGAGGCAGGGAAACCCCTCCTATAGTTCAGGCAGAGGAGGCATTTTTCCCTGGCCTTTTATTATTTAAATAAAAGCATTTGTGGATAAAGCAAGACTGTGTCTGTTTCCTTACCACAGGTACCTCACAGTGGGTTTCAAATGTGCGCACTCGGCGTGTTCGCCGAAATGCCCCGGTGTCCCCTCTGCTTCTGGGCGTACTCACTGGTCTTTACTGGCATGTGTAAACTCGCTTGTGGGCTGCAGATGAATGATTCCCATCTGCCTCCTTCTCACGGTCGCCTTTGCTTCGTTCGACCAGACCGCGGCTTTCACTCAACACATCAGCTCTTCCCTTGGCTCCGGTAAGTTGAATGCTGCTTCTCTTGGTCTGCGAACGCCCAGGGAGTCAGTCACTTGCTCCTGGCATTCAAGCAGTGATGTTTGGCTCAGCAGCTTCTTTCTCCGTTGGTGGGCTTCCTGGCTCAACCATGCCGGTCTTAGCTCCTCAGCTCCCTGTCCCTCGCAGAGAGGTGCAGCTCCCTTTAACCAGTCCTCACAGTAGCTGTCCTTGATTCTTGGTTTGGGCTGCTTAAATTTCCTGGGCACAGGTGTGTGCCAGAAAACACTAGAGCACTCGTTGAGTTCAGTCTCTTTTGCTCCACGTTCCACAATCTCTCTTGTTCGTCTGAGTATTTTGAGAATTCTGGTAACCGAAGTGCACTGTACAATATTGATTTATGGAATTGGAAAAAGAGTTTTTATGGTCTTGATGGCAAGTCAGTTCTGATTGATTGATAAGAGAAGCTAAAAACAGAGATTTCATCAGATTAGCAAGGTTGGTTCACACATTTGGTGAAGGAGGTTTCCCTGTTCTTCATAGGAAAAGGAGTAGATACATGACAATAGGATATGAGGGTTTTGGACATGGGGACATGGGGAGGAGGTTTTCAATGGAAAATGGGCAGAGCCATGACAGGCCGTGTCCTCCCATGTGATGCTCCCACATAGCCACCACCAGAGTCAGGGTCAGGAGGCAGCTGCCATCCCCTGGCCACATTGGAGGAGGTTACCAACGGGAGATAAGTGATGACACTACCTGATTCATCAAAGCTCTTTCTACCATCATCAGAATCTGTGACCTCTGAAATGTGATGTGGTCACCATTTAATGAATTGTATGGATGAGGTGGGATTAGTGGTATGAGTTCCAACAACATTTGAAGGCATAGTGTAGTAAAAATAATAAATAAAGAATGAAAGAACTGTGGGTATGTATATCCTTTTTTGGTTTTTCTATATGGGTTATTAGTCTTGCATAGATGTACAAATAGGTTTGCTATTGCTCCAAAAGTAAAGAAACTATCTTTAAATTGACCACAGGCCTGATTCTGAGATCATGATGCAACATTTGTGGAAATACGACATTTTCCCCTCCGGTTTCCAGCACCTTCATTCTGAGGTGGGTGGAAATAATAGAGGGGACATGTCGGGCTTTCCACCATCAAAAGCTGCTAAAATCACACATTGTGGGGGAACATGCTCCAGTGACATTGTGAACATTTCTTAATAGACTGCCACTTTTCTAGTTTAAGAAAGTTTTCTTGAACTTTCATTAAACTAGAAAAGTGGTGCTGCAGTCTAAGAAATGCATTGTTTATGAAGGGAAAAAGTGTGAAGCTGAGTTTAACGGCACCTCAAAGGTACCTTATTTGTGCTCCTTTTTTTGTTGTGCTAAACCAGTGCTGCTGGGAGGAGAGTCCCCTCCGTGTGGCTGCCCTGCACTCCTGATAGTTTCTGGGGCTGTTGTCAAGCCATAAATCGGGCACATGCAAAAGCCGAAGCTTTCACGACCCTGCATCAAATTCTTTCTTCATGAGAATATGGTGTTTGTAAGTAAACACTTTCTTACATTTGCACGCACCTCAGATTCGGCACTCACATGACTATTCTGAAATGAAATATTTCAGTGTTGCACTTTTAAACAAAGACTTATAATACATTGAGGATATCCTGCTATACGAGCTATACGATTGTTGGTAATTGATGTCAAAGTATTAGGTTGTTATTCTTTTTACTTAGAAATTACTTGATTGAACATTTTAGATAAAGTATGTATACAATATCTGTGACAATGTTTAGCTCTTTTAATGTTTTCTACAGTCGTGGAGATTGACTCAGTTACCCTATAACTCCTAGGGCCTACCAGAAGACATAATTGAGGTATTTCATCATTTCTGGCCCAAGCATGTTTAAACCTGCAGCAACCAATTCCATATCAGGGGCAATGTTCACATGATATGCACAGCCATCCACATACACGGTCGGTCGATTTAGACACATATCTTCAAAATGTTTGTCTTTAGACAGCTCATATTCAATTATGTTATTTTCAACTTTTGTGGTTTCAGGCATTTCCAGGAATGCTCAATCATGCAGGTCTGCCAATCCCTGGGCCACACGGCTCTCCTTATTTTGTCCATATCTCATCTCCACTGGGAAGCCTTGCACTGCTAACGCCCATGAGGTTATCCTTGATTGGGATGGATTCCCTGTCCAGATCCGCTTACTGTGCAGAAATTGCAGTGGCGATGTGCAATTTCAATAATCACCCGCTCTCCCTGTAATGGGCTGGAAGTGTTGTAGGGCTAAAATGGTAGCAAATAAGGCCCTTCACATACATTGACCTTTGTTTCTAACCGTGGCAGTGCCTTGCTGGTATAAGCAATGACCTTGTTATTTAAATCCTGCTTCTGGTATGAATCTGCTGACATACTTCTGTTACCATGATCTCAAGGAAGAGGTCTTGATCCCTTCTGGGGTAATCAAACATGGGGCCTTTGCCAGCCCATCTTTAACTTTGTTACCGCCTCATGTTAGCATTGCCCCCGTCCCCTCTGTTTGCAGGGTACACCTTGTTTTAGTTACAGGTTTTGGGATCTATGCATAGTCCTCAATGAACCTTCTATTTTAACTCGTACCCAATAGGCTCTTTTTAGACTGCTTACATTAGTGCGGTCTTTCAGTTTTTGAATAGCCTCCACCTTTTTCTTCTGTGGTTCAAGCCATCGACCGTGATTTCATGACCCAGGAAGTTAACCCTTTTTCTGCACCATTCCGCCTTCTGCAAAATTCCTTTGCTCCAGCCTTTTATAAATGACTGAACATGTCTTATCTCATTGAAAGGCGCATTTAGGTACTCCCTCGATCATGATATTATTTACATATACTATGTTTCCCCTTTTGGAAGCATCCAGCAGCGTCTTGTGCAGAAAAATTCCAAATTCACTTCTGCTATTAATATAGCCAAAGGGTACAGTTTCCACGCATACTGCCTCCCTTGAAACGTTGGGGAAACCAAATGCTGGATGTCCTGTGCTAAGGAGGTACACCAGTAGCCAGCTGGTTGGTTTAATGTGGTGTAAACCTTTGACCCCCCTGTACCGATGCAAGGCCCTCTTTGATGAATGAACATGGCCATCTTGAGACAAGAATTCAAGTAGTCAGCACACAATCTCCGATAAACATTTGGCTTCCATACCCCTAATTTAGGAATATTCAAAGTGCTACTAATAGACCTAATGATCCCTCTTCATTCTAGATGTTTTGCCATTGACTGTAAACAAGTCAAAGGTAACCAGTATTGCTGAACACAGACAGGTGTTACATCATAACCTTCCGGTAATGTAGTAATGTGAAGATCTGTGCCCACAATCGCATTCGTCTTGGGCAAATACATCCTTGAATGTAAAGATTATCTTCCTCAGTTGGTCTCTCTCTAAATCATTTGAACATGCATCTGCAGCCTGAATATGTTCCTCTGAGTTCAGAGAACTCTGCAAAGTCTTCTGGAGGGGGAATTTCTGTGCTTTCTTCTAATTGTGTGAGGTGTCTTTCTGAATTGTGGGCACTCTAAAATATTTTGGAATCAGCCTTCACTTCATCTGGCTGCCTTTCTCTCTACCTTCTGACACCTAGGAGGGATATGTTTTATGCACCAGTACACAATGCTGACCTGGTATCTATTGTGGAAGGTTCTTGTTATAAGAATAATGACAGTGATCTGGTGGCAGTATGTACACTGGGAGATGTAGTTAACAGTGGTAAACTGTCTAATGTAACATCAGCACAAGTAGCAAAACTGTTTGCACTGATGTGTGCTCGTAAACTGGTAGGGCAGTAAACATAGTCACAAATTCTAGATATGCATTTTAGTTTGCACTGCATTTTGGTCAATTGTGGGAGCAAAGAGGCTTCCTCACCTCATCTGGTTCACCCATAAAGAATTGTGCTTATGTAGTAGTTTTGTTGGAAGCTATTATGTTGCCCGAAGCAGAAAGCCTTAATCAAATGTGCAGCACTCTAACCATTGGACAGTGAGGTCGCTTGCAGAAATTATTTAGCAGACTTAACTGCTAAACTGTTTTCTTGTCACCCACTTTTATAATCTGCACCCAGATGCAGTGTAGTCTGCTTGTTCCAGTGCACGCAAAATTGGAAACAATTACCATTTGTATTTTGTATTTGTTTTATTTGTATAGTGCAAACCAGGCCCGGAGGCTACCGGGCGCATCTCTTAGCAACAATGGTTACATAGTATTCCGACATATCAGGTAACATTTAAATTGACAAAGTAATCAGCAGCATTGATATTTTGTACATATATACATAGGTAATCAAGTATTCACAGTGCAGCTAGAACCACAGATGTGACTAGCCAATGTTTGGCTTTGTATTTGAAGAGATTCAGAGAAGGAAGGTTTCTGATAGTAAGGGGACAGAGTTCCATAATTTGGCTGCCAGAACTGGGAAGCTGGATCCACCGGCTGTTTGGAGCTTGTATCTAGGGATCATTAAGTTCTGGTTGATGGTGGATCTTAGAGATCGGGATGGTGTATACTGCGTGAACCGTGAGGAGAGGTAGATGGGGGCCAGGTTATTCATGCATTTGTAGGTTAGGGCAAGCGATTTTAGAGAGATCCTTTGGGTGACTGATAGCCAATGAAGGTTCTTCCTGGTTTCCGAGATGTGGGCCGATCTAGGGATATTCAGCGCTGCTCTGATGGCGTTGTTTTGTATGACCTGGAGTTTGTCTAAGTTGCCTTGATTGGTGCCTTGGTACAGTGCATTACAGTAGTCCAATTTGGACATGACCAGAGTTCTAGCAAGGATTGTGCAGTTATGAGTGGACAGAAAAGGGCGGCATGCTGTGATCAGCTTGCAGGTGTAAGCAGCGGCGGCCGCAACTGCATTCGTTTGTCTGTGGAGGGAGAGCATGAAATCGAGGTAGATTCCGAGCGTTTTGGTATCTTTGGAGACTTTTATGGAATTTCCATCGATATTGAAGGAGCTAAACAATAGGTTCAGCTTGTTAAGTCTTTGCTGTGTGCCTAGGATGAGGAGCTCTGTCTTGTCGTCATTGAGACAGAGCTCATGTTGTGCCATCCAAGTTTGGATGACGAGGTATATGTCATTTAAGGATTTCGAGTCTACCGTGTAATCGCCCGTGATGGGGATGAGTATCTGGGTGTCATCGGCATAGTTAGTGTAGGTGACACCCAGATAGTCCAGCACATCAAACAGGGGTTTAGTGAAAACATTGTAAAGGGTAGGGGATACACACGATCCTTGGGGGACTCCGAAAGGGACTGGTGCGGGGTTGGCGGTGGCGGTGGGGGAGAATACCCTCATCTGTCTGTTATCCAGGAAGGATTGAATCCAGTTAGTGGCCTTGTCAGAGAAGTGGGCGGCCGTTTTCAGGTGGTGACAGAGGACTTGGTGGTTAACCAAATCGAAGGCTGCTGATAAGTCTAATAGTAATAGCAGGGCTAGTTTGCCTTTGTCTTTAAAGTCCTCAATTTGGGTTTTGAAATCTAGAAGGGCTGTCTCGGTACCGTGCTTGGGTCTGAAGCCGGATTGTCTCGTGCCTAGTAGATTGTTTGTTTCCAGGTAGTTCTGTATCTGAAGATACGCTGCTCTATCTAAGATTTTTAGCAGAAATGGGACCGTCGTGATGGGCCTGTAGTTGGTTGGGACCTCCGGATCTAAGGTGGGTTTTTTTAGGAGGGGGATGACCCATGCATCCTTCAAGTTGTTGGGGACCACTCCCGATTGAAAGAAGGCATTGATAAATGTGGTGATAAAAGGTGCGAGGTCATGAGCTGATTCCTTAATGATCTGGGCTGGACATGCGTCCCCTTGGCAGTTGGAGGGTTTTAAGTTGCAGATAATTTTTTCAACTTCCATAACAGAGAGCGGTGTGAAGCTGAATGGCGCCGGGGAGTCAGGGGTGGTTATTTTAGGTGGCAGGGTGTTGCTGAATGTAGGAGTGTGGAGGGAGTTTTGTTTGGTGTTAATTTTGGATTGCAGTGTGGTTATTTTGTTGAGAAGTGCGTTTTGTATATTGTTGCACCAAGTGCTGTCTTTGGTGCACACGCCAGGGACAGGGGAGGGGGATTCTAATTCTTTGAGAATTTTAAATAATTCTCTTGTGTTGGATTCTGCTTGGGATATGTGTGAATTATAGGTCTCTTTTTTTTAGCTTGAAGGATAGCTTCCTTATAGTTGAGAGAGGTGATCAGTAGGGAGGCTTTATTAGCTGGGCTGGGATGACTTTTCCAGAGGGCTTCGGCCTTACGCTTTTCTTTGCGCAGCACGTTAAGCTCCGGAGTGAACCATGCGTTTAGGTGGGACTGTTGTTTGGCTTTGCGAATTTTTAGTGGGGCTATGCTCTCAGTGGCTTTGATCATCAAGCTGTTGAAGGCGTCTACTAAAACAGTGGGGTCCTTGTCCTTATGCTGCGAAGCAAAAGTGTTCAGGCAAGGGAGGATAAGAGGAAGCAATTTCTCCCTGGTAATATCCTTTTTATTTCTGGTGGGTACAGCAGGGGCTATAATAGGTGTGGGCTGGGGGTTAGAGGCTGGCAGGAGGAAGGTAATAAATAACATGATGGTCAGACCAAGCGCAAGCATCGTTGGAGATGACATTAGTATTGCAATTTAGGTCAGCTAACCAGTCGAGCGTTCTACCCTTGTTATGTGTAGAATCACGAATGCGCTGCTGGAAGCCTAGATTGGAAAGGGTAGTGTCAACTTTAGAGGCCATGTGGTCCATGGGATCAGAGAGGCCGAGGTTGAAGTCACCTAATAACAGTATCTGGGAATTCGGCTTGGTATTAGCCAAAACGGTGGAAGCAACATCGTCAATGAACGAGCCCAGTGGACTTGGAGGTCTGTACACAAGATGTTGCTGTGTTGGTGGGAGAGAGAGAAAGTTTCACTGATAGTGATTCTGCAGAGCTGAATTGTGTGTTGTTGGCAACTCTCCTAGTGACCTTGTCTCTATGTATGAAAGCGACTCCTCCTCCTTTAGACGCGTTGGAATGACGGTCATTTCTAATAATAGTATAACCCTTGGGTAGGGATAAGGCGAGGAGTGGGCCAGAGGCATCATGTAGCCAGGTTTCGGTAATGGCTAGGAAGTCAAGGTTATGGACAGTGATGAGGTCAGCGATGTCAAGGGCATGGGCCGTAAGGGATCTTGCAGAAATAAGAGCTCCCTTTAGCGCTGAGGTGGACGGGGTGGGGCTGGGTGCTGCAGGTTTGTTGGGCTGTGAAGGAGCAGAGTGATTGCGCTGAATACAGGGTGGTCTGGGCAGTCTGGATCTAAGTCTGATATTCCTATGTTGTAGTGTGCATGAGAGGTTAGGTGTAGGTTTAGTTGCAAAGTGCTTGAGCCACAGGGCTGGGTCGTTAAGGTAGGGGTTCGAAGGAGGGTCCGAGCAGTGGAGCATGGTGAAAGGACGAGTAAGTTGGCGGTTGTGGTGTGTCTTAAGGATGGTAGCAGGGTAGCTGCTTGCAGTAAAGGATAAAGATCCTAAGATGACTATGTGGGTGAGGTAGAGGCTAGTATAGGACATTGACTGCATGTCGTGATTAGTTGGTTCACAAGTAACTTGTGGTGTGGTGCCAGTAAGTGGTAGCAACTGTGTTTGCACTAATGCAGTGAGGCTACAATTATCAGTAGTACAAATATCATTTGGGCTTAGTACTAGGGCAACTAGATTCAAATAATGTACATTAGGCTACAAACAGCTGTCTACAAAAGTCATTTAGGCTCAATGCTAGGGCATCTAGATTCAAATAATGCAATTTAGGCTACTAACAGCACACTACAAAAGTCATTGAGGCTCAATGCTAGGGCATCTAGATTCAAATAATGCAATTTAGGCTACTAACAGCAGACTACAGAAGTCATTTAGGCTCAATGCTAGGGCATCTAGATTCAAGTAATGCACATTAGGCTGCAAATAATGCAGGTTAGACTACAGTCAACAGAGCTGCAAGAACATTTGGGCTCAGACAGAGGCTACAGTCAGCAAATCTTACATGTAATTCGACTCAATGCATCAACTGTGAAAAATTAGCTTAGGTGGATAGACCTGAGGTGACTGCAGATGAGCATACGGTTGAGCATTATCCAGCTCTAAGACTCATTATGTGTTAAGTCACCACTCTTCCATATGCTTCATGAATCAGCCCATATCCTGGAAGCAGCTCAGGTAATTGAAAAAGACTCATGGGCAACAAAGGGTTGTCAACTACATGAGCACTCCTTGAGGCAGGAAGAACATGGTCGCCTACAATATATCATGGAATTGTGCATATGGGAAAAGAGGATTTTATCTATTCTTTACACCAGGATTGATATTCTGCAGACCTCCCAACTATGGCTCAGGCATATTGTAGGCAGTGTGTTATCTGTCAGCAGAACAATATTGGGGAAACAGTACGCAGCACATCTAACACTGCACAGGGCTTTTGTCAACCTGCAGGTTGATTTAATTAAACCCCCCCAGCTCTAATAATCTGCAGAAAGCACTGGTTGTTCTTGATGTTTTCTCCAGCTGGGTGAAAACGTACCCATGCAGGAGAGCAGACACCATCTCAGTTGCCAAGGTATTATTGAAATACTTTATTGCCAGGTTTGGACTTCTGATCAGCATAAACAGTGATAGGAGTACCCACTTTGTGAATCTGCTTATTAAGGAACTTTGCACCACCTTAAACATACAACACCATCTCCACTTCACTCACCATCCTCAGCCAGCTGGAAAGGGGGCAGGTAGAAGGGTATACTCAAAAAATAAGTTGGCATTATCATGCCCGGAGACTGACCTCAAGTGGCCAGCAGTGCTACCTCTAGTATTACGTAGCATGAGGAGCAATGCAAACAGAAAAACAGGATTGAGTCTGCACATAACCCTTCATGGACAGCCTATGTGCTTACTCTCCACACCGCCTGTGGAGAGTGCATATGTGAACATTTATCTCGCTTTTGACATTCGCCTAAATTACTGCAGAAATTGATTTTGTCTGTCCAGCTTGTTCATAAAGCGATGCAGGAAACCCTACCAAATGAGCCACAAGAGGCCTGCCACTCACTCCAGCCAGGAGAGTTTGTAATGATGTGCCAGTTCCAGCGGGAGACGCATTAGCACCAAGGTTCCGCAGCCCCTTTAACATCCTATTAGTCACTGGAAATCTATTCAAGTGATTACTGCCTGGGTGCATGACTCCCGTTGTAAGAGAGGCATTGAACCTGAAAATTAGGTCTAGCGGTTGCTTAACCTGTGTGGTGGTGGGGTTTATTATGTAGTGTTCATCACCAATAACTATCTTCTCCTGCAAGGGCAGGAAGTGTCACCAATCAATCTGAGACCTATTAGAAAAGTGAACCTCAATGGCATGCTGACTACCTCAGTAGTACAGAGATGGCCTGGATGTGATGCTGGAAATGCATTGGAGGGACAGGGCCTCCCTGTCCTGTAGTCCTTTTTCATTTGTGTTCTGTATTGTTTTCTGCCCAGGAGTCCAAGTGGGACTCCTGGCAGTGCAGCTCTTCCTATGTTTGGTTTGCTGTACAGACCCATGGGATACCCTTATGGCACCCATGAGTGGGGGTACAACCCTGTGCCCCTAGTGTATGTTTTTGGGCACCTGTGTGGCCCACAGAGCATGGTATGGGCTGGTGGCAGCTACATGCTGAACTTGACAGGTGCTCAGAGTATCCTCCATTTTGGGATACCCAGGCCCGGGTATTGGAATCACTTGATTCCTGATAGGAAACAAGATGGCCCCTGTGGCCTCTTGCTTTCTTTTGCCTGTTACCTTGATTTCTCAAAGCCCTGGGAAGCCCTGACTCTGTCCCTTCCCCCGACTTGCGGTTGGGTGGAAGTTCCATATATGGTATTGTAGTGAAGTCCAGGCCAGACTGGCTGGAGCCTTCCCAGTGACTGTATGTTGTGGGTACATGCTGTGGGCGGGACCTGGGTGAATGGAGTGTGTGACCAATACACGTCTTCTTGTGGATGTCTGGTTTCTAGTATGAAACACAATGACTGAGACAGCCCTGCGTATTAGCGCAACTCAACCATAATGTCCCCTTTAACAACGTTTTTTTTTTACTGAATTTCATAAATTTCTAGTAGTGGCACGTAACCATAATGTAAACTAACATCTCACTTCATTGCACACCTTCCGGAGAATGCCACATGACCATATGCTGGCGCACAGCATGGTGATGGGTCCGAGAACCTGTACACACTTAACAATAAGATCTATGCCTTGTGGACAGTGTGGAACTACGTTTTCTACTGATGTAGGAAATTGCAACTTCAACATTTCCCTTGCACAGCTCCAACACCTATTCATACTCAGCCATTAACAATCTAGTACAAGGTACATACTTCTAGCAAAAATACTATTTATCTGAAAACAACAGCTAAAGCCATCCCTCCTCCCCAAGAAACAGCACCACTGCTGTAAAGAAGGAGCATGAGAAACACTGCCCCTAATTTACAAATAACACACGCACAACATTTTCCCCTGTCCACTTATCCCTCCATATTACTGTTTGGTGTCTCTTTACTCATTTCCGTCCGCAACTTTCGTTCTTAGCTGTCCTCTCAAAAAAAAGCCATCCGTAAACAAAATAAATGTTCCTTTAAGAACCACCTTTCACAGTTAAAAAATGTAACAAAAAAAACACATAGACTCCATCTACTTTATATTTCTCAGTAAAGTACATAGACGCAATAAGATTTTCCAACATTTCCATTTGCAGTTTGTGTTATGCTAATGGGAATATTGTAGCGTTCATCCTCCGTTCCAGGGACTGGAACGGTGAATAAAGGGCCAGCAGGCCAAGTTATCAGCCCAATTGAAGCAAGAGTGCATAACAAGATCTCTGGATCATTACCCCCCCCCTTCCGCCCCTAAAATGGGGGATGAATGCCATTAACAATCTAGATTTCCAAAGCAGTAACCCGGCGCTACTAAAAAAGAGGATTTTTCGTCCTAAACCGGGACGCCTGTGGCGTCCCGTTTTAGGAAACAAAATCGTTTTCCAAGATGGCCACCCTAGAAAGGGAAGGCGGGTGTTCCATACAGGGCCCCTCTTCGCTTTCCATGGCAGCCTGCAAAAAGCAAAAAGGAAACCCTGTCACCATATTACCACAAGAACTTTTTTCTTCCCTTTCAAATGTATCCTAATTTTGAACAACGTTACCACAAAGCCAGTGCCAGGTGGACATGGCCACTTTAATCCTATCTTTTGTCCCTTCTGGTCATGCCCAGTAGCCACATTGTCCGGATAATGACCTTATACCATGACCCCGACATTCTGCCCACTCCCCATTGCTACAGCCTACCCCTCAGTCAGTAAAGGTATAGCGGTATTTTTTTTAACTACATTATGACACTTGTCAAATACGAAAACACTCCCACATCTCCAACACCATGCTTTTCGGTCGTTGCCAATCAGCCTTACACAAATTTACTGTAAATTCACCCACGATTTTTTTTTCAAAACTCTCAAAAGAATACACAAATAATTTGTCATATTAGGTTTGCACATAATTCTTACAAACTTTGTGAACTCATTCGCAATCACTAGTCTTGTCCATTCCTGCATCTGCCTAACATAAATTGCCCTGACGTCACTAAATCATATGGCCCGCCCGACCCTCACATGATCAACCCTAGTGATATTCAACACCTTTCTCAGTGATGTTCCTCTCCAGCGTAGCCAAATGGGCCCATAAGCACCGACGTGCCGTGACGCAGAACCTGAAAATGAACACACAGCGACTTACAACGTAGCACGTCACATTTGGAAATAATAAACTGGTTTTTAAAACAAATCATTAACATTTTACAATTTGTAAAGTACTTTTATTTCACAATAAACTGTCCGAGACCATCGGACTATTCCCATGTTCGTTCAAATTGTAACTTTGTTTCTTCGGTTTCCATCGAAAATGTTATATAATGGTATATAGATATTCATGCAGTTGTACTCCTCTCGGTATACTGACGTCAAGGATGAAAGAAAGAAAGTACGAAATGCGTGAATACGGCTATGCGTGTGGATAAACACTAGCCCCTATGTCTAGGTGGTGTATCCCAAAGCGCCAAGATCTGTCTATTTACACGTGTACATCGGTGTAGTATTCACATGAAAAAATACTTACTAGACAAAATGCCAATGTGCAGCGAGTAAGGCTAGACGTGTGGATAAACATTAGCCATTATGTCTTGGTGATGTATCCCAAAGTACCAACGTGTAGGTTTATGTGTACGTGCATGTGGGCGTGGAAGTGATGTACACATGTTCCCCCTCAGTCCCTGTGACTGATATTAGGCAATGGTTTAGATGTCTGTGTTTATGGATACTTCTGACATGGAGCAGAATTTGGGCAGGTCGGGGCCCCCCAAAAATGTCAAATGTACAGTATGTATGATATGATAGGTTATTTATAACATGCTTAATACCCAGAGGTTTCTAAGCGCGGACCTGGGGGTGTTGCTTTGTATCGTCTTGCTTCCAAGGCGGGCACGTTGCAGCTGGGCTGTCCTCCCGGACTGCCACCACTATTGCGTGCTGTCACCACACCCTACTCCCAGTATAGTCCCTGGGCTCCTTCACCTGCTCCCATCACAGTCACTGGGCTCCCTCATCCCACTCATACCCAGTCCCTGGGCTCTCCCCACCCCATCACACACTGTGGGCTTGCCCCATCCTGCTCCCACAACTATCCCATGGTTCCCGCCTATCCTGCTCCCACCACAGTCCCTGGGCTCCCCCATCCCGTTCCTAACACAGTCTGAGGGCCAGTGGCGGCTGGTGAATTTTTGAAGTGGAGGGGCATAACTATTTACCCCAAAAATACCTAAGTGACTGAGCGCAGTGAGGGAGCCTGAACCAATCAAGGGGGAATCAGGGGATTTTCCCCCATGAGTTTATTTTTAAATAATGGGTTAAAATGTTGCATTGTAGAGCATACTTAAAATAAAATGGGTAAATAGCCAAACAGTTTGCAGTTGGTGCTGGGGGCCCAGGGGGCAGGCATGACATTTTTTACTGGACATCTATCATAGATGTCCAGTAAAAAAATACCATCCCTGTCCCCTGGGCCTAACACAATCAACATGATTATGTGTGTATGCAAGGCATTGCGGTGCCAAGGGGGAAAGCATGGTATTTTAGACTGGACATCTATGATAGAAATCCAGTAAAAAAAATACCATCCCTGTTCCCTGGCTCCATGGCGCCTCAGAAGGAGAGCTGATTTTGGCAGGTGGGTAGGGTATTGTGCAACAAAGGCATTTTTAAAATGCATTTGGTGTACAACCCTCCTTCCCCCTCTATCCACCACTTGCCAAAATCAGCTCAACGGACCAAAACAAACTAACACACACACACGCACATTCATACAGCAATCACTCTATCATTCACACGAGCATCCATCACCATACACTCACTCATAACATAAGCATACACATGTTTAAATTTAAAAAAATTAACATAAACGTACCTTCTGCATTCGCCTGCATGTGGGTGCTGAAATGCCCTGCTCCAGGCTGCTCTGTCTGTATGTGCGAGGAGGCTCAGGAGCTCCCCCCTGCACATACAGACATGCAGTGCCCCAGCCAACATTTCCAATGACCTATGCAATGCTGGCAAAGCAAAACGCCCCAGCCTTGCATGGCTCAGTGAGCATGTGCGGCTGGGGCACTGAACTGTCAAAGGGAAATAGTGTTTCCCTTTGATAGTTCAGCCAGCCCAGGAGCACTCCCTCAGCTGGAAAAAGCAGCTGAGGGAGTGCTCATTGTTTCACTCGGCTGGCTCCTTAGCTCCTCCATAATGGGTGAGGGGGCCACTGGGTGGGTCCCCCTCGCCATTATGGATAAGCTGCCAGGCTCGGACTGGCCTATGGGGCAATCGGGCAATGCATGTATCAAAAAAGCAAAATGCTAGTGTGGGCCATTTAAAATGGGCCACCGTTTTGGCCAATGTGGGCCAGTTTGATGATTTACTTCACTATGCAGTTAGATTTTGACCATTGTTGCTGAATAAATATTCTTTAAATATCAAAATGTGCTTACATTTTAACACAAACCAACCCATTGGGTACTATTCAGACAGTCTGTGACTAAAGGAATGAATATCCATTTACAACCGCAGGACACTTTTTCATTGGTGTCTGAGACAGTTTCATGCTTCTGCCCGACCATGTGAGCCGCCACTGCCATTTCTTCCAATCTACATTTTTTTTTAAATCATTTTTTTAAAGATTTCATGCTGGCCTCTCACAGCACCCCAGCGATGCCGCTGTGGCCCCTGCGGTGCTGCGCCCCACAGTTTGAATACTGCTGCCTTATTTGCTTATATTACTTATTGTCTGCAAGCTGAGGCCGGCCCTTGGGAAGAAGCCAGTCTTGGCCACAACAGAAATGATGCTGTGACTCTGGCCAGGACTGCGCAGGAGTTGTTCTGGAGGGCTACCATCAACCACTACTGCAGGTTGATTTATAAGGTCCTTATCATACCAATAGGGCGCTGTAAAAGGAATGGCACACTGGTTATCTGCAAAGTTGCCAAACTGAGCAGTGTGATTGAGAAATGGCCCTCCAGGAAATCTCTGTTGCAGCGCACAGCCGTGAACCTGTTTGATTTTCCTCAGACCGAGCAGTAAATGCAACCTTCAGTTTATGGCACTGTGTGTTTCTCGGTACTGCACGTTATTTTGACTAAAGTTGATTTGCAATGTCGAATATGCTCTCTCTGCTTGCACGCCCTCGTGTTTGTCTAGGGTCTGTTTTGGGCACTGCGCTAGTTGCAAGCTTTGGTGTACAGCTCAAATGAAATAACCAAGAATGAGCGCCGCAAGCTATTTTGCGCGTAACGATTTTTTTCTGCCATCTACTGAGAGATAAATAGTATTACAAGTCAGTGTACGGTTTGTGGCAAGCAAATAGAGAAACATAGTGTCCCATAGTATAGCAGAGCAGTGCCCTGCATTCGCCCATAACCCCTCTTCCCTGCATAAATGCAGTGCAAACCGAATATGGAAAGCGCTGACAGGTGGCCACAGCTCAACATCAAAGCTGAATGTTTAATGTTTTCGCAAATGTTCTCGACAAACACAAAACAATTATAAAGTCAAGCTCTGAACTACAGAATGCAGGAGAGGTGTAGTTCTTTTTGAAAGGGCCATTCTGGCTAACAACTGATCTATTGTGTAAAGTCATTTCTTTATATTTGTCATGTTCTGTATGAGAATAAACAAAGTGCTTCTGTTTCTACTACTGGTAAATTTGGTATTGCTTGTTGCATTGGCTGTTTGGATTCTCAATTGGTCAGGGTAAGTTAAACAGTTTTGGGTTGATGTTCGTTTTGCTTCTTGCACATCTTAAAGAGGAAGCTTAGAACCTCATTGGATTTTTCTTGTGATTTAGGCAGAAGGCCACCGTGTGATGACAGGTTTTTAGACAGGAAGATATGGTGGGATGACGCTGAGAAGGACCCGGAGTTGTCATGGTTAACAAAGGGTCTTAAGGAGCGTTGGTCAGCGATCAGTGATGCAGTGGCAAGCAAAAAGTATGCTCTGGTAGCTAATGAACTTGCTGATGGACCTTGGGGCAGAACCCGGGGTGACAGATTAATTCCCCCCACCAGGGTGCAAGAGAATCTGGTAGCTTTGGCCCATGATGGGCATGTTGGATGGACTCTGACAAAAGGAGATTGAGGGAGTCTTATTGGTGGACTGCTATGGATAGAGATGTTGAACGGGCAGTGAGAGATTGCAACCTGTGCGTGCTGACCGATAAAAGCCGAGTGGTTAGGGCACAACCAGTAGCAGTTCCTGATTGTGTTTGGAGCAAAGTAGCTTTGGATATTATGAAACCTTTTGAAGTTTTTGGAGGTGATGATAAGTACATCCTTGTTTTGATTGACTATACCTCGAGGTGGATAGAATTTGCCCCGGCACAAACTGTAACTACGGAGATGGTATTGGCATTTTTGAAGGACGTTTCTGACAGAGAGGGGGTGCCGGATAGTATAGTCTCCGATAATGGGGTACAGTTTGTTTCTAGGGAGATGACAGGCTTTTTGAAGGAGAGGGCATTATGCATTACAAAACAGCGCTGTATAATCCAAACGCAAATGGTTTGGTGTAGCATGCCAACAAGTTTTTAAAGGAAACGGTTCAATTGTCTTTGGCGAATGGTTTGGATTGGAGGCTTGTTTTGGTGGAGGTGGTGAAAGCACACCACTCCCAGCGATTTGACCGGATGTTCTCCCTTTGAGTTAATGAGGGGTCGACTGGCTGGTGGTAGGCTCCGACCTGTTTTGCTGGGCGGTGGATCTCAGTCGAAGGTGTATTTGGTACAAGTGAGGTTGATTAGGGAGAGGCAGAAGGCCACTGTCAAGAGGATCAACAGAGGTTGTGGTGAGTGTGCCATTGGTTTAGGGGTTTAGGTGAGGGTCAGAAGTCCTCAGTTTGTGAGGAAGGGGCTACCTGTGTTTCTATCTCCGAAGAAGGTTGTTGGGGTTGGTCAGGGTTATGTCAGATTGTCTGATGGTACCGTCCGAAGTAAACAGAATATTGCTGTGCAAGACGTGTTGGGTGCCTGGTGGACAGATGATTGTTTTCCTGATCACGGGTCGATGATGTGTTGATTTTGTAGCGTTGCCCACACTAGTTTCCAAAGTGTCTGTTGGTTCAATGACAAGTTCCAAGGTGGATGATGGTTCTGGTGCTCGTGCTATTGGTGCTGGCCCTAATCCAAGTGTGGGCTCAAATGCTTCTGATGAGGGTTCAATTTCTGTTGGGTCAGCGTGCCCTGTAGTTGTGGTTCCGGACTCTGTGGAAATGGGTTTGAGTTCAGTTGATGTGGGCCTGATAAGTGGGGCACTGCGTGTTTATGGTAGCATCAGGCATTTGCCCTAGGGATTTGATGATTATGCTTGTGAGTTGCTGGTTCGTGTTACATTTGAATATGGATTGTGTTGTGGGGTGTCTGTGTGTTCACTGTTTTCCATTTTCCAGTTTCTGTTCTCTTCCTTTTTCTCCTGTTGTTGTATTTTACTTCTTTCAAGTTCTTGGTTGAGTTCATAGTGGGGAGGCGTGAGTAAGAAAGGGAGGTGTGTGGTGATCTCTTAAAGGCACCTGATTGTGCCGTGAAGAATGTATAATGTTATATTAGAATTTGGTCTGTGCAGACTGTTATTTGGTCTTGAGTAAACTGTGGGGTGCCACGATTCAAACTTACCTGGCTCCAGTGTTTCTTTCTGCCCTACGCCATCACCACATTTCTGTCCAAATGGAGTATGAAAACAAATGTTATAGTCACAATGCTCAACAACGCACCCCGATGCAGCAATATGCAATCTAAACATATGAGCACTACTTGGTGCGCTGATGCTTACACATGAAAAATATATACTACTCAAATATATATTATTTACTTGATTGACCACTTGATAATCATTTTAGTATATTGTTAAGTGGTCAATCAAGTAAATAATATATATTTGAGTGTTATACATTTTTCATGTTCAAGTATCAGCGCACCAACTAGTGCGCATATTTTTAGATTAGATGTGACAGAGCGTAAATACAGGTGAGACGCATTGGGCATTTTAGGCTGCAGGGAGATATATCCAATACCTTAATTTACGAATATGAACTCGGCGCAGGAGGTTCTGATGCACCTATCTCCATGGTAACTGTACACAGAAAGCCATTCTTCAATCTGCAGGTAATCCCCTTGTCAGAGTATATCCAATTTAAATGCTAGCTTGCAGGGACGTCATTTGAGGGGTCGCAATGGGTCGCCTCTGCAAACCCTGAGGTCTCCCTTGAGTCCCTAAAAAAAGATAATTTTTTTCAATTTTTTTTTAAATGCAAGCTCCTGTGGCTCGGATTCTGGAGTGGCTGGCTTTCTTGTTCAGGCCTCTTAAAAAGACATGGGGTTCCACAAGTGTAACACTTTGAGCAGTGACTCTAAATAAGAAAGAATAGGAATAACAAAAACATTGGGCCTCATTACGAGTCCGGCGGCAACCGCGGCGGTAAAACCGCCTGGTTACCGCCGGACTCGTATTACCATTCCGCCGCCGTGATTCCCGGAATTACCGGGGCATTACAACCCCGGTTTTCCGGGAATCACGGAGGCGGAATGGTGTTAATCCCCATTCCCATCGAGTCCTATGGGACTCGATGGGAATGGGGATCATGGAAACACCGGCAGCATCTCGTAATGCTGCCGGTGTTTCCTCGTCCGCCTGCAGGTGAGTGGTGTTAAACCCGCCAGGTCAGACCTGGCGGGAACATCACCTCCCGCCTGCAGGGGTCGGACTCAGGCAGCCGGAAACAACGGTGGCAGCGGGTTTACCGCCACCGTTATTTCCGGACCGCCTGGGTCATAATGAGGTCCATTGTCTTTCTGGAATTCTGTACAATAATTGCTAGACTCGTTAAAGGCACACGTCGGGGGGTGAGTCACTGATTTAGTCTGCACCTAGTCCTTCCTGTCTCCTTTCTCCACCTCTTCTTTTCCTGCTCTTCAGACAGATAAGTACCTTTTCTCTATGGTGAGAGTGCTTTGTGATAGTAAACATTGCATTAGTAATGACATAAGAATGCTATAGGACTAGCAGCGATAGAACAGAGTCATAGCCTCCTCAGAGAGTAGCAGGTCTTGGCAAAATTACTCAAAAAGCTCTAGGAGCGGGAACAGAGGAGGTGCAGTCCTGTGTCGCACTACCGACACAACCAGGGACTCAAGCCGGCCTCCGCGCGACCAGCATATCAGTCCGCTCCCACGGAGGTGCGGGGCCTTAGCGACCGTGAAGGCAGTAGAGCGCAGAAGGCCCCTCCCATCCGAGCGACTCCTAATCCAAGCGACCAGCATTACCCGTCAACAGACCAAAATGATTAACAGCCTCATTACAGGCTCAATTATAGCATAGCTCACAATACATTCTTCCAACACGGCGAGAGGTTGCATACTTCATTATTCTATCGAAAGAGCTCAAATAAACGGAAAGCGCGGAACGAGCTTCAACCTCCCAACGCAAGGGAAGGAGTGCACACAGGCTCCTCACAACACGATGGCAAACTCAAGCCCAGGCAAAGCTAGACAGGTGCTGGCCACATAGGATAACACCACAGTGCCACACAGCCTGCACACAGGTAGACGCACAAGCACCCAGACAATAAAAGATGTCAGAATATGAATGGAGCGAGGAGGAGCAGGCAGAATACCTACCTCACAGTTTCAGAGACGTACTGGGGAGCTTGCTAGTGGAAGCAGTGGCCCAAGGGGTGAGACCCCTACAAGGCAGACTGGTTACAACGGAGACATTTTTGAGCCAGAAACAAGAAAGCACTGAGAAGATACAGAGTATGTCAACTAGGGCCCCGCAAGCAGGTCCACAGGGGTGTACGGAGACCCGGAAGAGGAAGACCTCTGCCCTGAGTCACTGCTACAGGGGAGATAAAGAGGCCCCAGAGGCTACCAATGCCTTCAACAAGCTAAGAGATGCTTTTCTGCGTGAGTCGGTTGTGCCCCCGACACAGAGGAGGACAATATGGGAAAAGAGGAAATGGACTCTGAGGAAGAGTCACCAGAAACCCCACGCTCTTCACAAGCAGAGGAAGAGAGAGCAGGTGAAGAGGAGTTAGAACTCCCAAGGGGCAAGAGACTAAGAAAAGAGAAACACCTGGACGATAGTGAAGAGATCTCAGATAAGTTTGAACTCGAGAACATTAGAAATCCCAAAACCTCAGATGGCGGCCATCCCCACGAGTAGCCAAATACATGACACAGAGGTTGCAAAAAGCACTGAAGAGGCGAGACTGCGCGGGCGGAATGCCAGAGGCCATAGCTGCAAGGCAAGGTAGCGGAATCTCTCGAACTGGATCCAAAGATGCTAGCATTTGTGTCTAAGACATCTAGAGATCCGCAAAAGGCAATAGACAGGCCCTGGAAGAGCTGCCAGGAGAAGGTGTTGGACCTTGTAGGGCTGCTAGCCAAGATCATGGATCTAGCAGAACGGGCCAGAGACAGGAAGTAGACCCAGAAGCTCTAGCGAACTGGACACAGCGAGCAGTATGCCTGCTGGGGAACGCAAATTGTGCAATCTCCTCAGAAAGAAGACGAGGACTCTTGTTGAAGATAGACTCCAAATTAGAGACCTGGCCTCTTATGAAGCAGGGGAAGCAGCCCAAAGTCTTCTCTTCGGAGATGGGGAGGTTAATGGAGACACACACCTCCCTAGAAAAGGCACAAGCCTGGTTTTCGCCGGGACCTGTCGCTACCGAGGCTGAGTGACCGCTCGCTGTCAGGGCACACAGAGGCTTCAGAACAGCAGAGCTTATTATTGGGAAAACAAACAGCAGGACTCCTTTTTTCCCACCATAGGCCGATATCCGAGAGGGCGGCGAGGAAGAGGAATGGGAAGAGGACAAAACTTCCCCACAGGTGAGGCAAATTACATATCCACCAGTGGGGGGGAGAACACAACAATTCGAGGGGATTGGGTACTCCGACTCCGACGTATTCCATATCTATGACAGGTATTGTCCAAAGCTATGCTGCTTTGGAAAATCTTCGGCGTCTGCGTCCTGCGTCGATGACGTTGGTGCGCCATCCCCGAGGACCTCCTCTGACGGCCGACGTCACCCGATGTGATAAGTAGGACGCACGACGCCCATAGCCTCAGTTGTAGTTTTTTTCCGCGAACGTGTTTGCTTTGTGAATCTCGGTACGCCTCGACTCTTTGGAGGTTGCTATATTCTTCTCGGTTCGTTGAATCTGTTCGGTTTTTGTGAAGACCTGTTCGTGGCGATGTCTACTTCGTCTTCAACCCCGCGTCCGGGCTTCAAGAAATGCGGGGACTGTGGGTCCAAGGTGTCGGTCACGGACTCGCACGACGCCTGCCTCTGGTGCCTCGGGGAGGCCCACGATACGGATGACTGTGTCGACTGCCAGTCGCTCACGGCCAAGGCCTTGCGGGAACGCAAGAAGCTGTCGGTAGGTCGTGTGTCTAAGCCCCGAAGGCGTACGAGCGGTGTCTCTCGACCGGTGCCGACCGATCCCACTCGGAGGCGCGGACGACCAGTCCCCTGCCATTTAAGAATCGCTAATCGCCGATCCATCCCAAGCACAAGAAGTACCTGAGGTTCGCGGTTGGCGACTCGCACTTTCAGTTTCGGGTCCTGCCGTTCGGATTGACCTCCGCCCGAGGGTTTTCACCAAGCTCATGGTGGTGGTGGCAGCGCATCTCAGGAAAGGGGGGATTCAGGTCTACCCCTACCTGGACGATTGGTTGATCAGGGGGAGCTCTCCCGAACTAGTCCTGGATCATCTGTCCGTCACCTGCCACTCCCTTCACAAGCTGGGCTTCTCCCTCCATTAAAAGAAGTCCCATTTGACACCAACACAGCGGCTCCAGTACATCGGAGCAGTGCTCGACACATCCCTGGGGCAGTGTTTTCCTCCCCAGGTGAGGGCTCTTCACATTCAGCAGATGGTGCACAAGTTTCAACTTGCCCAGAATCTCCCAGCGTCCGTGTTCTTGAGACTGCTCGGCCTCATGGCATCCTGCATTCTTCTGGTGCCAGAGGCTCGTCCGCGGATGAGATCTTTGCAGTGGGCACTCAAGCTCCAGTGGTCTCAGTCCTCCGGCAGGCTGTCAGACCCTGTTCAGGTGCCGCCCTCGGTCACCCAGGACCTTCTGTGGTGGGCCGTCGAAGGCAATCTGATGAAGGGGGCCCCATTTTGGCTGCCCTGGCCTGAGGTGACGATCGTGACGGACGCATCCCTCACGTGATGGGGAGATCATGCCAACGAGTTGACAGTCAGCGGTCGTTGGTCTCCGTCGGAGTCCAGACTCCACATCAATCTGTTGGAGCTGAGGGCCATCATGCTTGCCCTGAAGGCTTTTCTGCCGACTGTGCGAGGAAAGAGTGTCCTGATTCTAACGGACAACACGGTGGCCATGCACTACCTCAACAAAAAGCGGGGGGCAGGGTCACTTCCTCTGTGCAGGGAGGCGATGCAGCTCGAGTTCTGGGCCATCCAGCAGGAAGTTTCGATCACAGCTTTTCATCTGGCCGGAGACGACAACGAGATGGCGGACGCTCTGAGCAGGCAGAGCACGATCTCTCACGAGTGGGAGCTGGCTCAGGAGATTCTCCTGGAGATCAAGTGGATCTCTTCGCCTCCAGTGTCAACCGGAAGTGCGAAAGGTTCTGCTCGCAGGAATTTCCTCCAACAGGAGCCTTAGGAGACGCGTTCATGGTGCAGTGGTCATTCCCATGCTGTACGCGTTTCCTCCAGTCCCCGTCATCCTGCAAGTACTGCATAGGTTACAGAGGTTCGGTTCCCGGTTGATCCTCATTGCTCCGGCGTGGGCCCGGAGGACGTGGTACCAAGACCTTCTCGACTTGTCCATCTGCCCTCCACGTCGTCGTCCCTACCAAGACGATCTGCTCTCATGGGAGGGGGGTCAGGTTCTCCATCCAAAGGTCAGATCCCTCAACCTTCACGCTTGGCTTCTGAAAGGTTGAGGTATAAGGATTGGGACCTCCCTGAAGACGTGATGGAGGTGTTGCTCTCGGCCAGGCGGCCGGCAACAAAGTCTCTGTACCGTTGCCGTTGTAGAAAGTTCTGCGACTGGTGCAGAGTTAAGAATGTTGATCCTTTTGAGTGTGACATTCCCATGGTTCTGTGTTTTTTTGCTTTCCTTGGCCCACAGGGGCTTGCAAGTGGGGACCATTAAAGATTACCTGGCTGCGCTGTCCATCTTTAAGCGCTCGTCTGAGGAATGTTCCTATTTTAAGATTCCTTTAATTTCTCAGTTTTTGAAAGGGCTCACTAATGTGTTTCCTCTGTGACCTTTTCTGGTGCCCGGTTGGGATTTGAACCTTGTTCTTAAGTTTCTTATGGGTGCTCCGTTTGAGCCTTTGCATTCTTGCCCTTTGAGTCTGTTAACTCTGAAAACTGTGTTTTTGGTTGCGGTTACTTCCGCTTGCAGAGTGAGTGAGTTACAGGCACTTTCAGTTAAGCCACCCTTCACTGTGTTTCAGAAGGACAGGGTTATCCTTAGAGTTCGTCCTTCCTTTCTTCCGAAGGTGGTTTCGGAATTTAATTTGAGCCAGAAGGTTGTTCTTCCGGCGTTCTATCCTCCTCCACATCCTGGTAAGAAAGAGGAGAGGCTCCATAGGCTTGATCCTAGGAGAGCGTTGAGCTTTTATATTTCGCACATTTCCCGGGTCAGAGTGGACGATCAACTTTTCATTGGTTACGCTGGAAAGCATTTGGGACAAGCTGTGACGAAACAGACTTTGTCTCGTTGGATTATTTTAGCTATCTCCGAGTGTTACCACTTGGCGGGTAAGGACCCTCCGGCTGGCTTGCGGGCCCATTCTACCAGGGGAGTGGCTGTGTCTACTGCCCTGCAGAGGGGTGTTCCTATTCGTCACATCTGTGATGAAGCCACCTGGGCTTCAGTACATACTTTTGTACGTCACTACTCCCTCGATTCCATCGGAGGGCAGGATCTGGCCTTTGGCAAGGCAGTCATTTATTCCGCAATTTGATTGGGCATGCTAAATTTGTGTTCTAAATTCTTTTCCCACCTCCTTGCTTGGTACTGCTTTGGGAGTCTGTCATAGATATGGAATACGTCGGAGGACCCAATCGTCTCGAAGAACAAGTTACTTTCTTACCTGGTAACGTTCTTTCGATGGGATGGTCCGACGACGTATTCCATATCGCTCCCTCCCCACCTTCCCTTCTGCAGAATTTCTTTTACGATTGCAGCTTGCGTTCCGCAAGGCCTTGTGTGTCTGACTGGCAGAAAACTGGTGGCACATGTTCTGGGGGAAAAAACTACAACTTAGGCTACGGGTGTCGTGCGTCCTACTTGTCACATCGGGTGACGTCGGCCATCAGAGGAGGTCCTCGGGGACAGCGCATCGACATCATCGATGCAGGACGCAGACGCTGAAGATTTTCCAAAGCAGCACAGATACGGACATTACCTGTCATAGATATGGAATACGTCGTCGGACCATCCCATCGAAAGAACGTTACCAGGTAAGAAAGTAACTTGTTCTTCTGGCGAAACTGGCACACGCTTTCCAACGACATCTGGGTATTGCAAGCAGTCAACGAAATGCAACTAGAATTCACCCAAGGACCACACCAGAGCCACACCACCACCCAATACACATGGCCCTATCAGAGAGGGAGAGCTTACACAAAGAGCTAAGGCAGTAAGTGAAGAAAAAATCCATCGAGCCATGTGCAACAATCCGGAGGTTTATAAGCAACATGTTCCTAGTACACATTAAAGAAAAAGTAAGACCAGTGATAAATTTAAAAGAACTAAACAGTTGTCACTTCAAGATGGAAGGGATTCACCAACTGTGTGACCCCCCAAGAGGAAGAGACTGGCTCTCAAGGTTCGACCTAAAGGACGCGTTACTCAAGGTACCCGTCCAGGAGTGATACCGTCCCTTCCTGGTGTTCACTTTGGATGAGCAATACTGGAAATTTACGACGATGCCTTTCGGCTTAGCATCGTCGCCATAGGCCTTTATGAAGCTCATAAGGCTAGCAGCAGCAGTGATCAGGGAGAAGGGGATCCATATGATAATTTACCTGGACAACATTCTGCTTCTAGCAGACAACAGGGAAACCCTACGACAACAGACCGAATGGGTGAAAGAGCTGCTCCCGTCACTAGGATTTTTAGTAAATCAGGAGAAATCCGACACCATCCTGACAAAGAGGATAGATTTCCTTGGGTTCATAGTAGACACCAAATCAGCGACACTAGAATTACCAGCCAGGAAAATAAGGGACATGAAGAGAGAAATCAGAGGATGCCTCGTCAAGGAAAAGATATCCTAGAGAACGCTAGCGAGGATAGTATGACTGTTAGCATTGTCTATTCAAGCCATTCTTCCAGGGCCTTTACACTATTGAGCCCTACAGAGACTGAAGATAAGACACATGCAACAGGGTCTAAAGTACCATCAAGCAGTATCACTAGACCACGAACCCAGAATAGAGCTGTAATGGTGGCTACAGAATATGGACGCATGGAATGGGTAGGCCATCTTTGGAGACCAACACGACCTGGTGATAGAATCGGATGCCAGCAGAGTAGGCTGGGGAGCCCGGTGCGGGACACTTGGAACAGGAGTGAAATGGAGCTTGAAAGAACTCCACATGCAAATAAACTGCCTGGAGCTACTAGCGGGATCCTTCGTGATCAAGGCATTTATGAAGAACAAAGTGAACTCATGTATCCTGCTGAAGATGGACAACATCTCAGCGGTAAGGTATATCAATTACCTAGGAGGGCCGAAGTCCAAACTTCTAACAGAACTAGCGAAAGAATTCTGGCACTACTGCCTGCAATCAGGGACATCATTGACAGCAGTGTACCTACCATGGACGTTCAATGTAGTAGCAGACTGGAACTCCTGATACTTGTTGAATGCCAGCGACTGGAAACTGAATGTAGGAGTGTTTCAACAGCTAGAGCAGCTGTGGGGTCCAGTGCACACAGACCTATTTGCATCCAGATTAAAAACAAAGAAAAGCCGCTACTTCAGCTGGAGGTTAGATCCAACAGCGAGAACAGCAGATGCTTTTCTATAAGATTGGAGTGAGAGCTACACCACGCCTTCCCCCCCATTCACGATACTGAACAGAGTCCTAGTGAAGATGTGCAGGGAAGAAGCGGACCTGACTGTAGTAGCTCCAATATGGAAGTCACGGGTATGGTTTCCAGCGCTCATAGAACTACTAACAGACTTGGCCGAGGGTCCTCCCCTCGGGAGAACACCTGCTCACGGACCCAGTTGGGTCATTTCATCCTCTGAGAGTGGAAGGGACTCTCACACTAATGGCGTGCAGGATAGCGGGAAATGCTGGCCACTTCCAGGCATTTCGGAGCAGGCTGCTCGACTCATCGCAGAATCGTGGGGGCCATCCACATGACGGAGCTACAACGCAGCTTCGAGTAAATGGTAACAGTCGTGCAAAAGGAGAAATGTTTTCCCATTTTGGCCCCTATAGTGGCAGTCCTAAACTTCCTAGCAGACCTGTTACAAAATGGGAAAGCTTTTAGGACAATAGGAGTACATAGATTTGCAATTTAAGCGGGCCATCTACCCATCAACGTAATTCCCATGGGGGAGAACAACAAATAGAGGCTTGTCCTTGAAGCAACTGTCAGGTAAACTAGCCATGCTCCTATGCCTAGTATCATGCAGGAGGGCAGCAGACGTTAACGCCCTTGACATAGACAGGAAAACCTTTGGACCAGAAGGGCTTACTTTCACCCACGTCAGAAGGACGAAGACAGGATCCTCATCCATATAATAACCCTACTTAGACGAGCATCGCAAGTGGTGCGTAGCAGCATGCGTGAGAGAATATGAAAGTAGGACAGCGGAAACGCGACCAGCAGGGACGACGCAGTTATTGATAGCGCATAGGAGACCGTACAAAGCAGTCGCGACAGCCACCATTGCCAGATGGTGCGTAAGATTATGCAGCTAGCAGGAGTAGACCTGTCTAACTTTGGGGGGTATTCTGTGAGAGGAGCAATGGCTCTGAAAGTGCTAGCGAAAGGAGTGCCACTACAGGAGATCTTGTAAGCAGTTGACTGGGCCAGCGATAGTGCATTTAAGACTTTTTACTTTAAGCCCGTTCAATCAGTAGCAGTGACAGTAATGAGAAGCTTTGAAGAAACATAATGTTTGCTTCCGGTCTTGACAGATTACCCCTGCTAATAGCGCAGGGAGTCTTGATTCTATTAAAGACAAGGAGGCGAGTATTACATTCCCGCCCAAAATATGCACTGTAAATGTGATGTGTTGCTCATGTATAATAAGACATTGTTTTTCTCCGGTGTAGAATAACCTCTTACATAGGTTGAGCTTTCACCCACAGAACACACTCCAGAACTGTTCGTATGGCCAAATGCTCAGGATTAAAAGAATAGTGACTGACCTGATAGAATGTGAAGCTAGACTCACAACACGCTGTACCAAAAGAAAGAGGATATCCTGAAGATGATTTGTGCAATGCAGCCTCTAAAACAATGACGCACACACGTGCAGACCTCTTAAAATACAAGATGAAATTATAGGCAGCCTCAACAGTCTTTGTTTCTAAATTCTGTACACAGAGTCAGCAGATTAAGAAATGTATTACAGAGCACTGAAACATACTCACTAGCAATGAAAGAACCAAGGAGCTATTCAGCCATTCTCCTATTTTCACATATCAAGGGAGTAACAATCTCAGGAGCTTACTCGTCAACACAAGAACTGGCACAGGACGTACAAAGAAAAGTAAAATGCTTGGTACCTTCCCATGCCTCACTGTGGTAACTGTAATAATACCATTAGAGGAGCAACAGTATTTCACCCTAGTACAGGTGAAAAATTAAGATCAGAGAGCTTGCCACCTACCTTACGGAAAACGTGATGTATGGCATAAGATGCCCATGTGGCATATACTATCTTGGAGAAACAGTCAGGAATATACGGGTACTAATCAACAAGCACAAATCATGCATAAGGAACAGGAACATGACGTCTGCAGTTGCAAGACATTTTCATGAGAAAGAACACAGCATCACTCAACTTAGATTTCAAGTACTAGAAGTCATAGACATAAAAGATCGCAGAAAATATCTTAAGAGAGTAAGAGCACAGCAAGAAGCCTATTGGATTGATCGTCTCGATTCATTAAGTCCCAAGGGAATGAATGAGGAGTGGGGCCTCAACTGTTTTCTTTAATGAATAATAACTTGTATCCCTTCCATGCTTTAGTGGTTTAAGTGTGTTACTAAGATTTATATTTCATTCATTTTTTATTTTGTTTTTATTTTTATTATAATTATTTTTTCAAAGTTGTTCAGCCTTTTGTTTGATGTTACTTGGTCACATCTAATGTTAAACTCTTCAAAACAACATTTATTACTGTTGGTTTACATGACCGATTAAGTATTATTTATTTTTTAAATGGCTCACTGCTTGATTACATAAATATCACCTATTCTCTAGATACACATACCATTGCTTCCACCATTCTAGGATGACTGGCTGCATAGATTACATGCACCGTGTCAGATATGGGTGATTTCCAGCACGGTTGTCATAGAAACTGTATGTTTACAAGCGGCTCAGCCATACGGCTCGCACAGACACACCATTTGTGTTTTCTGCGCAGCACTTCAGTTCCTCTGAAGACAAGGTTAGAGACACTAACAGCTTTATCTTGTACTAGCTGATATTATATTGAGGTACTGGCATGTAAAGGATAGGCTTATTGATAGACACAAATGTGTTGTGTTTTTCATTAGATACGTATTATCCCTCACACACTGGGGTTGCCTGAGTCAAAGACTTTGGATAAGAGATATCAGGTCAGTAGTCTATAGGTGATTCAACTCACCACGTTTACTGTTTGCACCTCACCAGTTCATAGTGTTAAGTACAATATGAGATCAGGGTTATCCGATTATAAAGATCACCTGCCTAGTCACAGCGTTTGCACCTTTGCTCACTGACCATAGGTACCTGTAATAGTGAATCCATTGAGACATTTTACTGACGATTTATGATACCATAACGACATACCTACAATTACTTGACTTGCTGGACAGTATCTTATAAGATATCAGTTTTATCTATCTTTATATGTTGTCAACTGTTGTTTTGTGTGTGTATGTCATGTGGCCAAAAATATTATTTTGATTCGTACCTTTAGCATGTTCAATGATACCGACACATGGATGCCTTACTTATATTTATCTCTGCGTATTGTGATAATATGGCACACCGATATTTGTTGAATTTGGCTTGATGTTTGTGACCACTGATTAATATGCATATCTCATGTTGGAATGATATTGGTTTTTTGATTGGGGAATGTCTGTTACTTTGGGAATGTTGTTTTTGATCAGATGAAGTATTAACACCCTGATGATGAAGGACCCATATGGGTCCAAAATGCATTGAAAGACATTTGCATCTGCAACTACTATGATATTTGATTAAACACAAGAGTAATTTTTGAACATCTGACTATCAAGGAATCTATTTCTTTAGACTGGATACCATTACAGGTTTATCTAGAATGTCACATACGGAAATTAAATATCTACAACCAAAGAGAGGTTATTAGGGTGTGCAGCCCACACCATGGCTAATTAGCCTGGGTCCTCTGTTTTTAATATCACTTCCTGTGATGTCATCAGAGGTCAAGGGCCGTGTGATGTCACTTCCGCTACCCCTGGCATTTTGGCGAAATGACGTCTCTGCTAGTTTGGGCTACAGATGTTGAAGCAGAGACGTTTTTATGGGAGGGCAAAAGGGGCACTTGCCCAGGGCCCCCACCTTGGAGGGGGGGCCCCACAAGGCTGCCTGATCTGAAGAAGTAAGATTCCATTGTTCACCAGTCTTAAAAAGCACACGTCAGGATATTTTATGGGGTGCTGCTAAGGTTCTAAGCCCATTGCCTTTCTGTTTTGACGAGTACATTCTGCCTTGATAAATTCATCATGTATTGCTTTGTGTTCACTGTCGTATACATAGTTTGTGTGTTCGTTACTGCACAACTCTGTAGCATTCTTTCCATCCTGTGTGAATTTCCTTCTCATGGTATGATCTTCATAAAAGACATATTCATGGTTTCACTGGCTATAGGGTTGCTTCCATCTTAATAGTGAACATATTTATATCTCATACCACAGGCATTTGTTCCTTTGATATCTAATGGCAACACTATTTGAAAACCATCCCACTTCTAATCTCTGTATGGATAAAGACAACTTCCTGGTAGCTTCTAATCTGCATCCACTATCCATGCTTTGGTATGTGTAGCTTTCGCCTTACTTCCAATTGGTCTCCTCTATCCATGCATGAGCACTTTTGCATTGTGTGAGGCAGCTAATGTGAGTTCTCATGGGCAGTGCTTAATTTGTGGGGGTGGTTGCCGGTGCCAAACACCGGCACTCTTTTTTGGGCACCGGAACTAATCCTGGGGGGGGGGGGGCGGCGCACGTGCAATTGCTTTATTCGTTCTTCCACTTCACTTTGCTTCCTTATAAATCATTGGGTTTGTTTGTCATTGTGATCTCTCGTGCTTGCAGGTGCAGGCCATGGCTGGCTGGGCCTGGGAGGGGCCAGCAATAGCAATGAACAAGAATTTACAAACAACAGCCAATAAAAACTGCCATTCTGTTGTTTCTATGCAGTATTTGATACATTCTGTATAGTAACACAGAATGTGCAGGTTTCATTGGCTGTTCTTCTGGGCCGGTGAAATTACATGGTGACGTGTTGTTGTTACAGGGGGCAGCGCGGCACCACCTTCATTTCACGAGTTACTGTGAAGTGAAGGTGTCTAGGCGTGGCGTGTGAGAGAGAGCCTAACCTGCTGCACTGCGGCTCAGTTACTGGGGCCCCCCTGCCTGCTTTTTCATTCGTGCCAGTGTGCGCCCCCCCTGACCCTGAGACCCCGACAGGAGAGAAGACCCAGTCGGCAAAGCAGGTAAGTCTGGACCGTAAAACAGCAGCCTGCTCTCAGCATGACACAGTGATCAGGCAAGGAAGGCCCAGGTCGTGGCCAGAGTGGCGGCGTGGTCCCCTTGTGGTGTCCTGACTGCCCATGAGTCAAGACCCCACCAGGGGGCCGTCCGCACCCGGTCTTCTGCCTGTGTGACCTGTGTGCTGCTGACTGCAGTGCCAGGCCCAGGCCAATTTCTGTGACCACCATGCAGGGCTGCCGTGGTGCAGGCTGAGTCGGATGACTCTGCCGCGGTGCGGGCCCGTGGATTGTGCCCAAATTAGTACGTTTTTTACTTTTTTCTTTTAAAACCTGACCTTCTGTGGGGCCGGTGGCCGGGGCCCCGCCCCCGCCCCACAGAAGGTAGGTTTTAAAAGAAATCAGTATCTTTGAGTGGCGGCTGGGGCCCATCACTAAGAAAGTGATCGGCCCCAGCCGCCCAAATAGACGTTTTTTCTTTTAAAAATCATACCTTCCGTGGGGCCGCTGCGCACCTATTTTGTTATCAGCATGGCCGCGGTGGGAGGCGGCCCCACAGAAGGTAGCCTAAAATGATTGAGGGAGCTCAGGCAGCAAGGCCCAGGACCGGGCGGGGCACTGGCGGCTGCATGGTCCTCATCCCTGGTTGAGTCCTGCTGGGTCTGTGACCCCTTTGTATTAGAGTCCGACTGGGGTGGCAGTGGCTGGGTGGCCCTCGTGTCTCGGGTAAGTTGCGAGTATTGAACATGGGATGGGTCACTCCAGGAAACCGCGTGCAAAGCCCCCCAGGACACTACGTGCACAGCTCCCAGGTCACCATGAGCGCAACCCCGGGACATTGTGAGCACAGCCCTCCCACCCCCTCTAGACTCCATGAGCACAGCCACAGACCCCTGAAACACTGTGAGCACAACCCACCAGAACACTATGTGCACAGGTAGCCAAGGGGATCACTAATGCACAGCCCCCCAGGACATCGTTTGCACAGCCCCCCAGGTCTCCACGTGTACAGCCCCCCAGGTCACCACATGCACAGCCCCCCAGGACAGTGTGCACAGCACAGCCCCTCAGGACTGCACATCGCGTGCAGCTTCGTTTGTGTCGGTTAGCAATCCAGCCCCATGCCCCACATCATCTGAGCGGAGCCGCAATATCCTGGGGGTGGGGGGTGTGTTCCCAAAATCCTTGGTCCGTGTGATGTGCGTTTAGCCCCCCTTCACAAATCGGTACACGGTACACCACGAGGCCATGTGCAGGTTTTTACACTTGCATATTTCCTTTTCCATAATTTCGATCCTTCGGGCCCCCGTCCGCCCGTTTGACACCATTTTGATTGCAGGCAGGAGCAGCCATGGTCTTGTCACCTATGCCTCTCTCCACTACACTAACATACTGCACTGCTTCCTTCACCCCAAAACGCACACCCGGCAGAGTAACGGAAGGGATTCGGGCAATGCATGGCCTGAGTGTTTTGTTTTCATTGAAAAGATAGCACCGGCTCGGACTGGCCTATAGGGCAAAGATAGCATCCGGCTCGGACTGGCCTATAGGGCAATGCACGAACCAAAAACACAAAATGCTACTGTAGGCCAGCTTTTATGGTCCATGTGGGCCACTTTTTTTGTCCCATGTGGGCCAGTTTGGCGGGTTACTTCACCATTTGGCTAGTAGTTTGGGCCAGTGTCACTGAAAAACTACTCTTTAAAATGCACAATTTGCCTCACATTTTATCAAAAAGCCTCCCCCTTGGGTACTACTTAGTTTGTCACAAAAGGAATGAATTGTCGTTTGCAACTTTGGCCACTTTTTCATTGGTGCCCGACTCGAGACAATTGTATGCCCCAACAACACCATGCTCATGCTTGAAAGAAGGGTGAGGGGGGATGCATTTATGAGATGTGATGACTGATAAGGGCTTGAGAGTAAATTGATTACACAAAACACCTGGATGAGGTGACTGAAGAACAGGCCGAGTGGAGGGTGCGCTTCCTGGAGGTAACCGATTAGCAATACTTGGTGTACTTTAACAGACTGTCAGATGGGATGGGGCAGAGACAAATACAGTGCAACAGGATTGAAACAGAATGCTTTTTTATTTATTTGCATTTTTAAAGCGCTCACACATCCCAGGGGCATCGAGGCATAGTTACAGGAGGAGCATGTCTTAGTTGCGTATTTATAACGCACTTAATACCCAGAGGTTTCTAAGTGAGGAGTCGGGGATCGAACCTGTGTTGCTTCGTGTTGTCTTGCTTCCAAGTGGAGCACATTGCCGCTGATCTATCCTGAGTCCCGGGACAATGATTGCAACGCAGCAGTGAAAAGGGACCTTTACTTGATGGGAGTACACAATGGATACCTACCTCCAACCCTGGAAAAGGTGGCAAGAACAAGATCTAAAAAAAGAACGCTCTTGCATGCGCCAGTGAGGACTTTGTCTTCTTTGGCACATGTAGCCGGCGAGCTAGAGCAATCAGTATAGACCAAACCTAAGTGAGTTTATGACACAACTTCTTTCATTGTGCATCTTAAAGCGATGAAAATAAAGTGGGTAAATGCATATTTTGCCTTTTGCATCTTATAGTTTTCCATCCAGGGTGTGGAAAATAAAGGTACACTGATATTATTTTGGCCCAAGATGCTGCTATAAGGATTTACATGTCGTCATGAAGCTTTTATGTAATTTGTGTATTTTGCAAGTAAACTATAGGACAGTATTGTAGGTCTTGTTGACAACCAAAACTGAAATATTTGTTCCATGTAAAACATGGAAGAAGGTGGCTGTTCTGTTCCCAAATTGGGTTAAAATCCCTGCTTCGCTGTTCAGCATAAGTGTGTGATCCCGGGCAAATAATGTAATCTCACGCTGACTTCAACTGCAAAGGGTGTCACTCTTACCCCTTCTTCCCCTCTGCATTTTTGAAGGCAAGCGCAAGTCAAACATATGTCTGTGGGTGTTGTGATGGAGGTCAGTAAAATATTGTGCAGTGTGTGACATGTTAAGTCCACCTTGCCATAGAAACTTTGCCCTGTTAGTAAAATGTCTCACTTGCAATACCTACAGGTTTGGCCCACTGTGTCCTAGGCTTTCTTTTTCCTACCCTCAAGTTTGAGTTTATACAAAGTAAAGTGGAAAAGTAACGGCGTCACTTTCGATCAGCGGATGCTGCTCGCCACCGAGTGGGGAGTGTAAGGGTGTGCAGCTCAGAGCAGAATAACCTGATACTGTATTACCAAGTAAGAAGTAAGGGAGCACCTGTAAAATACCTCCTGCTAATAAATCAACTGCGGCCTGTACATCCACAACCCAAGTCAGTGTATTATTTCTGGGGGGGTTTTTGGGGGAGGTTATGGGAAAAGGGAAATGTGTGGAGGGCCGCAGGTTAAACCAAAGTGAATTTATAAAGCAGGTAAATCAAATGCAGGGCCCGTGGAAGGCCGGTGTGGGTTGTTGCGGCTAAGCAGCGTGATGCGCCGAGTGCAAGGAGGAATGTAGCAGACACCATCATAGCCGCTACACGCAGCCGGACACACCCGGGCCCATGTACCTCAACCCATGTGTGCCCTTCCCCATCCATCCCACTACTAGCCTGTGCCAGCAGTTGCTGCAGCACCAAACATGTGACATGGAGCAGCGGCAGTATGATGGGCTGGTGGTGGGATGATCTAGGTCTAGCACTGAATTGGCGTGGGCCGCGCGCCCGCACTGCGGTCAGCGCCCCGTGTGGCATTATGGGGCAAATATTTTTTGGGCACTGGCACTTAATTTTTTACAAATTAAGCACTGATCATGGGTTACATATACCTTTTACATACAGCCTAGCATTAATACTACAGGCCGCATACCTTCCTGGATGCTATTGATACAAATTATCCTGTATGTATTAGAACAGTAACCTCTTTGTAGACTGCTAATGTTGGTCTTCAAATGCAGTTAGTTTTTCATTCTGATTAGAACAAGAATGAAGAGGATAAGGGGACTGCTGAAAGACAGCATATTAGCCTTTAGGTTGTGAGCTCGATGGGTCAAGGGCCGGGGGGCGTGACCAGTTTTTTTGATTCCTCAATTCATTTGGTTGGGTAAGGGGGCCCCAAAGATGTCTGTGCCCAGAGCCCCACAAGTACTTAAGATAGCCCTGTGTTGAAGCTAGGCCAGGAACAAAATCTGTCCTCTCGCATTCTGCCACAAACCTTTTTTTCTTCCAAGTCTGCTATTATTGAAGGGAATTTATACAGTTCTTGCATCCCTCCATATGGCATTATTGTAATATCACCTCTTTAGTTTCCCTGCCATGTCCTTCCTGCAACTAGCGAGACAATTACGCCATGGCATCGAGTAACACGCCTGACAGGAATTATAATAACCCTTGGCCAAAAAGGCACCTCCGTGGTTTGCATTGCGAGCACCACCTGCCATAAACCTCTTAGGTCCTTGTTCACCATACTCAACTCGCGTTTCCCGGGGATTGCCGTCCCAGCACGCCGTGATGCTCAAGAGGTTCTGGTGGAGAGCAGCTCATACAGGTGGCTCTGAATAAACGCACGCGCCGACTTGGGCAAGTGCGGTCCATGCACGCTCTCTTTGGCGTCACAGTGGAAGCCACTCTTCGCGTTCTGTTGCTATGGAACACACCCACCTGAAGATGAAGGGCTCCACTTAACAATGTCCATTCATAGTTGCCCGCATTGAAAGGTGGAGCGCTGTGATGCCTTACCAGAGGGGGCATGTAAAATCGGCATCACAGAAATAACAGCAGTGCTAAGCTTGCCACAGGATGTGCCCTCTTAATACAGCAGTAACCTCACTTTCACCTGCTAGCTCTTCAAATGACCAGGACATTCTTTTCTACCTTTGGGTGCAATAGACATGAAAGGCGCGGGAACCTCACAATGACCACGCCTGCTTTTAGCCCTTGATTTCTTTTTGATTGACCTGGAACGCAAACATGGCGCGAGAGTGCAGGATAAAGTCCTACGAACCGTACGACCTGACCACCGGGGATAAAGGGCCGTCTAGCTCCACGTACAATCTTCTACGTGAATACCGCTGCTTCAAAACAAGAAGCTACGCTCACAAGCGCATTCTGGGTAAGAGAGTTCACTAAATGATTTGCCTCAAGCTGCAGAATTAAAAGCAACAAGAGCATATTATTGCTGCATGGTCACCCCTAAGATGTTCCAGCAACCTTTTGCCTTTCTTGAAACCAAAAACTAGCCAGCGAGCTGGGCCCAAGTGAATATGCAATGCGCATACACCGTTCTGGTGCCTGTGCCTACACAGGCAATTGAGAGGGTGGCTTGTGTGCAACTGGCCATTGTGAATGAGCTCCTGCTCCTAAAATAGTTCAGAAAGTGGTTGTAGGATTTGTGTTTATAAATGGGGTCATATGGTGACCTTTTGTTTAAATTAAAATGTTCAGCTTGGTCATGAAAGAGAGTGGTGATGGGAAATCCAATAATGTATTTATTTATTTATTGTTCGCTTGTTAGGTGCTTATACAATACGAAATGCTGTTTCAAAGCGCCGATGGGGCAGGGAGGGAGCGAGGAAATACATTACAACACAAATATTTAAGAGCATAGTGGGGGAGAAACGAACCTACTACGCCTTGTGAGTATTCAGAACGTGCAAGTGCAGAAAAGAAGAGGGAAGAGGGGTTATTAAGCACTGGGGAGTCCGACTCGTGGATGAGCCATAGACAAAGTGCTAGGAATGTTGAGTGCCACACGGCCTGGGCCGAGGGAGGAGTAAGTGCGAGCCTCCAGAGCAGAGGGTGTGAAATGCAAGTGCTGTGGATAGACAGGAGCTGGGAAGAATTGGTGTGGGAGGTCAAGGCCCGAGGATGCATAAGGGCCAAGGACACTGATTCATTCAGCAACTGTGGGATTAGCAGAGGAGGGAAGGAGGAGGAAGAGCTGTCCCACAGAATAGAGCAGCATTGCGCCTCTGCAACAGAAAAGACATTTGTGTTTCCATCAGAAAAATGGACCGCGTAGTAATCAAAATCATGCGCCAGAAGCAGTGGTCTAAGTGGGCGGGAGCGGTCAGGAGCAGTGCTCCTCTACTTCTTTAAATTGTGGGGAGTGTTGCAGACCAGCAGGGAACATAGTGCCACTACTTCTTTTCGTACACTTCGACCACTGGCCAGAAGAATATGTCCAAGAGGAAAAGCCTGCCCATTGGGTACTGTGCCGTGCCACCACTTATCATGCAATGCATGCGCTTCATCCACTTTTCCACCACTTACTCTACTACTCACTCTCTGCCCATCAGCTAGTGTAGCAGCCATTCAGTGCCGGCCTCTCAGTTGCTGTTCTATAGGTTGGCAGACTATCAGCTAAGGTGGCAGGCAGGGGTGGGCTGGGAACCAAAAGAGACCCTGGAAATAATGTTCAAAGGGGCCCTACACTACACATTTTCAGCAAGCCCAACTCTTCCTAGGAGAAAATCTGGAAATAAAGTAGGTTACCACACAAAGGAGGACCAGGATGCAGAGGCCTACCAGTAAATCTCGAGTTCCCCATGGGCCAGTCCACCCCTGGTCACAGGGGCCAAACATTTGGTCAGGCACATTTTCTATTTTTTGCACTGGCTCCACCAATATAAGGCGCAAGAACTCTCCATTGAGTTTGGGGGTGGAGGAACATACATTTGCTTTGCTACTATAATTGCACTTGAACGATAGCAAAGCCATGTTCAAGCCTATACTAAAGGGACAGGCCATGATGTGCAATGATATGCCAATCAATTAACATCCCCGGGCACCGTTAAACACCAATAACAAGTTACTAGTTGGAAGTGGAATCATCTGTTCTTGTCACCAAGATAGTGCACAGCAGGACCAAAAACCTTTGTGCCACTTAGTGGATCTACTAAAAAAACATTTTTCTGATTTTATGGAATTTACACTGAGGTAAAATGAGGACCAGTCTCTCCAATTGAGGTTCATTAGAAAGCCATAAGCATTTGTGTTGGGGACAGTGGTGATACAGAGACACTGGAGCCAGCTGAATCCCAATGCTGCACACCATGGTGTAATCCACAGTAATGGTCTACACGGACCACATTCTAATATAAACATTCCACCAGGCAGATGAATTCGATGTGGCCCATTCGCACCCCAAAACTTGCCCATAGGCACTTTGATTAATACCAGGCGGTTTACTCATACAGTTCTGGAGCCATCATGGTATACAGCTAGCCCAAATCCACCATCATTTCGATGTTGACGCTGTTGACCTTCACTGTGTCCCAAGGCCCATTCTTTTTCTCTCCCTGCACTTGATGAATTATTCTCTCCTCCACGGGAGAATTACTGGATCCCTTGTATTCCATATCCTCCACGATGTGGACACTTCCCCTTTGCATGTGGGAACCATCTTGTATGCGGGGACCTTCCTTGCCCACTCTGCGCTGCCTTGCAAAATGCCCCCTCATATTGCAGCGTCTGCAGTCTGCCACCACAGCAGGACATACTTTGGCCCCTGTGGTGTGACTGTTCAACCCACACTGGTTACAGCTCCTTTAGTTCTTCCGCTCATACTTGCATTCCTCCCTCCTTGCCCTGCTGCTCCTCCACTGGGCCTCTCCCCTTTGGCAGGATACACAGCCTGTACAAATGTCCCTCCTCTGCTGCTCGATGCAGCATCCTTGAGGGTCATAGCCCTAATATTTCTGGCATATTTCTCTGGCCAACTCCAAGGCCTTCTCCAAAGGGGGCCTTTGTCAATCAAGAGTCTCTCCCTTATTTTAGCATTACATGTCCTTACCATAACTAGCCTGACAAAAGATCAGACGACGCTCGAGCCGACGCTCAAGCAGCTCCCAGGAAGGAAGTTCCTCTCTTCACAGATCACGGCTCACCGGGGCCTAGCTGAACCCTCAATGCAATCGTCACCACAGCAGCAACGGCGGGTCCCACCGACCAAGGGCCCCGTTCGCCAGCACCCAGGAGCAGGGAGCACACCTCTGCCAGGCGCAGAGTGGAGGGGGGGACTACCTCAAAGCATGCCCTCACCGGGTCCACCGCCGTGGGGTGCCTGACTCAACTAATCGCCAAAATGTGCTGGGGACGGGGGCGGGGGGAAGAAAGACACCAGAGCCAGATGAGTTGCTTCCCAACGTGGCACCTCATGGTTTAATCAACAGTAACAGTCTTCACGAGCCACATTCCAATATAAACATTCCAACAAGCAGATGCATTGGCGCAGGCCCGCGCCTAACTAAGATCACTACAGCATTTCACTATCAGGAGCTAAACATATCACTGGCACCCCACTGCCTATAAGCAGTGCCATCTACCCTTGCCACCCCCTCCATTGTCACACAACTGGGCATTTCCAAGGCATCTATTTAAATGTGGGATGAGGATAACTAGGGTTAAATTGGATTTATTGCCACAAGTTACAGGGCCCCCATGCAGGGAAGCAGGGGAACGAAAGTCGGGCAACCGCCATGCTCTCCAACTGCCCTCTACGGGACCCCGACCGCTCGTCAGCGCTATTCCAGAGTCCAGTCCCATCCCAGTTGCCACACAGCTACACCCTTAATCCAGATCAGCCCATAGCCAGGTCCCGTGCCACAGAGGGGGCCGATATGATTGGATTGAGATCCGGCAATGCATTCCCGTCCACAGGAGTGTACTCATCTGCGGGTTCTCAGTTGGCTGACGGCTATGCTGCTTTTACTCCTACTTGGAATGCTATGCAAAGCCAGCTTGACTGGAATCAGTTCAGGCATGGGCAACAAACTAAGGTCACAAAAAGCTTGATGAGTGCTAACTTCAGGTTCAACATTGATACAAGGTGCTCAACTAGAGGCTTGAGATTCATAAGATATAGGATCATCACTGACACAAGATGTTGCCTCCATGGTGCCTGCACAGCGTTCCCTGCCGTGGCACTAGGCTAGCTGCCCCTGGCTTCACTTGGGGACGGATTCCAAAACCACAGCTGAATCCAGACCACTTTGCATTCTTTCAAGAGGGTGAGCCCGTAATTCCCTAACCTTGGATTCTTGACCCTGACCCAATTGCCCACGCTAAAGGATGATTCGCCACAGCTCTCTTCTAATAGCGCAAGGCTGGCTTCAGTAACTCTTTTCTATTCGCAGACACCGGACCAGTCATGCCCCGCCACTCGGGATGCAGCGTACACATAGCCTCGGCCCACTTGAGCACTGCAATGGGGTGTTTAATGTGATGAATGAGGGATACATATTCCCACACAATATCCTTTCTAAGTGTGCACGTGACTAACCCAGAAACCTTAGATAACTGGACCTCCCCGTAGATGTTTCCCAGAGGGCCTGCTTGCCTCGGGCAGTATGAGGCTTTACTCTTGTAACACATGTCGTCATCTTCATAGAGTCATGAACCAGACTATATCTAAACTGCATGTCATTGTCCATCAAGAAAGTCACAGGGAACTAATTGTGTCATTAAGGCAGTGGCATCCTTGGCCTATGTCACCACAAGCCATTTGGAATGATAATCGACCAACAGAAACAAGAACGCTTCATCTGGACCCAGGCCAGACACTGGCACCACAATATTCAGTGCTTACATCACCCCAAACTTACCCAGGAGGCTCCTCGCTCACATGTGACTTGACACATTCTGCTCATGGAAAGGAAACATTTCAGCAGGTCCTCCATCTAGCTGTCTATGGCGGGACACTAATACCGCTCATAGACCCATTGTTTCCTCAGAATTCTGCCTAAGTGACCAGTGTGGACCACGTCAATGTTAAATGGGTGGGTACCCCTAGGCCACTAAGTCCCTTTTCGGCCATTAAACAATATTTCCCTGAGTAGACACAACTTGTCACAGAGCCATTAAGATTCCTCACCCACCTCCTTGTCCTAAGACGGCCACACTGTCAACACATACTGTCTGACCTTCTGTCAGTGTCTACCAGTGCCTCCTGATGCCACACGGCCTGACCCATCACAGAACCCAATGCCAGCTGGGCAATCCCAGCCCATGTCTGTGCCTCCACTTTCCCTGTGGAGGCTTGCAGCATCAACAGAGACACACAATCGACCGCCACATTTTTGGCACCAGCTATTATGTTTTCTTGAAGACCAGGGCACACCAATTGATTCTAGGTGAAGAGAAAAGCTCGCTTCGAATGGGCAGTGCAAAGACAAGGGCCTTGTTATCTGTTTTGATCATGAAAGGTATGCCCCCACATAAAAGAAAAAATGTTTTGTGCTCCCTCATACCCCCCAATGTACGAGGGCCTCCACCACCATGGATAATTTTCATCGGCACCACAAACACCACAAAGGTATATCCCACTACCACCTTGTACCTTTCCCACTAGTGTGTTAGGGCAGCCTCAAGGATCCCACCCTAATCGCCAAAATGTTGACATGCGAGGTCGGGAGCAGGAGGGAATGCTGTCAAGGAAAGACAGGAGCCTTCAGGTAAGGATAGTGCTTTAGTCCATGTATTGTCTTCTCCCCAGCGTGGGAGCCACACCCCTGCCACCAGAATGTGAGGGGAACCTAGGTTCCATGTACTGTTCCACATTCAACCAGAATAGCTAGTGTGAACAGGATGCTACACATCTCCCTTTCTTAAACAACAAAAAGGAAAGGCTCAGCACTCACTCAAATCAAACCTACAGCATCCATCGCATTCCGAGTCCATGAGAATCTCACCTCCAAGGATTGCTATCCTCGCATCCACCCCAATGGCTTAAACTGCACTACCCAAACGTGTGAGTAGCCGTGTGCTACCTTCACTGAGGCGACTTTCCAGCTCCGTTAGACGTCCCGTGAGTTTGAGGTTACAGTTTTGTGATGGAGTTATCAGTTTAAGTGTCCTTTGAAGCCATTCATGGCATTTTTGCGCAGTTAAGTGTTGTAAACAGGCGTGTTGTTGTCATGTGGACTAGCCAATTGTTGGAATTGCTATGTGCCGTTAAGTGTTATAAATGCACGTGTTATGGTCATGGGTACCAGCCAAGTTTTGGCAATTTTGCGCCCACTCTTTCACCTGCCCCCACCACTATCGGTGCTAGCTGTGGCAGGCTCTTAAGTATGCGCAAGCCCTCAAACCCCAGGCAATGCATGAGAAGTGCTCTGCGTCGTTCCGTGCGAAACGAGGGTCCATGTATCGCTAAACCATAGTCCTGAAAGTCAGGGGAGTTGCTAGGTCTGGAAAAGACTCGGGGCTAAGCTGATGTCAGAACTGTTGGGACTGGGGGCTAGCTAGTCTTTTGGCTGTAGCTCCTGAGATTCTATCCGGGGCTACAGCCAAAAGATCAGGGGCTATAGTCCCCTTAGCACCCCCCTAGCAACGCCCCTGCTGAAAGTCTCCTTTCCACACCTCCCACTTGACTGCAGGCTCCCCATGGGTGGGCAGGAACTGAGGTGGCAAGGAAGCCATATTTGTCACTGAGCAGGTAGACGTACAAGCAGGTTTGAGAAATAGTCCCAGCAGTCACCGCTTATCAGTTGCTTAAAGAACGTGCCTTCCTCAGCTGGCAGCAAAAACGTTTAAACGTATGGTGTAGGGATTAGTACCTGCGTATAGTTTGGGGCGCCAACTGGTAGGTGTTAAGTTAGGTGGATGTGTGGCATCCACATAGTTGCTTATTTTTTATCCTTATTTTTTTTTTCTGCCTCAGGCGAGACACCTATGTTCTTTTCCACTAAAGCATGCACTAAAGGCTTGTGGACCCTACTTCACTTCTTGCAAATCACATTTCTAGAAGGACAACGCACACTTGTGGAGATGTGGTCATTCTCCCCACATGCATAGCACACTAGGTTCACTCTTGTCCCCCCGAGCCCTGCTGCTCTGAGGAGAGAAACCTCTCCCTCGTCCCCTCAGAGCATTCTGAGGCACTGACGACCCAGGCACCACCACAGTCTTTGGACTCATGTTGTTCACATCTCCCTTGTGGGAGCTTAGAGTCAAAGTAGACAGAGGACTGTCCCGCCAGATTGGCCATCGTGATGGCTTGTTTCAAAGAAAAGTCCTTGACCATCAGTAGCCTTTCCTGCAGCCTCCTATCCGTTGTGCAGTGTACTATTTGATCCTGCACCCGGCTGTCCATGACGATCCAGAATTCTCAATTATTTGGCCAGACCTCTCAGGGCTGCTGCATAAGCCTTTCCTGTCTCTCCAGCCTCTGGTGAGCATGAGAAAAGGTGGTGCTCCATAACCACATTTATGCACGGACCAAACTGGCCTGGTAGAAAGTGCTTGGGCGCCTGATAGACATCTTCGGCATCCCCTTCCCCATCTCCAATGGGGAACAGTGATATGATATGATATTTTATTTATATCGCGCTCGTACACAAGTGTTTCAGAAAGAATTGAAAGATTTCTCACCCTTCCCTCACAGGCCGTTAAGCAATATTGCTCGCTTCCTCTCAGGATCAAACGGCTTTCCCCTATGGCAATGCGGTACGCATCAACGCCTTCTTCCATTGTGTTAACACAATGGCTGGTTCAGCCGGAGATGGCTGAAAAAATGGCGGGGTTGTATGGTGCACTACATGCCAAATAACAGACTCCCAGAAGGATGTGGCTCCCTGATAACACAACGCTCTCAGCACTCCTGTAAAGAGAAGGAAAGGGGTTATCGCTTCTCCAAACGTTAGGTGGCAGCAAACCGCCAAGAGGAATCGAGTCCTTCCTCCATTGCTTCCATGACCGTGTTATTTTTCTTCCTTTTTTTTCCTTCTGCCTTCTATGCATTCAGCACCAGGTGGCAGGGCACCTCAAGAGCTCACGATGCTCGCCGTATGCCTACGTCACAGCAAGAGAGCGGGATATAAATGCGTGATCCAGACAGAGGGGCCATGCAGAGTTCCGAAAACCTGTTGCCAAAAGGCAAGGAAAAACGCGAGCCTTCAGGTAAGGATAGTTTGTAGTCTTCTCCCCAGCATGGGAGCCGCACCGTCGCCACAACTGCTCCTTTTCTAATGCCGCAAGTCTACGCACAGAGATCATTCAAAGGACGCTCTCTGTGCGACAGTCACAGGGAGCCCTCACAGATGGGGGGAGAGGGATATGTCCCATGTGGCAAGCAGGCCGTGCAAGACTCTGCTACACGTGTGATTAATACAATCCACAGCTGTTCCCTTGACTAGCACATGGCGTGACATCATCGCTCAGCGCCCCTCCTGTCACTACTACAGATTCTACGACTGTCCTCTGGACCACGGTTTCAGATGATTCAGGTAACAACCCTTGCCTCCCATCTCCAACACGTCCAGACCCTCCTATCACAGAGCTCTCAGTTCCCAAACGAACCACCTCTGCACTGTTCTCTCCAAGCTCACCACCCAGCAATCCTTCTAGACTCTACTCTTTCTCTCCACCACCCAGCAATCCTTCTATTCTCTTTCTCTCCACCACCCAGCAATCCTTATATTCTCTTTCTCTCCACCACCCAGCAATCCTTCTATACTCTTTCTCTCCACCACCCAGCAATCCTTCTATTCTCTTTCTCTCCACCACCCAGCAATCCTTCTATTCTCTTTCTCTCCACCACCCAGCAATCCTTCTATACTCTTTCTCTCCACCACCCAGCAATCCTTCTATTCTCTTTCTCTCCACCACCCAGCAATCCTTCTATACTCTTTCTCTCCACCACCCAGCAATCCTTCTATTCTCTTTCTCTCCACCACCCAGCAATCCTTCTATTCTCTTTCTCTCCACCACCCAGCAATCCTTCTATACTCTTTCTCTCCACCACCCAGCAATCCTTCTATTCTCTTTCTCTCCACCACCCAGCAATCCTTCTATTCTCTTTCTCTCCACCACCCAGCAATCCTTCTATACTCTTTCTCTCCACCACCCAGCAATCCTTCTATTCTCTTTCTCTCCACCACCCAGCAATTCTTCTATACTCTTTCTCTCCACCACCCAGCAATCCTTCTATTCTCTTTCTCTCCACCACCCAGCAATCCTTCTATTCTCTTTCTCTCCACCACCCAGCAATCCTTCTATACTCTTTCTCTCCACCACCCCACCACCCAGCAATCCTTCTATTCTCTTTCTCTCCACCACCCAGAAATCCTTCTATTCTCTTTCTCTCCACCACCCAGCAATCCTTCTATTCTCTTTCTCTCCACCACCCAGCAATCCTTCTATTCTCTTTCTCTCCACCACCCAGCAATCCTTCTATACTCTTTCTCTCCACCACCCAGCAATCCTTCTATTCTCTTTCTCTCCACCACCCAGCAATCCTTCTATACTCTTTCTCTCCACCACCCAGCAATCCTTCTATTCTCTTTCTCTCCACCACCCAGCAATCCTACTATTCTCTTTCTCTCCACCACCCAGCAATCCTTCTATACTCTTTCTCTCTACCACCCAGCAATCCTTCTATTCTCTTTCTCTCCACCACCCAGCAATCCTTCTATTCTCTTTCTCTCCACCACCCAGCAATCCTTCTATTCTCTTTCTCTCCACCACCCAGCAATTCTTCTATACTCTTTCTCTCCACCACCCAGCAATCCTTCTATTCTCTTTCTCTCCACCACCCAGCAATCCTTCTATTCTCTTTCTCTCCACCACCCAGCAATCCTTCTATACTCTTTCTCTCCACCACCCCACCACCCAGCAATCCTTCTATTCTCTTTCTCTCCACCACCCAGCAATCCTTCTATTCTCTTTCTCTCCACCACCCAGCAATCCTTCTATACTCTTTCTCTCCACCACCCAGCAATCCTTCTATTCTCTTTCTCTCCACCACCCAGCAATTCTTCTATACTCTTTCTCTCCACCACCCAGCAATCCTTCTATTCTCTTTCTCTCCATCACCCAGCAATCCTTCTATTCTCTTTCTCTCCACCACCCAGCAATCCTTCTATACTCTTTCTCTCCACCACCCCACCACCCAGCAATCCTTCTATTCTCTTTCTCTCCACCACCCAGCAATCCTTCTATTCTCTTTCTCTCCACCACCCAGAAATCCTTCTATTCTCTTTCTCTCCACCACCCAGCAATCCTTCTATTCTCTTTCTCTCCACCACCCAGCAATCCTTCTATACTCTTTCTCTCCACCACCCAGCAATCCTTCTATTCTCTTTCTCTCCACCACCCAGCAATTCTTCTATACTCTTTCTCTCCACCACCCAGCAATCCTTCTATTCTCTTTCTCTCCACCACCCAGCAATCCTTCTATTCTCTTTCTCTCCACCACCCAGCAATCCTTCTATACTCTTTCTCTCCACCACCCCACCACCCAGCAATCCTTCTATTCTCTTTCTCTCCACCACCCAGCAATCCTTCTATTCTCTTTCTCTCCACCACCCAGAAATCCTTCTATTCTCTTTCTCTCCACCACCCAGCAATCCTTCTATTCTCTTTCTCTCCACCACCCAGCAATCCTTCTATTCTCTTTCTCTCCACCACCCAGCAATCCTTCTATACTCTTTCTCTCCACCACCCAGCAATCCTTCTATTCTCTTTCTCTCCACCACCCAGCAATCCTTCTATACTCTTTCTCTCCACCACCCAGCAATCCTTCTATTCTCTTTCTCTCCACCACCCAGCAATCCTACTATTCTCTTTCTCTCCACCACCCAGCAATCCTTCTATACTCTTTCTCTCTACCACCCAGCAATCCTTCTATTCTCTTTCTCTCCACCACCCAGCAATCCTTCTATACTCTTTCTCTCCACCACCCAGCAATTCTTCTATTCTCTTTCTCTCCACCACCCAGCAAGCCTTCTATACTCTTTCTCTCCACCACCCAGCAATCCTTCTATTCTCTTTCTCTCCACCACCCAGCAATCCTTCTATACTCTTTCTCTCCACCACCCAGCAATCCTTCTATTCTCTTTCTCTCCACCACCCAGCAATCCTTCTATACTCTTTCTCTCCACCACCCAGCAATCCTTCTATTCTCTTTCTCTCCACCACCCAGCAATCCTTCTATTCTCTTTCTCTCCACCACCCAGCAATCCTTCTATTCTCTTTCTCTCCACCACCCAGCAATCCTTCTATACTCTTTCTCTCCGTACAAACGTTCCACTCCGCACAACCCTTGAAAAGTTGTCTCCTGCTCCATTTCCTACCAACCTCTAGCAATATACAAATACCCAGCACTTGTCTCTTATTCTCTTGGGCCTCAACAAGTACAGAGCACACTCCCCTCTCACCCTGGCATTCCTCACAGCACTTTACAACCTACACGAAATGGTTCCACATAAACCCGTTTCCTTCCATCAAACCATCTCTTGTAGCTCTCCAGGTTACTCTTATAGTGCCTGATGATGGTACGAAATGGCGCATGAGACAACTTGTCAAGTGCCAGCAGCAAAATTAGAAAAGGGGCGGCTGTATTGGCGGTGCGGCTCCCATGCTGGGGAGTAGACCATATCCGGATTAAGCACTATCCTTACCTCAAGGATCCTGTCGTTCCTTGCCAGCGTTCCCTCCTGCTCCGGCCCTCGCATCTCAACATTTTGGCAACAAGTTTTCGGAACCCTGAATGGTCCATAAGTCTGCGATGTGTGCATACAACAATCGTTGTGAGCTTTTGAGCTCTCCTGCCACCTAGTGGTCAACATATAGAAGGCAGCAAAACAAAGAAAAGGAAGAAAAATAACTGGAAGGTCCGAGAAGCCATGAAGGAAGGGCACAGTTTTATTTATTTATTTATTTGTTTGTTTGTTTGTTTCATTCATTTGATTAGCACCCAGACCCGACGGTATCACGGCGCTCGTACAAAGTAAGTGGTTACAGACAGAGACTGGTGTTTAGCATAGTACAAGCAGGTTATAAATATTTGTTAAATTACCATGTTTTAAAGAGTTTTTTAAAGACGATGAGAGATGGTTAATTCTGGATGTGTCCGGGGAGGGAGTTCCACAGGGGGGAGCAGTGACACTCAAACTGGAGCCCCCTGCTCGCTTGAGGTTGAATCGAATTGTCAGGCAACTTTGGAGGAGGAGCGGAGGCAGCGTGCCACTGGCTTTGCTGTAATGCGTGGAATGAGGTAAGAGGGGGCATTCTTGTGCAGACATCGGTGAGTGGTCAAGGTTTTAAATTCAATTTTGTGGCGAGATGAATTTCCTGCTCAGGGAAATTAATTTGGCAGTGTAGGCAGTAGTAGAGGAAGAGCACTTCTGTGGTGGGGCATGTTGAACTCAGCATCAAGGTAAACCCCCAGCGGCTTCACGTGTTTGGAAACCTGGATGGTTGGTTTGTTTGTTTATTTATTTATAGTGCGCTCCAAACCCAGAGGTATCTGGGCGCATTACAAGGATATGCATTTTCTTAGTTACACACGGCAATATCCAGTGAGGCAGTGGGGGACAATGCAGTTTTTTACATAGGGTCATGAACATACAGTTATAGTTCTTTACACACTGGGCAATATACAGGTGGGCAGGTGATGCTGAGATATACAGGTAATCATAGAACAGGAAGATTGAATTACACAAATTTACTATACATGGTTGAGGTTACAGAGGGCTAACCAGGACTAGTAAGGTATGTCAGTATCAATGAGCCAGCTTTTCATATCTTTCCTAAATTTATAGAAGGACTGGTCGGCTCTTAGTGTGGAAGGTAGGGAGTTCCAGAGTTGAGCGGCCATATCCGGGAAGCTGCTGCCACCTGCTTTTTTAAGTTTATACCTTGGCACTTTTAGGCATCCAGAGTTAGAAGATCTAGTAGGTCGGCGTGGTTGTATTCAGTGAATTTTTCAATCAGGTATTGAGGTGCTGCATTGTTGAGACATTTATTCATCAAGGACGCTGTTTTGAGTTGTATTCTCTCCTTGATGGAGAGCCAGTTGATGTCACGTCTGGTTGTAGAGATATGCTGTCTTCGAGGTATGATCAAGGCTGTTCTGAGAGCGTTATTCTGCAAGATCTGGAGTTTCTTAAGAGTGTGTTTGCTGGCCCCTATATTTAATGCATTACAGTAATTTTAGAAAGTACTAGCGCTCTGGCCAGAGTGGTGCAGCTTTTGGTGGAGAGAAAGGGTTTGCTGGCGTGGATGAGCTTGCAGGAGTATGCTATTGCCGAGGCTGTTGCACTGATCTGTTTGTGCATGTTCAAGGAGGAGTCTAGGTAAAAACCCAATGTTTTTAGCTCTTTAGCCATCTTGATGACATTACCATCAATGTTAAAGGAGCTGTATTGATTGCTCAGTTTTTTTCATGTTGAAAGCAGTGGCCAAGAGGAGTAGCTCGATCTTGTCATCATTCAGGCACAGTCCATGATTGGCCATCCAGGTCTGAATGATGAAGTAGATTTTGTTTATAAGGGCTATGTCTTTGTCATAGTTGCCTGTCAAGGGTATGAGGATCTGGGTGTCATCTGCATAATTTGTGTAGGTGACACCCAGATTGTCCAGATCGTCAAACAATGGTTTGGTAAACGCATTGTACATGGTAGGAGATACGCAAGATCCTTGTGGGACTCCACAGGAAATGGGGATGGGGTCGGCTGCTGCCGACACTGAGAAGACTCTCATGGATCTATGGTTTAGGAAGGATTAAATCCATGCTGTTGCTTCTGTTGAAAAAGGTGCCGCTGTAGAGAGGTGCTTACACAGAATCTTGTGATCAACCAGATCAAAGATGGCTGACAAATCCAACAGAAGCAAAAGGGCTGATTTCCCTTTATCTTTCAGATCGTCAATCTAGATCTTTAGGTCAATCAGGGCTGTTTCAGTGCCGTGTTGGGGCCTGAAGCCAGATTGACGGAGTCCAAGTAGCTTGTTAGTTTCCAGATATGTTTGTATCTGATTGTAAGCTGCTTTGTCAATGATCTTAAAGGGATGGTTCGCCCAAAATTTTTTATTTCAAAAATAGATGGGCAATATTAAAAAAAAATCGATTGGCAATTTTTTTTTTCCAAGTCCCTATGTAAAATTTTGACCAAATCAAGCTCAAAGAAAGCACATGGGGGCATCCATTTTGTGAAATGGATGCCCGCCGCTGTGCTTGCTTTGGCTTTTGCGGCACTAATGAAGGAAAAGCCAGCCAGCTGTAGTAAACAAAAGCTACCACTGGGTGGCTTTTCCTTCATTGGCGCTGTACGCGGAGGACGGGGACCGGAGACTACAGGCAGAAAAGCTGCAGCTGCATCTCGGTAAGTGCTATTTTTTAAATAAAAATAAACACTAGCTGCGGTTTTTTTTCTAAGTTTTCCGGGCTGGAGGAGCCCGGAAAACTTAGAAATAGAACTGCAGCTTTAAAAACATTGTATTCTTGCTTGTGGTAGCTTTTGAAGCGACCGCAAACATAAATACAACGTTACCGGATCGGAGGAGCCTGAGAAACTCAGAAAGAAAAACCGCAGCGTTTTCAAAAACAACCGCGTTGTGTTTCTGCCTGCCGTGGCTATCACTTTGGGTCTCCGGTGCTCCAGAGCACCGGAGACCCAAAGTGAAAGCCAAGGCAGGCAGAAACACACCACAGTTGTGTTTACATGCCGCTGTGTTTCTGCCTACAGCTGATTTGCCATTTGGGGCTCTCGGGCTCCCCACGGGGGCTCCTCCTCCAGCCCGGAAAACTTAGAAAAAAAAACGCAGCTAGTGCTTATTTTAAAAAATAAATAAACAGCACTTACCGAGATGCAGGTGCAGCTTTTCTGCCTGTAGTCTCCGGTCCGCGTCCTCCGAGTCCCAGCATCAATGAAGGAAAAGCCACCCAGTGGTAGCTTTTGTTTACTACAGCTGGCTGGCTTTTCCTTCGTTAGTGCCGCAAAAGCAAAAGCCAGCACAGGCGGACATCCATTTTACAAAATGGATGCGCCCATGTGCTTGCTTTTGCAAATTTTGAGCTTGAATTGCTCAAAATTTTACATAGGGACTTGAACAAAAAAATGCCAATCGTTTTATTTTAATATTGCCTATCTATTTTTGAAATAAAAAATGTTGGGCGAACCATCCCTTTAAGTAAAAAAGGGACTATTGTAATGGGTCTACAATTAGTAGGTATACTGGGCTCCAGTGACATTTTTTTTAGAAGTGGGAGTACCCATGAGTTCTTCAAGTTAGTAGGTACGGTACATGTGTGGAAGGAGGCATTGAAAAAAGAAGTGATGAAGGGAGCAACTACACTTGCAGCTTCCTTTATAAGGGTGGCTGGACAGGAGTCACCTTGGCAATTGGAAGGTTTGAGCGTGGCTATGATGTTTTGCACTTCTTGGATGACACTGGGGTAAATGCAAAGCGTTGAGTCGGTTTGGGTAGAGTAGGGCCCTGTTTCTGAGTATTTGTATGAGGCGGCAAGATGCATTTTTGGTGGCAATTTTGCTTTGTAGAAGATTGATTTTATTGGCTAAGGCCTCTTGTATTTTAGTGCACCAGTTTTTGCCCTTAATGCAGTTGTCTGTAAGGGGCATGGGAGATTCAAGTTCTCTTAAAATGGTAATTCCATTGATGGGGATGGAGGAGTAAGAAGGGTCCAAGGTGCTTGGGTGATGAACTGAGCCTACGATAAGGAGCTTGGTTTTATTGTTAAGGCATAGTTTATGGGTGGCCATCCAGTTCTGTATGATACTGTACGTGTGGTTGATTGTTGCAATATCATGACCGTAGATCCCAGATATTAGGAGTAGAACTGGCTTGTCATCAGCAAAGTTGGTGTATGGAATGCCCAGTGCATTAAGGTGGTTGAAAATCCGTGTTGTATAGATATTGTACAGAGCAGGAGGGTTGCAGGATCCCTGAGGACACCACAGGGAACAGGGATGGGGACGGCAGTGAAGATCTTTATGAAGACACAAGTGGTGCATTCACTCAGGAATGATTTGTGTGATAAATCCAATAGATCCCTCACTAAACCCCTGCATAAGGTCTCTTCCCAGGTGGCCAGGGAAAGGCAGATGCTTCCTGATCCTGACCTTGGGGGTGGTGTTCTGCAGGAGGATCACCTGGCAGGAGAAAAGGTGCTGGGAAGTGAGTGTAATCCATGGGGTTGGACATAGTTTTTGCCTTCCTCTGAGGAAGACATATCACAGATGCCAAAGTATATAATGGCTGGTTTTCATAATAATTTGTATATTCCATAAGTTGAACATCGTTCTGTGGGTAAAAATAAGCCACAACACTTTGGCATAAAGAGAAATACAACCCTTTCTCAAACCAGAGGAACTAATACACCTAAAGTCTACACGAACTCCCAAAGCATAGTGAAAGGAAGTATGTGAATCATACCAGTCTGAATTCTAAATAACTTTATACCTCCTATTAATCAAAAAACATGATTAATCCTTACGACACTTCTTTAGAAAATGTTGTGAACAGAAACACTAACTTTGTTACAAGGGTCTTCAAGACCCCTATTTCTCTAAGTACGGGGACAAGGAAGAGGGCTGATGAGGAACAATGCAGGAGTGGTCATCTAATTAATGTAAATAACCCACTCCTGAGGGAGACTGAGGGGCTTAAAAGGTGCCCTCAGGTGCAGGTAATAGATAGGAGGGAGAAAAGAGAAGCTGAGGCTGAGACCACAGTAGAGAAAGCAGGAGGAGAGCAGTGTGAGCAGAAGAAGCAGTACAGACCCTCTATGCAGCTGAGGTTGGGACTAGAGAAGGAAGACACTGAGACCGTTGGAAAGCCAAACACTGTGGCTGGTCTGGAAAGGGTCTGTGTCTCCAGATGTCCCAGGTGTAGAGGTCGTGCAGCGTGAAGCGTGTCAAGGGAATACTGGCCCTTTTGAAGGCTCATTCTGCAGAGGTTGCACAGCGGAAGGTGAAAGCAGCAAGGGAAGTTTTCCCTCTGGAGAGGTCTCCGGTGTCTGCTGTGCACCAGGAAGTCTCAGGCTCTGGGAAGGCTCCAGCATCAAGTGGCGCAGGCGAAGGTGGAACAAGAAAGAGTGTTCTCCGGGTTGCCCTGAGCCACAGCAGTGAAATACCTGCAACTGTGGTGAGTTCACAGTGTGAAAGTGATTCCGGGACGCTCCGATACTGCTTGTGTGGTGCAGGCAGACAGTTTCACTTGTGTACGAGTGAAAGAAGTGTTAACAATTTTTTTGAATATCAAACTAATAAAAAGCAGCGAAAGTGGCCTATTAAGAAACCAAGTGACTGTAAAATTGTGCATGTGAGTTTATGGAAAGTGCAATAACCCGGGGGTGGGATCAACATTGTTAAAAGCTAATGCCTACAATTATTATCCATGCCAAGAGAGACTAAAACCCAAGCAATATATGTCCAACAGATATTACCAACGACAAAAGGGGAGTAATAGAAAACACCAGGGCTGTGAAGTCTGTTATACATGTTGTATGAACTATATAGCAACAGCTAATATAAACACACTTTGCCAAAGCCAAAAAATAAGCAGAACAAATCTGTATCATTGTCAATATTTGGTTACTGATGCAGTGGGGAAACAAACATGGCAAAGAGGCTACCCTTCTGATGAAGGTTATTCAGAGGGAGAGAAGCTTCATTTGCAGAGGAATCTTAAAGAGAAAAAAGGTGAATTTTGTTTCCCCTAAAGGTTGAGAAATGTTTAATGCTGCTAACCAAAGAACATTGTAAAGTTGCTGCAAAGTTGTTCAAGTTAAAAGTTATCACTGAAACACGTTTGATTTTGTGAAGAGCTGTTCGGGCAGTGGAGTATACCCGGATGGCATTTGAATTAGTAGGCCTGGCATGGGAATAGACTCAGAAGTAGTTGACAAAGTGCTGAACTGTGGTACTGATACACAATGTTATATCATTTATGTTGCTGAAGGAAGAATTGTAGAATCCTACTGTGGAGGAGTTACATTTCTTGAAAGTATTCAGTTGTTGCAAAATCATCCTGACGAAGACAATGTGTGTTACCTTGTGGAGATTATTTTGAGGTTCATCTGTATGTGAAGAAGAGAAAGAACACTCTATGTTGAAGTATTAGAACTTTCTATTGTCCAGTGGAAATTAGAAATTACTGTGTTAGAATTCTGGTACCCACCAGGCCTCTCTTACTTTCTTTTGAACTGTGGAACAGGAACCCTGGTTGAAACTGGGTAAGGGGAATTCACCCAGATTATAAGCCAAGACTGTGGTTATATTACAGGTTCAATTGTGATATTATTTTGTTGTGTTGAACTGCCATGCATTACCCTATTGATTTTTTGAATGTATAAGTGTGATGAACTGATATCCTTTGTTAGAGTGTTTCCGTTAGTTACTTTAGGCAGGGAAATCCTTGTTAGGGTAGGGACCGTGAGGCGTTTATTCAAACTTTTGATGGCGATGTTTTGAAAACTCTTTTATTTTGCTTTAGCTGAATTTTACGACTTTTCACAAAAACATCAAGGAAACAATAAATCGTACCTATTGAAGGCTCTGCCCCAGCATGCAGGTAATATCCGATAGACCAAAATAAAGGACACACCCCGCTAGGGAATGAGACCAGGAGAATAATTGCAAGTAAAACAAATATATATAAGATATGAAATGCAAGCAGAGAACTCTGCTGCCCGAGAGCGCTGGGCCAAAAAATACACAGCAGCACACTATGAACCAAAATAACATCACGAGTGATGTAACGACATACAGTATGAAATCACAGTTTCAATTGGTTGACCGAAATGGCACAGCATGCTCTAAAGGTGATGTCCAGCTACAATTGGCTGCTGTGTCTGAGTTGATCAGATGGCACATGGGTCAGCTGGGCTCATCTCCGCGGTGTGAAGGTCGAGCTAAATTCACGAGGAGTTACATTTCTGGCTCATCTAAACTAAACAACAATCACTGGCATCCAGAGAATAATGATGGGCATAAACTATTATGGGGGGCCTTTGTAAAGTATAGACAGAAATATAGGCATTCTGACCCTTGCATTTATGGGGCTAGGGTGGCACTGGGCCCCTCTCCAAGGTGACTTTTCTGTGGGGTTTGATCTTTAATGTATGCTTCTTGGTGCCTCACGTTTCAAACAAATATATAGACAGATGTTAGTTTTGAGGAGAATATACTGCTGCACAGGATTAAGTATATGGTGTGCAATCTGGTGTGGTTGTTGGGAGGGGTCCTGCAAGCAGTTACCTTCAAAGACTGTGGAGGCCAGGGGGCTAGTGGACGATGGCCTGGTAGGGAGGGGGTGGAGAGGGAACACGTAGAGCAGCGAAGATGGATGAGCACAGTGTTTGGCGCTTGCCCCAGTCTTACACTCTGCAGTGAGCACATTTTGTCAGCATTCAATACTAGCTAATTGCCGCAATAAATGGCTGTACTTCCGTGAGAACAGGCTCGTGCGGAGCTGTCACGGGGTGGAGGTGTTGTGAGCTATCTGTGCGCGGTGCTGGGGATAGGCGAGCAGACATCTCAGTGGAATGAATTTGGGCCTAGTAAAAGATGGCAGTTGCCAGGACACAAAATGGAGTTTCTAAACACATGCATTAGATTATTGGCATACTGGTCAATGTTATACTATGCAAATTTGTACAGAGCGGTGGAGGTGTTTCCCCCCTTTGCTTACACATGGTCTGCTTGCTGCGGAAATGCTAAAGGGGGGGTGGGACAATGCCACCTCTCCCCCAACATCCCCCCTTTTGTTACTACTAATATAACAAATACTTTGTCCCATTCCGTCTACGTTCCTCTACCACTCTTACTGCCTCGTCCCAGGAGAGGTACCTTTTATTGGCATGCAAGCCCTGCACATATTTCTTAAATGTTCCCTGCGGCGGGCATACTCTTCAGGAGTGCATGACATGTATATACAATCCCCATCCCCATCTAGGTCCACCCACACCTCCATGTGATTTGCAAGATCTTGGGGCTGTTTGATTGTAGTGTGGTAAAGGTCGTCCACTATGTCCCCTGTTTGGTATATTGCCACCTTACGAAATGTGGGCTCATCACTTTCTCCTGTTTGTACTTGGGCTTCTCTAGTGTTGTGAGGCACCTTCCATTACTATGTTGGCTACCAATAGTCACCATCATCATTGCATTACTAGGAATCGCTTTACCACAGCATCGGACCCCTAACTGGCACACACAAAGCAGGCGATGATGGGGACTAACATTTTCATCATTGTCCCAAAGCATGATGTCACCCACTCGAATGCTGCACTGAACCAGTCGTTCTGCTGCACGCCACCTTCTTTCTTCATTCTCACTCCGAGTTCATGCACTGCTGTTATTACGTGTGAAATTGTCCCGTTCTCGGCATCTGAAGAAGGTATGAAAGTGAAACATGCACGCCCGATTCTTCAGCAAACACCGCCCTCCATAGCTGTGAGGTCAAGCACATACCGGTTCTGCATTGTCATTAGTCTTAGTGCTCTTAGTTTCACCTTGATGACATTGATCCCCTCCTCTGTGTCGTGTGCCAGCTGGATAAGCTCCCAGCGCACAATCTGCAGCCATTTGGCGTTTGCTTGGATCTGGATACTGGGAATCAGTGATGCAAAGAATGTCTGAGTGGAGTTGAAAAGTTTATATTCGTCTGGCATCTGTGCCAAAAGGTCAGAAGAGTCTTTTGAGAGGTAGTTGGATGCTCTCTTTTTGCATGACACTTGATACTTCAGTTTGTCTTCAGATAGTATGTCGAAGATGGGGGGTGCTTCATTCGTTGGTGGGGGTGCCAGTGGCTGACTGTTGGGTACCCCTTCCCCCAGGATATGCTCTTCCGGAATCACCAGCAGTGCAGAGTGCAGCATTGCCAGAGCACAGTAGCCCCTCCATGATGACGGGAGGTGCAAGTAGGCCTGTTTGCCACACACCGAGTAGTGGTCTGTTAGCACAGCAGTTCCTTTTCGCATATATGGGATCACGAGTGTCCTGTTGCAACATGTGTTTGACCCCAGGGATACCTTTCCTTCCCCCAAGAAAGCACAGTTCATATTGCCCTTCATGTTGGATCTTGATCAGGTTTTTGAGGGCTGTGACCCATGTCAGCTTGGTGATGTGTTGGGTCCAGGTCTGGGCACATATGTCTTCCATCCATTGCAGTCTCTTATCCGACAACCCACGCAGGGCTTCTGCTTCGCACATTACTGTTGCTTCTTCCCACTTATTGTCTGCAAACATTGTCCCTTTGATTTGGAAGAATGACTCCTTGAAGCATGTTGCACCATCAGGTTTCTTTTTGCATGTTTTTTCATCTGATGGGAGCAGTTGCATTTTCACTGTGTGTGCCTGCAAGGTGCTCCTGATTCTCCATAGTGTGAGATGAATGAGACACTGGGCTTCCAATAAAGGAGTTTATTGAGGCACTAAAACCTTAGGCGTACCTGACACATGAGGTATCAGTGAACATACATAGCAGCTAGCATTCGACTGTCTTCCAGTGGCACTGGCGGAGGTCTTCTACCGTGTCCAGCCCTAACCCATGATAGGCGTCATACTTGTACTGTTTTACTTGTCTTCTTTTTCTTCCTTTTGATAGGAGGGATTGGCGTCTAGCTAAAGACCTTTTATAAAATCTATCTATCGTACAAAGTGACATTTGTGCATTAAAGGGTTGTGGATGATATATTGGGAATAATTCAGTATCTATATCTACATTGGGATCAGTGTTTTGTTGCCAATATGGGGTATCTGATAAGACATTTGGAGCGGTAGTAGGAAACATATCATACAATTGAGTAAGCTATGAGGTAGTCACATTATCAGGTTGTGAGGTAGCTTGTAGTATAAACAAATTGGGTGTTGGCCCTGTTACTATTTCTACATTAAAACACTCTTATTCTCATTATATACAAATATTTCAGTCTCTGGAGTTGCTTTTGTTATGTTCTTCTGTGAAGTAGTGAGGTTTGACAACATTGTGTTATCCCAAATCAGGTTTACCCCATGCCATATTAAACGTCCTCTTTCCTGTATTAGTTTTCCTCACCCCCTCCTTCTTTTATGTCTCCCATAATAATAGATGTTCCCCAATAAATCCCCAAACCTAACATAACAATGCTGAGTACTATTGCTACACAATACAAGCCACAATCATAGGTATAGGCCCTTGTGGCACTTATTCTATTCCTACTGCTATCTATGTGAGCTCTTTGAGCTGTGAGTGGCGTTGTCTCCACCATAGTAGCACCTGCAGAAAATGATAAAATGGGGACAGGGATTAGTGAAAGTCTGATGATGAATAAGATGGAAGATGAGTAAAACATAGAAAAAGCATGGAAAGGGGGACAACAGAAGAGGGGAGATATTTTTACACAACAATATAATCAATTACTTCAAAAATGCCACTTTTCATCTCTATATTTACAGTTCTGCTTCATTCTCTTTTTTAGATATATTTTTAGCAGTACTCATGAAAGACCTATCTATGGCAACGCTGATTCTCTTTCGTATTCTTGCAGTACCTCTGGTGCTACACTGTCATGGGCTTTCCTCATATCTGATAAGTGCACCCAGTATTTCAGTCCTTTTACTTTCACCGCTAAAGGGGTGCAATATTTTACCTCCTATGGACCGTGGAACCTTGGTCAGTTCCACCTTCTTACGAAACCTTGACCATATGCTAGTTCCCCAGGCACTAGAGGTTTCATTGGGCTGTCAGGTGCTGCTGTTGTGTCTGTTTCATTCTCTTGTGTGAAGGGTGGGGAATTTGTTTGGCAATGCATCTTACTGCTCCCGTTAGTTGTGTGAGATACTCCTTAAATTCCTCACCCATTACTGTTGCTGTTCTATGCGCGTCTGACATTCTCCTCAATGGTGACAGCAGTGCTTGAATGCATCTACCAGTTACTATTTCATGAGGAGACAAGTGGGGGTCCTTGCTGGGCTGTGTGCGCAACTGGAATAAAGGTAGACAATACACCCAATTATTTTTCAGAGTATGGCATAGTTTAGAAAATCTGCTTTTGAGGAGACAGTTGATTTTATCGTCCACCCTGTACACTTGTGGGTGGTAAATCGAGCACCTTTTGTGTTTTGTTCCCAGTAATGTTATTACCTCTTTGAAGAGATTGTTTACAAAATGTGTTCTATTGTCAGATTGTATGACATCACATATTCCCCAATGTGGGAACACTTCTCTCACTAAATATTACACTGTGCACTTCGCGTCTGGGTAGGTACAGGGCCCTGCTTCCACCCAGCGTGAAAAGGGACAGACCACCACAATCAGATATCTTGCTCCATTGCACCTTTCTCCCAGGTCTGCATAGTCGATGTGCAGCTCACAGAAGGGTCCAACTGGGCATGGCAATGTTGCTCATATCATTCTGAGTGTCATTCCAGAATTGAATGTTTGACATGTGGTACATTCAATTGTCATTTTGTTAAGATATTCCTGGATGTTTGGTACAAATCAATCTTCCTGGATGTCTGCTGCAATGTGCATTTTGATGTGTGGGCTGGAAAATGTAGTTGCTGGAATGCTACTAGTAACAACTCTGCAGGCATTACTACTTTTCCTGTGGTATCCTGTCCCCATAGGGGATCAGTGGGGGACTGGGTGCACCCTCTTTTTGTCCATAGTTCCTGTTCTTCAGAGGGCGCTCTCTTTTGCATTTCTGTAATCTGAGCTATGGGTATTGCATTATATCCCTCCCCCATGGGCTCTTGTTGTTTCCCTTTTACCACACATTCTGCCGTTACTGATTTTTGGAAATAAGATGTTTGTTTGGCAGCTGCGCTGCGTTTCCAAGCGATATTCGGTCATTGTTGTTTGTGTGGCCTTGGCATTTTACCAGGGCCACTGCTGATGGCTCTGCAAGCGCTTCAATCAGTTCGTTTAACAATTGTGCATGTTGTACTGGGGATCCATCTGCTCTCCTGAACCCCCTTCTCCAACATTGTGATAACCCAGCATGTACCGTAGTGGTGACATATGCTGAGTCTGAATATATTGTTACTGCACATCCCTTTGCTGCATGTAGTGCTTCTATTAGTGCTCCTAATTCTACTGCTTGTGCAGAATAGTGCATTGGCAGATGTTTTTGTACCGAAATGTCATACTCCCCTCTTCCAACCTTACCACCGCAGCCCCAACCTGTTTTTCTCCTGTTTCTGGGCAAATTGATGCTGAACCATCTACAAAGAGCACTTCTCCCTCCTCCACTGCATTTTCACCAGCTTTAGGGATGTCATTCCCTCCTCCCTCATAGGTGGCACAATCATGATCCTGCATATCTTTCACTGTGCATGGCTCTGTGAAGAACGTGGCCAGGTTTACTGTTTTACAGCATACCACATAGACATTTGGGCTTGAAATTATGATTTCGTAAGCTGATGCTCTCTGTGTGGTGAAGGTAGATTTGGATCGTTCACGGATGGCAAACAATAAGTGTTCAATGTACAATGTGATGAACACCCCATGACAATTGTGGAGCTCTTTTCCAATGAAAAGGCAGCTGCAGCGAGAGCTTGTTCGCACGCAAAGTGTCCCTGCATTACTGAATCAAGTGTGCTGCTGTATTAGGCCAGTGGCTTGTGGCCCAGGGATGTCTTCTGTGTCAACACTGCAGTCATTGGTGTTCCATTTGAGTGTGAAAATAGGAAAAATTCCCTTTCATAGTCAGGGCTGGCTAGACTGGTGCTGTACTTATCAGTTCCTTTAGTGTTGTGAAAGCAGTGTACATTTCAGGTGTCCATTTTATTGGTACCTTCTCTTTCTGGGCTTCTTTCAACTCTTGCAATTGAGGTCGGTGTAGGTGGGATAATCTAATATCCATGCACAGAAGTAGTTACAGATGCCCGAGGAACTTTGGCATGTTTTTTACAGTATGTGGTGTAGCTGAGGCACGTTCTGCTGCCGGTCTGTCAAGTGTTATTCTTTTGCATCTTTTGAGATCAGTTGGCCTAAGTACAGGACCTCAGCCAGACAATTCTGCAATTTGCTTTTGTCTACCTTGTACCCCTTCTGGGCTAGCAATGTTAGTAGGGTGACAGAGCCTTTTCTGCATGCTTCCTCCCCTTCGCTACATACCAGGAGGTCATCGACATACTGAATGAACGTGCTTTGGACATCAATATTGCAGAGATCTTCGTGCAATATTCTGTTAAAGATACTTGGGCTCTCGCAGTACCCCTGTAGCAGCCAGCGGTGTTCCTATCTCCTCCCCCTATTGTGAAGGCAGTGAGGTATTGGGATTTTGGGTCAAGGGGCACTGAGTAAAAGGCATTTTTCAGGTCCACCACTGTGAAGTGGGTGGCCTGTTTTCGGGATGCTGTACAAGATGGATGCCGGGTTTGGGACAAGAGGGAACTCCTTCTGCACAATACCATTTAGGGGGCGGAGGTCCTGGATCATACGCCACGCCCCCGTCGCTTTCTTGATAGGATAAATGGCTGTATTGTATTGGGAGTTGGAGGGGACAATGATGCCTTACTGCAATAGTGCATGTATTGTGTTTTTTATGCCTCCTCTGCTTCCCTGGACAAAGGGTATTGTCTCACCCTGCGCAAGACGGCACCTGGTTTCAGTTTTATTTTTAATGGGGTCACCTCTCGCAGCAGCCCCACATCGTGGGGGTTGGTGGTCCACAAATATGGCGGTACTTGTAAATCCGCATCACAGAAAGATGGTGCACTGACAGCAGCCATCAGGTGGTTGGCTACCCGTCTTTTTTTTAATCATTATGTCACAGGGCATGCACATTTCTGATATAATCTACCCATCAGTGTCGTTGTCAGTGAACAGCTCTTCGTCTGCCAGTTCTCGTAATGGGATATTTGGATCAATGCATAACACTGTTCACCACTCACACCCATGTGGGTCCATGCCAATTGCTACAATCCGCTTTGCTGACACCTGGACTCCCTGTAGGTCGGGACAAATCACTGTATCTGGCACTATTTCGAGTGTGGTCACAGGCCAAAAAACAAAATCAGAGGGTACTCTCCATTCTTTTTATGTTAGTTCAGGAACTGCTCCTGCTAATACTTGTATCCCATACATGAACATGTCTACCTTTGCAGGTATTCCTCGTCCAGTTGTCTCATTTACTAAAGTTTGTATCAGTAACATTGCTCGGAGTATGCACATCCCGGGGGTGGAACACACTATCCCCCTGTCTGTAAATGCTATTGTCATATTGAGCTTACTGAGTAAGTCCCGACCCAATACATTTATGGGGACTCCTCATGATACAGTAGGGGTGCTCAAACTGTTTTCCCCCATATTCTGACATCCAAATCTGCTGTGTAAGGAAACGTGACCACAGTCCCAGAGAATCCCTGCGTCTTGAGATTTTTGCGAGATAACGGAAAATCACCTTCACATAAACATGATTTTTCTGCCCTGGAGTCCACCATAAAGATGAACTGTTTATACCCTATCTCTGCCCCCACCAGTGGTTCCTCGTCTGGACGTAAGGTAGTTGATAGGACTGAACATGCAAGGGCTCTCTTTGGGCTGTCCTAGTCAGGTGAGTATCTGTTCCGGGGCAAGAGAAAATATTTTTATTGAGCACACATGTCCCCTAATAGAGTGTAGGCATGCCATTAGCAGTAGTGACAAATGGGTTTGCATGTGTATGTACTACTTGATTTTGGCTGGTTTTGTGGGACTGCATACAGTGTGGGGGGTGTCTGAGCGTGATGTACCCTGGTATAGGTCTGCTATCGAGCTGCCCATCTGGCTCACAATTTCCTATGCAGGTCGTATGGGCTACCCGGGTGTGAGTGTCTGTACTGCTGCTCATTACCATACCTCTGGTTGTTCTGGTAATTAGCCACTGGCCTAATTCAGCATTCCCTTGCAAAATTACCCCACCTCCCGCATGACCAGCATGGTGCGGGTCCACCCTCCCTTGGTCCTTGTCCTCCATATCCCCCCTACTCCCCGTTGTCCTCGGTACCCACCTCTCTCTCTTGCGGGTCTTCCATGCCATTGGGATTCCACGTAACGTTGTTCTCCGCCCCACTGTTCCTGGCCATTGTCTGCACATGCTGCAGCCATCCTAGCCTGTATCACCACTGACCCCTCCCTTTCTTCTCCCTGCTGCTCTGCCGGCGGCACTGCGGTTACTGCTGCAACCTTGACTAACTTGCTCTGTACCAGCTTTGCTTCTTCTGTGAATCTCCTCTGGGCCAGTTCATTTTCCCTTTCTTTGATCCTCCTGCAATGGTGTACTATGATGCTTTGTATTTCTGGCCACCCCTTAGCTTCTATCCCAGCTATTTCATCAAGGGCCTTTTGCACCTCCTTCTGGAGGCCTCTTTTAATGATAAAGTAAAATAGGCAGGTGGATTGGTCCCAGACCGTGCCTGTCTCTGCCCGCCTCATCTCCTGCACTCGCAGAATTAACTGTGCAGCAGCTTCCTCATCCCCCACAGTGCATTGCTTTATTGAGTGTAGATCAGGGGTGTGGGGGAAGGTCCTTCACAGTGCATCCCATATTTGGACACAGACATTATTAAAAGACTCTCCATTATGTGTATCATTCCCTGTGGTGACACCAGGGAACCCTGCTTTCACCCAAACTGAGTCTGCTTGGTCGCTCACTGCTGAAAACTAGAAGGCTCTTAATATCCCCTAAAGCTAGAGGCACCCCTGCAGTGTTCTTTTCGTTGCATAAATCCATTTCCCAGCACCCGTCGTGAGCGGGGAGAGGGATTTGAGGAGGTTGTTTTTGTCCATCAGTGCCCAATGCACATAATGTGGTCGCCCTGCTCCCTTGTGGATGAGGGCCATTTGTAATTTTGATCTCACCTTCCCCTTACTTACTTTTACCCTTTCATTTTTGCTAGTTCTATTCACCCTATTCTGTTTTGGAGCCTGTGTTCCCATCCCTCTTCTTCCTCTGTCACCCACAGTGTGTTCCATTGTACTTGCTGTATCCCTCCCACAGCTCCCTCATCAGATTCATCAAAATCGCTTCAACACGCCTCATCCCTCACTGAAGCCACTGTATCATATCGCACACTTTCTCCTTCTTCCTCTCTTTCCACTCTAACTGTTCTAATAGAAGCACTATCCACTCTAAAAAGAAATCCCCTGATTTCCATTCATCTCCTGGTTAAGAGAGAGGTGCTTTTTAAGGGTGGTGGGAGACCTCCCCCAAAGGGTTGAGTTGGTTTGCATATTACTCTTAATTGTGCTAATTCAGTTGACGTTAGTGCCACATCTAGATCTCGAGTGGATGGTCCCTGAGTGGCAGGTACAATTATTGGGAGGGGGACATAAGGAGGTGGGGGTGCTGTGCCAGGTGTGGTTGGCGTACTTCCCCCTGGTACATAGGCCGGGTCTCAGTATCCCTCTGCGGGTCTCGTGAGCAATCAGTAGATCTTTTTGGGCTCTTCGTTCACTTTTTCACCTTTCTCCTCGTCTTCCTTTGTCTCCACACTCACGCGCCCTTCCTTTCCTTTGCTCTGCGTAACAGGTGTCTCTACAAACATTTTCCATAAAACAAGCACTTCCCGTCTATTTGGAGCTGTTTGCCTTTGTATTTTGCCATTAAATCGGATGCTACATGGTCTAATACCCCCTTATTAAAAGACCCTTCTTCTGGCCATGTATGGGGCTATCCCTCCCCCTTCATTTCTGCCACCCATTGACTAAGGTACTTTTTTATCCTGTCTTGGTATAAGGGGAGGTTCTTACAAATATGGGATAGTGGGGTATCCATCCCCATGCTCTACAAGGGTCCTCTTTCTCTCACCCCTCTTCCCAACTGTCACCTTTAGGTCTTAAGCTCTGATATCGTAAAAACAACAATATAGATATTTTTCACTTCAAAACCTTACTGATACATTTTCAGGACAACCACATAAAACATGAACCATTGAACACTTTGAATAAAGACGACCAACAGATATGTTGATAATTATCGAACAAAAAAAAATAATCCTTAAATTTCTACTTTTACCCTGGACCCCTCTGTTAAACCATACCCCCCTTCTCACACATTCAACATTCACATCAACCTCTGCCCCCTCTGGGCCTTCCTCCACAAAGGTTATAAGAACTCTAAAATAATACTCTAAAACAATAACCACTACTTATTCCCGAGCCTACTACTTATATGAGGCTTCTACTTTTATCCTCTTTTCCATTTAATATCCGCACTGGTCGGGACTGTGCAATGCGGTGCCGCCTTCTACCCCTTTGCAGAGCTAGGGTCCCGTTTCTCCTCTATTCTTCAACTTATTCTTCCATATAAAAAACAATGGCCATAAGAAAAATACTTATTTTCGTACACTCATTTCACTCATTCATACCCTACCCATGCGTGTTCTCTTCCCTTATTAAAGACCTCATAAACACATTTTTCCACCTTTCCCTTATTTGTTTATTCCCTTGCAATTAATACTCATGTGCCCATGTTCTTCCAAAAACCTCAATTCGCGGTCTATCCACAACTTCTGGGCCTCCTGTTGTGGCCCCGCCTGGCTCTTGCAAGCAGTTGGGTATTCACAAAGCCAGGACCCACAAAACCTTCTTTTCTGCGTATGCGTTTTTTGGGGACTGGTCAGTCGTAGGAGGGGGGCGGCCCTTCCGGGGAAGCCCTGGATCGTGCTGCAAGTACGGGGGGTCTTGAGGAATATCACGCAAGAGGGGTCACCAAATGAAAGCTCTGCCCCAACATGCACGTAATATCCAATAGACTAAAATAAGGACACACCCCACTAGGGAATGAGACCAGGAGAATAATTGCAAGTAAAACAAATTTATATAAGATATGAAATGTAAGCAGAGAACTCTGCTGCCCGAGAGCACTCTGCCAAACAATACACAGGCAGCACATTATGAACCAAAATAACAGCACGAGTGATGTAACAACATACAGTATGAAATAACAGTTTCAATTGGTTGGCCCACATGGCACAGCATGCTCTATAGATGATGTTCGGCTACAATTGGTTGCTGTGTCTGAGTCAACCAGATGGCACATGCGTCAGCTGGGCTCATCTCCGCAGTGTGAAGGTCTAGCTTAGTTCACGAAGAGTTACATTTCTGACTAATCTAATCTAAACAACAATCATTGGCATACAGAGATAATGGTGGACATTAACTATTATGTGGATGGGGGGGCCTTTGTAAAGTATAGACAGATATATTGGCATTCTGACCCTTGAATTTCTGGGGGTAGTGTGGCACTGGGCCCCTATGCAAGGTGCCTTATCTTTGGGGTTTGATCTGTAATTTATGCTTCCTGGTGCCTCACGATTCAAACAAATATATAGACCGATGTTAGTTTTCTGAAGAATATACTGCTGCGCAGGATTAAGTAAATGGTGGGCAATCTGGTGCGGTTGTTGGGAGGGGTCTTGCAAGCAGTTACCTTCAAAGAGGGTGGAGGGCAGGGGGCCAGTGGTCCATGGCCTGACAGGGAGGGGGTGGAGAAGGCACATGTAGGTCAGCGGAGATGGATGGGCACAGGGTTTGGAGCTTGCCCCGGTCTCACACTCTGAAGTGAGCACATTCTGTCAGCATTCGATACTAGCTAATTGCAACAATAAATGACTGGACTTCTGTGAGAACAGGCTCGCGCAGAGCAGACACGGGGTGGAGGTGTCATGGGCTATCTGTGCGTGGTTCTGGGGATGGGAGAGCTGACATCTCAGTGGAATGAATTCAGGCCTAGTAAAAGATGGCGTTTGGCAGGACACAAAAGGGAGTTTCTAAACATATGCATACATCAGGTTATTGGCATACTGGTCAATGTTATATTGTGCAAATATGTACCGAGGGGGAGGAGGTGTCTCCTGCCTTTGCTTACACATGGCCTGCTTGCTGCCGGAATGCTAAAGGGGGTGGGATGATGCCACCTCTCCCCCAACATTATGTATCACAATATTTACAAATGTGTTACAATATGATTTCCTGTTAATTTCTAAAATTTGAAAACTCATTTTTTTGAATATATACATGTCTGGAGTGTATCTAATATGCAGCGATTTCATACAGCTATATCATCACAGATTTAATTAAAAGTAGTCAGGCCCAAGTTACTCATTACCTTTAAAATGGCAATAGACGTCTTTCATGGCCCACTATTGATCTTTCCCAGAAGTTCATTGTTGCAAGCCAATCCATATTGTACACAAAATTCCCAAACTATTTACAAAGTTTTCGGCCTCACATTTCTGACCCCTCACATTTGATCCATTTGTAAGCTGTTGTAATTTAGTCTTGTCTTATGTCACTGGCCTGGAGTGCTTGATGTCAGAATGTTGATGCATGAATGCAGCTCAGGAGAATGTTGGGTGGATCTGTGAGTGAATGTTCTGAGTGTGTCAGTTGGGGGCCTGATCTGGAGTGTGAAGGATGGCCGGTGGGTCTGTGGGTCTGCTCTACAATTATGTCCTGTGTCCTGTCCACTGTAAATACCCTCAAGAGAAAGTGGATGATGTACATTTGTACTTATGTAAATAAAGCTACCTGGATCAATGTTAGGCGATCCCCTGCACACCAGGCCACGACACGTCAGAACACTGCTCACACTCCCCCAACATCTCCTCCCAAGCTTCGAGGCTCAAGTGATTCGGTGAAGCCACAGAACCGAAGACTCCGTACCGTTGTACGGGCTCGATTGCAACCCTTTCTGCATTGGCAACTGCCTTGGAGAACGTATAGCAGAAAGGGCGGCCTTACGTCTCCACGCCGGTCACGTGATATGCTATGGCGTTCCCCGTGTGATCTTGGTGAACGTCACATGATCCAGAGAAGTCACGTGACCCAGCGGCGATTAGTATAAAGGTCTGAGAGACAGAACGCTCATTGCTTCTCAGCTGGCTTCGGACACTGTTTGGCGTTACATCTTGCTCCTTGTTACCTGGAACTCGGAACTCTATCTCGGACTCCCTCGGACACCCCTTGGTACTTTTGCTTGGAACTGTTTACCTGTTGCCGGATATTTGGACTACACCTCGACTTGTCTTTGGATCATCCCTTGGTACCTTGCTGATCTTCTACGCCTTCTCCCTACGGGGGATTCAAGTCTAGCCCTGACTCCCACAGGTGGCTACCCTTCATCCACGCTAACCTGCGGTTCTACAATTCCAGGGACCGCCGCATCTAATGAGCCTCGAACCTCCCTACTAGGTTACCTGGGTCTCCCTTACACCAGATAGGTAAGACACTTTAGATTCTTTTGTTTACCTGCCTGTATTGTGATTGCCTGGTGCTTAACCTCCTTCCTTCTTGACAGCAGCATCGGTGTTCCAGAGGCTCTGTGGATCTGGGAAGACATCTCTCACCTGTGGCCTCAAGGGTCGCACAGTGGGTTTCTATTTGTTCCCCTGTGCGTCACTTGGGGACGGAGGTCTCATCGGTCTACACGACACTCAAGTCAGAACAGACTGAGAAGCCGTATAGTCGTGTTAGACGATGCAGGGATCCACGGACGAACCCATAACTGCTTTAGTTCAGGCAATTACAATACTAAGGGCAGATATGGCCGCCGCGAACACAGTGATCCACCAAAGGCTGGATACTATACAGAGCGTTCAGCATCCCCTTCCTGCAGACCCGGAGTTCGGAGAGGGCAGCTCCTCCCTTACACCGCCAGTACCTACTCCAATAGTCCTCCCAACTCCTTCCCCCCTGGCTGCTCCTGAACGTTACCAGGGTGATCCCAAGACATTTAGAACCTTTGTTAACCAGTGCAAGTTACATTTCTTATGCAGGCCTTTGGCTTTTCCCACGTCCACTGCTAAGGCCGCCTTCGCCCTTTCCCATTTAGCTGGAACAGCTGCCGCTTGGGCTAATCCCCTGTTAGAAAACAATAGCCCGGTTCTTTATGACTTTGATATGTTGGTCCTAGAAATGTCCCGAGTATTTGATACTCGGCACAAGGCTCAGTCTAGGGATTTGGAGTTGTTGGAATTGACTCAGGGCAAAAGAACGCTGATAGAGTACATCACCAAGTTTAATCAGCTAGTTGCAGAAACATCATGGCCAGAAAATAAGCGGGCGGTGGTTTTTTACAGGGGGTTGAGTAACACCATGAAAGACGCTTTAGCAGTAATCCCTTCTATGCCTACTCAGTACCAGGAATTGGTTGATCTCGTCCTGCAGGTAGATGCACGCCGAGCGGAGCGTAGAGCTGAATCGGGGGCCTCCTCCTCTCCTCCTCTTGTTAACACTCCCGTTTCCGTTACTGAAGAACCTATGCAAGTGGGAGGGGTACGCAGTCCTATTACAACATCTGAGAGGGAACGAAGAAGGGTTGATAACGCGTGCTTTTACTGTGGCACCACTGGACATTTCGTGAAAGAGTGTCCTCGACGTCCCAAGAAGAGTCAGGTTTTTCGGATGGCTCGACCTTAGGACCGGAGACCAGGTCGAGTTTCCCATCATCTTCTCCGGGAACCCCTCTTACCTTTGCTCGTGTTCAACCTATCTCCGTAAAGGCTACTCTATGTCCCTCTACTGGCCTTCTGCATGTAGTCAATATCATTATTGATTCTGGTGCCACTGGTAATTACATAGATATTGATTTAGCCCATTCCCTCAATCTACCTTTAGTGGTAAAAACACGACCGGAACCTGTCCAAGCCGTAGACGGCTCCGCATTGATTTCTGGTCCTGTTAGACATCAAACCGCACCCCTCTTGTTGAACATACAGGACATACACACAGAAACCTTGAGCTTTGATTTGATCACCGCACCTCAATTCGGTATCATACTAGGGATACCCTGGTTACGTGAACATAACCCATTGATCAATTGGCAAGCAGGCACTGTACTCTTTGAGTCCGATATTTGTCAGAATTATTGTCTCCCGATCCATCAAGCCTCTGACACACCCTCTCGGGTCTTGGGAGCACTAGCACAACTCACACTGACGGTTGACGATCCAGAAGTCATACAGTCTCATACTGTTGGGGGGTTGGTGTCTGGGATCCCACCAGAATATCTGGCTTTCGAATCAGTTTTCGATCGAGGCTCGTCTGAGGTACTTCCTCCACATAGACCTTATGACTGCCCAATCGAACTGCTTCCTGATTCCACCGTTCCTTCGGGCAGGATCTACTCTCTGTCTCCTTCGGAGGAACTGGTATTAAAAGAATATGTACAGAACGCCCTGCGTTTAGGACACATCCGCCCCTCCACTTCACCAGCGGCAAGTCCTATCTTCTTTGTACCTAAGAAAGAGGGGGATTTACGTCCTTGTGTGGATTATCGGCGTCTGAACGCGATCACCAAGAAGGATAGATATCCCATCCCGTTAATCACTCCACTCTTAGATCACTTAACACATGCCACCGTTTTTACCAAACTTGATCTACGCGGCGCATACAATTTGGTACGCGTTCGCGAGGGAGACGAGTGGAAAACTGCTTTCTGTACACGTTACGGATTGTACGAATATCTTGTCATGCCTTTTGGCTTATGTAACGCCCCGGCCACATTCCAACGATTCATGAATGACATTTTCAGGGATATTCTGGATGTGTACATGGTTGTATATTTGGACGACATCCTGATCTTCTCTCGTGACCTGGATGTTCATGTAAAACACGTCCGAGAAGTATTAGCCCGTTTAAGTAAACATTCCTTATTTGCCAAACCTGAGAAATGTCAGTTCCATAAGACCTCTGTTGAGTTTTTGGGTTTCCATATCACCCCTGGGGCGGTATCCATGAACGAGTCTAAGGTCAAAGCAGTCTTAGATTGGCCAGTACCTCAAACACTCAAGTCCTTGCAGGCCTTTTTAGGATTCGCCAACTTCTATAGGCGTTTCATCTCTTCCTTTTCCACGATTGTAGCCCCACTCACGGCCCTGACTAGCCCTCGGGTGCCATATCAGTGGCAGAGAGAACAGCAGGAGGCTTTTTTGACTCTGAAAACCGCCTTTACTACCGCACCGGTACTCCAACATCCCAATCCGGATCTTCCGTTCATAGTCGAGGCAGATGCCTCTTCCTTTGCCCTCGGGGCGGTGCTGTCACAAACGTGTCCTAACACCGGCAAGTTACACCCAGTGGCATTCCACTCCCGTAAGTTTTCCAGTACTGAGTCTCATTATACCGTTACGGAAAAGGAACTCTTGGCGGTCATGGACGCGTTCCGTGTTTGGCGTCATCATCTTCTGGGGGCTAAGTATCCTGTCACAGTATATTCCGATCATCGGAACCTACAGGATTTGGCCTCCCTGAAATGCATTAATAGCAGACAGGTCCGGTGGCATCTTTTCTTTTCCTCCTTCGACTTCCGTATTATGCACCGTCCTGGAACGGCGCATGGGAAGGCGGATGCCTTGTCACGTTCCCCGGGGGGGGTCCAACTGCCTGCATTCCCCGACACTGTTCTCGAAAAGAGTCATGTGATTTGTCTCTGTACTCCCTCATTGTCACTGATAGACTCGGTTCGATCCTGGACTAGCGATCATTCTGACCAGTTACGAGAATGGGATCCGGTATATTCTGATGGTTTACCTTTCGTACATGAACGCCTGTTCCTTCCTACACCTGATACACGTAATCTTGCCCTTGAGTGGTCTCATGACGCCCCCTTTAATGCCCATCCCGGACAAGAGCGCACTTTAGACCTTCTCAAGCGTTGGTGTTGGTGGCCTTCTATGAGGCGCGATGTGGAGTGTTACGTCAGGTCTTGTGCGGTATGTGCTCAGGCTAAACATCAAAGGGGTCGACCGATTGGGTTGTTGCTTCCGCTTCCGGTACCTCCCAGGCCCTGGCATACTTTGACGATGGATTTCGTTACCGATCTCCCCAAGTCGAAAGGCTTCGATACCATCTGGGTAGTAGTGGACACGTTCACAAAAATGGCCCGTTTTGTCCCTTGCAAAGGTGTCCCTTCGGCCCCTGTCTTGGCGGACTTGTTTTTTGAACATGTGTTTATGCTATTCGGCCTCCCTTCGGTCATTATTTCCGATCGAGGTTCACAGTTCACCTCTCGGTTTTGGAGATCCTTGACGAAACTATTGGGCATTGATACGAGGTATTCTTCGGCCTATCATCCGGAGACCGATGGTCAGACCGAAAGGACGAATCAATCGATGGAACAGTACCTTCGTTGCCTCATATTGCAACACCAGTCCTCTTGGTTGGCCGTTTTGCGGCTTGCGGAGTTTGCGTATAACAATGCGGCTCATTCAGCTACTGGTTATTCTCCTTTTTACGCCCTCTATGGTCAACATCCCAAGGTTTTGCCGGTCCCTGATGCCTCTGGTTCTTTGAATCCTGCGGCCACGACATGTCTTAGGGATCTTTCTGCTATTCATGCGAGTACAGTGGTTCATCTCACTGAAGCAAAGGCCTCTATGAAGGCCCGTGTGGATGGCAAACGTCGTGCTGCTCCCCCTCTGGTGGTGGGTTCTAGGGTCTGGTTGTCTTCCCGACATCTTCGCCTGGTGGGTTGCCGGAAGTTGCTGCCTCGCTTTGTCGGGCCGTATGTGATCTCGCAGGTTGTTAATCCGGTGGCTTTCCGTCTGGTACTCCCCAGCTCTTGGCGTATCCATCCTGTGTTTCATGTCTCCCTCCTCAAACCCTGTCCTGACTCAGTCCGTCTTCGTGCCCCTATTGCGCCGGTGTCCTTGACCTCTCCTGATGTTTTTGAGGTATCGGCCATATTGGGTTCTAGATGGTTTAGGGGTAGGCTCCAGTTTCTGGTGGATTGGACGGGTTACGGCCCGGAGGAGCGTTCGTGGGTTTCCGCATCTGATGTGAACGCCCCGCGGTTGGTAGCCCGCTTCCATAGGGATCATCCGTCCTGCCCACGGGGACGTGGGCCGTTGGGGGGGGGGCTATGTTAGGCGATCCCCTGCACACCAGGCCACGACACGTCAGAACACTGCTCACACTCCCCCAACATCTCCTCCCAAGCTTCGAGGCTCAAGTGATTCGGTGAAGCCACAGAACCGAAGACTCCGTACCGTTGTACGGGCTCGATTGCAACCCTTTCTGCATTGGCAACTGCCTTGGAGAACGTATAGCAGAAAGGGCGGCCTTACGTCTCCACGCCGGTCACGTGATATGCTATGGCGTTCCCCGTGTGATCTTGGTGAACGTCACATGATCCAGAGAAGTCACGTGACCCAGCGGCGATTAGTATAAAGGTCTGAGAGACAGAACGCTCATTGCTTCTCAGCTGGCTTCGGACACTGTTTGGCGTTACATCTTGCTCCTTGTTACCTGGAACTCGGAACTCTATCTCGGACTCCCTCGGACACCCCTTGGTACTTTTGCTTGGAACTGTTTACCTGTTGCCGGATATTTGGACTACACCTCGACTTGTCTTTGGATCATCCCTTGGTACCTTGCTGATCTTCTACGCCTTCTCCCTACGGGGGATTCAAGTCTAGCCCTGACTCCCACAGGTGGCTACCCTTCATCCACGCTAACCTGCGGTTCTACAATTCCAGGGACCGCCGCATCTAATGAGCCTCGAACCTCCCTACTAGGTTACCTGGGTCTCCCTTACACCAGATAGGTAAGACACTTTAGATTCTTTTGTTTACCTGCCTGTATTGTGATTGCCTGGTGCTTAACCTCCTTCCTTCTTGACAGCAGCATCGGTGTTCCAGAGGCTCCGTGGATCTGGGAAGACATCTCTCACCTGTGGCCTCAAGGGTCGCACAGTGGGTTTCTATTTGTTCCCCTGTGCGTCACTTGGGGACGGAGGTCTCATCGGTCTACACGACACTCAAGTCAGAACAATCAAACCCAATGACTCCACAGCAGGACTGTGCTCGAGTCCCAGCTTTATTACACCATAAAATATACTTCATAACAGAAGCCTAGGGTGAAAAGTAGAAGTTTGTAGGGAGGTGTTTACAGAGGATGTCATAGTCAGCGAGGGTGAAGGCAGCTGATCGGTCAAGGACGAGCAGGCTGGCAATATTTCCTGAGTTATGGACGTTGTCAAGTTGGATTCTGAGATCCAAGAGTGCTGTTTCTGTGCTGTGTTTGGGTCTGAAACCCGATTGTCTTGAACCAAGAAGCTGGTGTTGCTCTAGGTGAGTTTCGATCTGGGTATAGGCAATGTGGTCAAAGACTTTGAGGAGGAAGGCGTGAGTTCCTCTTGGCTGGTTGCTGCCACCTAACGCTACCCATTTCTTTCTCCTCTTTAGAGGAGTGCTGAGAACTTTTTGTTATCACAGAGCCACATCCTTCTGGGGTCTGTTATTTGGCATGCAGTCCACCATACAACCCCCACCAGTTTTTCAATGGAAGAAGATGTTGATACTTACCTCATTGCCATGGGGGAAAGGTGTTTGATCTTGAGAGGAAGCAAGCAATATTGCTTAACAGGGAGGGAAAGGTGGACGAATCTTTGAGTCTCTTCCGCTGTTCCCCATTGGAGATGGCGAAGGGGATGCCCAAGATGTCGACCAGGCCAGAGAGCACACTCTACCCAGCCAGTTTGGTCTACGCATAAATGTGGTTATGAAGTGCCTCCTTTTCCACTCATGCTCGCATGCAGCTAGAGAGAAAGTAAGCACTTACGTAGCACCCTTGGGGGGTCTGGCCAAATATAGTGAATTCAGGATCCTCACAGACAGCCTGGTGCGGGACCAGATGGTACGCTGCACAACAGATAGGAAGCTGAAGGAAAGGATACTGATGGTCAAGGACCTTTCTATGGAACAAGTCATCACGATGCCCAAACTGGCAGAACAACCCTCCGACTACTCTTTGACTCTAAGCTAACCCAAGGGAGATGTGAACAACATTAGTCCAAAGAGTGTAGTGGTGCTTGGGTTGTCAGGAGCTCAGAATGCTCTGAGCAGACGAGGGAGAGGTTTCCCTCATCTGAGCAGTAAAGCTCGGGGGAATGACTGAACTTAGTGTGCTATGCATGTGGGAATAATGACCACATCTTCCCTAGTGTGCATTGTCCTGCTAGAAATGTGATTTGCAAGAAGTGCAGTAAGCGTGGACACATAACGAAAGTCTACAGGGCTTAAAGGAGGATTGATGAGAGATTCCTGGAAGAAGATAGTTGTTTCCAAGTAGGTGCAGGTGATTTACTTATAGTCACCATTGATGCTCTGTGGTGTGTTGTAAGAATATATGGACGTGAATTTAAAATGATGGCCAATTCTGGGTTAAGATACACTGTTGTGGGGGCAGATGTCTTCAAACAACTTGGTCTTGCTCTAGCAGACTTGAAGGCTTCTGAGATATAATAGGGGCACCCCAATCAAAATATTAGGGTCCATGCTTGTGAGAAACCAGAAGTTGTCTCACCCAATAGTCCCCGGGGATCTGTTATCCAGGTGGCCAGATACGCCCATCACTTTTGGATCCAGTTCCTGGGGGTGGATCAGTGTGGGAGGATCACCTGGGTGAGGGTTCTTCTGGGAGTGGGACACCAGATGGCGAGACGTGGTATCCCTCCCCCTGTAACACCTTTACCCCATCCTACCAGGTAGGATACGTGAGAACTTTACCCCCCTAACCCACCTTTCCCATCACACACACTTTCGCACTCAAGCGGACAGCCCGCTCTGGGAGAAAACAGGCTCACACCCAAGCGGTATACCTGACATGTCCTGCTACTCTGGTCAGGCAAAGTCAGGCAATTACTGAGAATCACTCACGCCTGACTTCCATTAAAGTTCTCCACACAGATAAAAGGCGGAGCACACTGTGAGTGAGGCAAAGCACACAAAAAGACAGCAGTTTTGAGTCGGCAGCTGAATGAGGGGAGAAAGACGGGACATCAAGCAGGGTACCTTTCCGGCAAGAAACCGTTACTTTACAGAAACCTTCAAAGCAGAAAACATAAGACCAGGAAACCAGACCGAAGACTCCTGCATTGTGTGTTGGAGATACGAAGACCCTCCTGTATAACCAACCAAGGTGGGGAGGAGCGGCAACTGCTGGGGTATCGTCCTTGGCTCCAAGAACAAAGAAGCATTCGAGAGATCAAGACAGCCGGTGAGTTGGGGAGACCAATGCAAGACTGTGCTGTGGTGAAGTCAAGGTTGCAAGCAGCAACATTGCATAATGAGCGCTGGAACAAACATTGTTATACACGTGTGATGACAGACACGAGTAAAGCTAAACTGCTGATGAGTGCTTCAACTTGAGAAGAAAAGATATGATACCGTTAACAGTGTGGTCCGGACCCAGTGAGGGTCCTCAATCAAAAGTCTCTGTAAGATATTCCACCGAGATAAATGAAAGCCAAAAGATTGATGAGTATTTTGTACGAAGTGAATCAAAGTGGTCCTGCTACCTTTTAAGGTTTAACCAAAACCCATCGCACATTCGAAAGTCTTTGATTTTCATATCAAGAGGATCCGACTCCGAACAAGGGAGATCCATGTTCCGAGCCTGAACGAGGGAGACCAAGAGTAAACATTGTGGTACAAAGGGATCCAAGCCTCAAGGAGAGAGACCCACGATGAATACTGGAAGCGAGAACTTGTGCATGTAAAGATCCTAATAGAAATTGAACTTTGATATTTGTTTGTTACGACAGGCCCTCCGCAGTAAGAGTCTTTTATTGGAAAAGAGACTTTGGCGGAAGGAAGGCTTCTATGCTTTGAACTATGTCCTTGTGGCTGAGAGGCCAGAGTGTGCAAAGCTCGAACATGCTGCCTTGCCCCGTGCTGAAAACGTGAGGAAGGGAAGCCAACTGCTCAACCGTCCTGACATATTATTTCTTGAACACTTTTCTTTGTTGCATACATTATTGTCCCACACCCTTCAGAAATAAGGATTGTCAATAGGTTTATTAGTATAGGCCCTTTTACTTTAACAGACTCAACTAGGACTGTGTTATTATTTGATGGTCGTAGCTTGCTCCCATCCTTAGATTTAGGTTAGATAGGCCTTCAACCAACCCATTGAAGTTCAATAAACACCCTTAAACCGAGATCAGTTGTGTCTGTCTTCACTGTTTGATACCATGCCTTCCTTACATGGTGGACATTAAAGGTAGAGCAATCAAGGGGATCTTATGCATGGATGACAAGGGAGTATCCTGGTTGAGCTAGAAGCATAAAAAGAGGTTACAAATTGTCCTGAATCCTAATGCTAGTAAACCAGTCATGTTCGTTGGTGACAACCTGTGTGCAGAGTTCAGGAATATGTTGTCTCTCCAGATTGGTTGCGAGACAAACTTCAACCACATGATCATTTTACAGAAAGATGGCAAGCTTGTAGTACACAAGGTTAGGCCAGTACGTCTTGCCCTGAGAGATTAGTTTGAGGAGCTAGATAAGCTCTTTCGTGAACTAGTCAAAGTGCTGAAAGAAGTGGAAGGGGAAAGCATATTAACATCATTAAACAGGACTCTGCGTGGTGTAAATCGATACAAGATGAATTTTCCCCAAAAATCCTTGGTCATAAATAGACCATCCAAATGAAACAGCACCTTCCCCTGCAAAATAATGCTGTTTCGGACACCTCCCCAAATGACGTACCAAGATCTGAGTTCAACTTTAAACAGTGCTCAGAAATAGAGATTCTTAAGATAGTGAATAATCTGAAACCCACTGCCTGTAGATGTGACATTTGTCCAGCTAGTATCATTAAGGAATCTATGTCTTTTCTTAATCCTTGGATTACAAGGATGGTCAATCTATCGTTCTTGGAAGCGGTGGTCCCTTCCTCACTTAAAGAAGTGTGCATAACCCCCCTTCTGAAAAAGAGCTCACATGACCCCTTCTTAGGCCAAAACTACTGGCCTATTACAAATGTCCCATTTCTTTTAAAATGTTGGACAAAGTGGCCTATCTTCAATTCCAAGAATTTGCAGAGCACAACAACATCCTGGGCCTGTACCAATCTGGCTTTCAGCGCGTCATGGGACTGAGACAGCCTTATTGGATCTGAAGACTGCCCTGGCCGGCATCGTGGATAGAGGCCATCCAGTCCTGTTGATGCTCCTGGACATCTCAGCGGCCTTTGACCCTATTAACCATTCCATTCTTGTCGACAGGTTGAAGGGCCTAGTTGGCAGCTCTCAAAAGACCTCCGACTGGATTGCATCTTTTCTTGGTCCCCGAGTGTCAAGAGTGGTAGTGGAGGATGCTCAATCGGGCCCAGATATTATCAATGCTGGAGTGCCACAGGGCTCCTGCATGTCTCCATCTTTGTTAAATATCTGTATACGACCACTTCTTGACATGCTTGACTGACTTGGTGTCCGGTATATCAACTACGCTGATGATACCCAAGTGGATTTTGAACTATCCGGGAACTTTACACAGGATTCTGAAAGCCTCAAGGTAGTCTACCGGGCAATTCAGTCTTAGATGATAGCCATTTCATTGGCTCTCAATGACACCAAGAAAGAGCTACTCATAGTGGCCACTACCCAAAGTCTGAATAAACTTGACGCCGCCTATAGAAGCTTCAAGATTGCTGACACCTCTATACCGGTGCCCACTAGCGTCAAAACACTTGGTGTCTACTTGGACTCTGAGCTAAACATGAAAACCCAGGTATCTCACATTCAAGCAGCTTGCGGATATGTGGTAAAACTCCTTAATCAAATTAGGCCTTACATAATCCTTGAAAATAGATCTATAGTGTCCTCAGCCTTGATTAATTCAAGGCTCGACTACTTCAATAGTCTCCTATTGGGGACCACCAAGGCCAATATTCAATCTCTACAACTCGTCCAGAACAGTGCGGTTTGCGCTGTCTTTGGCTTACGCAAATAGGATAATGTATCTTGTTCCAGAAAAGCACTGCACTGGCTGCCTGTTGTACATTGGATCTCACACAAAATTCTGTCCTTGGTCTATAAATGCTGGTCTTCTACCACCCCTCTCTACTTGATGAAACAGCTACTTGCTGATCAACCAGCTCGTCCTCTGCGCTCTAGTGACCGTCACAAACTCAAACAGCCCTGATTCAAGCTGACAAAATTTGGGGGCTGCAGTTTCCCAGAGAATGGAATGCACTATCACTCACAATAAGGACTACCAACTCTCTAACAAACTTTAAAAATGTTGTTAAAACTCACCTGTTCAGCCTAATAACTGGCAAATTGTTCCTGTTTGTACTAATGAACTATCATTCTATGTGGCCGTGTGTAGTATGGCCAGATGACATCACAGCAAAGTCAGTCGTGAAGTTACTGGATGAAGTGTTCCGAGCTGAAGGGTTTGCCTCTGTTTGGTTGATGGCTAATGAGTCCAATTTTGCTGCAGGGTGGTTTCCGAGTACTTGAGGTTAGCGTCTGTGCGTCATGAGACGACGGCATCACATTGTCTGAGGCAGAATGGGATGGTGGAACGCTTCAATAGAGTGGTCAAAGGTGCGCTCTAATTGTCTCTAATTTGTGTATTGAAGGGTTGATTAATGGCATGGTGTGGGCTTATAGAATGACACCCCATTCCAAAACCAGAGTCTCGCCATTTGTGATGTTGAGAGTGAGGAAATCAATTTGTGAATTGACCTCTGAGTGGTTGGGGATATTGGATCCTGTCAAGGTGAATAGAGAAGAGTTTGATTAGCAGGGCTAAATATGTTACAAACGTTGGTTTGATGGAAAGAGGCATGTCTGTTCAGATTTACTTAAGGTTGGCGACAAGCTTCGGGTGAGGAACCCAATGATGAAGGGGGGAATGGGCTCCCCCTGTCTCCCCTGCAGAAGATTGTGAAGGTCAATGTAGTGGTTTTGGGGATGGTATGAAATGGAGACAGAAACAGCTGGTCAAATGTCATGAGGCTGAAGGGGGCATTGGTGTGAGCAGTGAGAGAGGCCAGGTGTGGGTGGCCCTGTGATGTTCAGTCTGGGGAAGCTAACAGCAGTTGGGGAACTCCCTATGTGTATGTGATTGGAGAGGACTGTGTGGGTAGAGAGGAGGCTCCGATGGAGAATGCGAGTGGGGAGGTTGGTGTGCAAGAGACAGATAGAGACCCAGTAAGACTGGTTTGTGAAGCAAGTGAGTCCGTAAAAGTAACATCAGTGGAAGTCGCATCGGATGAAGAAGGCACCTTGAAGAGAGTGGCGTTGGACTAGGAACAAGGATACAACGCTTACCATCAAAGTTTAAAGACTTTGTTTTGAGTTTGTTTGGTTAAGGAGGGAGGTGTGCAGTGATTTCTTGTGCGGCGTGCATGCCGCATGGGACGTATCAACCCCGCTGTACTGCGAGCCTCATTGCTGCGGGCTCCCCGTGCCTGTCGCCCAGAAAGCGTCCTTTGAATGCTCTCTTTGTGGTAGGCACGCAGAGAGCCAGCGGCAACATTAGAAAAGGAGCAGTTGTGGTGGCAGTGCGGCTCCCATCCTGGGGAGAAGACGATACTGGGAATAAAGCACAATCATTACCTGAAGGCTCCTGTCGTTCCTTGCCAGCATTCCCTCCTGCTCCTTACCTTTCAGCTCAACAGTATGCCCCCACAAAAACGTAAAAATGTTCTATTCCCTCTCGCACCCCACAACGTACCAGGTCCTCCTTCTCCACCATGGATGATTTGTATTGCCACCACAAAGACCACAAAGGCAAATGCCACTACCAGCTTGTGCCTTTCCCACTAGTGTGTTAGGGCAGCCCCAAGGCCAATATTGCTAGCATTAGTGGTTAGAACTCTTTGATTACGTAGGATGAACTCGCACAACGTAGGTTCTTGCACAGTAACCTACTTAACTATGGCAAAAGCAGTCTGTGAATCATTAGACCGTACATATTTCTCACACTTTCTGAACAGTTCTCGTAAAACAGCAGAACTTGAAGGTGAAGTCCTTCATGAATTTAGAATAAGGTTCTGCTAATCTCAGGAAGGCACTCAAGGCGCCCTTACCTCTGGGCACAGAAACTGCTTTCACTGCCTTACTTTGGGACTGATGCCAGGGTATGTCAACTAAGCCGACACCTCACGTTTTCTGGATAAAACTGCGTCCTTCAATCTATTCAATACACATATGAGATCAGCTTCATATTGTGGGTCATCTTTGGCGCAAATTAAAATGTCGCCATGAAAGCCCTTGGCATGACATTGGCCCCTAAATAGCTCCTTTATAACACGTCGGATCACTGTCGAGGGGGAAGCAAGGCCAAGGCCAAAATGCATGTTTGAATGCCCTTAACAGAGTTATGAAGAAGGTGAGGGATCTTGACTCAGTGTACATCGCAATCTAGTGGTACTCACTTGACAAATCCAAGCCTGTCTGATGTAGCCCCCTGCACCATGAGGTATGGCTTTGCCAGTTTTTCTGTAACCATATATGCATTCATGCACTATTTGTAAGTAGCGCCTAGATGCCTCTGGGCTTTTTGTGCTGAAATAAATGCAAAAATAAATAAAATAAAAATACCAGGTGCTCTGCAATAAGGCCAACATCTCTGGTAAACTGGGTAGGAAATGACTGGTGATCAAAATGTTTTCATTGAGTTACCTAATGTCTAGACACAACCTGAATGGGCCAGTTCCTTTGCAGCAGCGCCTACGGATGCCATCGATGCAGGGCAGCATGAGCACAAAAGCACAGTGTCATGATCTCCAGCCGTACACATTCCACTCAACACTAGCATTTCCCGAGCCAGTCCAAGTCCAGCTCCCACAGCATTCTCCTTAAATGTTTGCATTTCAGTTATCGCCTGCACATCCTAATCCTTTCCTAAGAAAAGGCATATATCTAATGTGGACCCACATTCCACTTTATTCTGGGATAGGAAGATTCCATCACTGGATTTTCCATTGTGGGAGAATTCATCTAATTCTTTCCATCACATTTTGCTGTAACTGTATGTGGCAGGGTGGGTTAAGGTAATAATAAAGGTAGGGTGGACTTGGGGGGCATGCAGGGGGTCTCCCCCCGCACACATTTGAGGTAAGAAGATCTATGAATTCTTCCATGATGACGAATTCTCGATGTAATCACATAGAATCCTTTATTTTTCCATATAGTTTCTACTGGGTCCTATTGCTGACATCTTGGTTTTATTGAATCTCCTGAACTGCTTTGAGGGGGGCTTTAGTAGTGATTTTTGGCCATGCCTGTGCACAGCACTACAATCCCTCTCCATGAACATATCATGTAAGCTCCACATATTCCGTCACTAACCACTACCGCTGTTTCCCTCACTCATCATCACCCTTGTGTCCTTTGCCCTCTTTCTCTTGCCCCTTCTTTCTCTCATTGTTTATCGCCTGTCATTGCATAGACCCTCTCTGCATTGCCTATCCCAAAGCCAAAACTAGCGTATTTGCCACTGTTAGTCCTGCTCCCTACATTTTTATGTATTACTTTTATTGTTTTTTGTTTATAATTCGAACCTCTGTTGCTCTGCGTGGTGTCGCTTCCAAGACCAGCACGTTCCACCTGTGCTATCCTGCTCCTGCCCTATGGCTGGTCAAAGGACTCATTCTGTTCTTATATTAGCAGGACATGGATATTTAAATGTGTGACTATTTATATGATTTCTTTCAATGTGGCAGGGTAGAAATAACACATGCAAGTCATGATGGATGGAATTGAGTAGCATGTTAGTGTTCGTTTGGGAAGAGAATTGTTGTATTGCTTGATAGGGTTTATTTTGTTAATTAAAAAATCAGTGTTCATTAGCAGGCCATGATTGGCTATTTCCACATAGATCATGAAAGTGCCTCAACAAATTTGTTTAGCTAAAATGTCTTTTTCTCCTTTGGAACTTGTTTTAGTAGCCTGTGGCGTGGATCTTCCATGCCAATTGTATGTTGGCTGTTTGAGATTGCATGCATTAATGTTTAAGTTTCTTCCTTACTCTTTTAAGGTTTGGGTTGCACCGTAGATAATGTACTAGGAGAGTCCCTGTCCAAACTCAGCGAAACACCATCTGACACAATGGTTAGTTAGTGCAGAACATGGCATTCCATGGCACTTAACTTGCATAGTTATTAGGCATAACATCAGGAACTCATGACAAAACAGTGTGAAATGTAAGGCAATGCTTCAACTCCCTGTTACACTTGGAACAACTGTAATCACTCTAGGACAACATCTTTGATCATTCTATGTATCAAAGATGTTCTCCTAGGGCAAACTGTGCAGGCATTATCATTTCATGTCTGCACATTTCAGTCCCACAATGAAGTCACTGTCATGACACAAATGATGAAGCGAAGAAGTTTACTGATAGCACTAACTATCAGCCAGTCTTGGACTGTGTACCTGCCGATTAACGCTGCGCTATGTTCATTTTCTCAAAAACGGTTCTGACCCCTCAGCACACTGGCTGACTGAAAATGGGAGACTGGCCTCACACCAGGATTCGAGATACCAAGCTATGCAGTGCCAATACACGGTATCACTACATATTATCCCCACCGAAAATATCGCCGTATGTCTGGACGTCTGGAACGGCCATAGGCGATATTTTTGGGAGGAACATTTTGGGGGGTTTTGGGAGATGGGTCGCAGGGGTGTCCCCTGCTCCTTTGAAAATAATGCAGGGGTTGCGGGGGTGTCCCCCGCAGGTTCCATGCCTTAATATTGCCGCAAAAATATGGTGATTATTTTGTATGGCAATATTTTTGCGGGGATATTAACACATGGAACCCAATACTCCACCCCTTACCATCAGGGGATGAATGCCACTTACTGCAACATACAGCACATATGTGCAGATGTGGCTCTTCTACCAAGGCACCTGACTTTAGCTGGGAGTGTGAGACCTCAAAGCACTATTCACAAAATGGCGTGGGCTGGTCTTGCGTAGTAGTGTCATTGCTTCCCACAGGGCCTTGACAGCACTCTCCACAATAAGGGGTTGTCTTTATTCTCCACGCTCTTCGCTGATAGCCATCAGCACTAATTATGAGCCAGTGCAGGGCCGCGCATCAGCCTTTCTTTCTGTGTGGCATGTTTCAGTAGTCCAGCTAAAGCTGGTAGAGCATTTGCTCTTAATTCTCTTCTGACCAAGAGTATTTTTTGATTGTTTAAGGGACTAAGGTTTAGTCACCCTAAGTGTCCTAGGGTTATCCAGACGTGGACCCCTTGCTCACTGTGCTCAGAGAGGCACAGTTCCACCTCACTGGTAAGGCCCAACAAGGCTGAAATACGTGTCTGGGGTTGCTGTTGGTACTCTTGTTCAGAGGAGAATTGCCATAGCATTTCGGCGCTGGACTGCCCTTGTGAGTGGGACAAAAACTAATGTGCAAGTGGATATTTCCCTTCTGTGAACGGTACAGTGAGCTAAGGTGTGGCTGCAGACTCTCGAGAGGGCACCTTCCCAAAGAACAGGTCACTTAACCATGTTCGTTCTCGCAGTGGGGCACCTATAACTATTTATTGACTGTTAGTTTGATAGTCTCATCAATGTATAGTGTATTTGTTGGTTCTTAATTTCACCTAGACCTTAGAAAAGGGATTGCATTACCATGTCATCTTGTCTTCTGCTTTGATGTCTTGATTTGCCATCAGGTGATATAGTATGTGTATTAGACCCTTGTTTAGCCCAGTTCTGAAACTATGGGTCCATCCAATTTTGGTTGCAGCTTCTATCACGTGCAGTTGAATCGTTGCATCAAGAGATGTGTACAAGTACTTGGCTGAGAACATGCCTGTGCATGGTAGCACTTCGTTGATCTATATGGGAAAATGTGAACATCTGCGGGCTTAGTTTGGGTGGACTCATCAATTGATGGTATTATTGTTCTCCTATTACATTGACAGTTGTTCCTGTATCAATTAGGAATTCAATTGGATGTTCAGTAGTAGCACCAGGCTAATTTCAAGAGCTGTTTGATTTCCCAGAGTGAAAGCATTGCCATTTTTGTGATCTCAGCTGGATGATGAACTTGATTCATAGTCCTGCGGTGATCCTGAGGTCAGATATCGAGGACGTCGCTGAGACCTTTGCTCAGATGAAGTATTGTGCCGTCATGATGATTGCCCCCTGTGTGCTGGGGAGTACTGGTTGCAGGAAGACAAACGTGTGTATTGTGAGTTCCACAACGCAGTGCCTGGGAATGGAACACATGACAATTAAACAGTACATTTCAACTATGTACCATACTGTATTGGTGTGGCGCGTGTAACACAGCTTGGTTTGGTGAAGGACTTGCAGCTTGTGTGAATGCTACACACTGTATCTTAATGGAATGCTCAAGGGGTTCTGTAGATTTAGTCAAAACTGTTCCCTGCACTTTGGGTATGTGTGGCAGCGTTGGATAGAGAGTAGCACATGATCGCTGTTCCCTGCCCTTTGGGGACATGCATCAACGTTGGAGAGAGAGTAGCGCAGGATCGCTGTTCCCTGCCCTTTGTGGACGTGTAGCAGCGTTGGAGAGAGAGTAGCACACGATCGCTGTTCCCTGCCATTTGGGGACGTATAGCAGTGATGGAGAGAGAGTAGCGCAGGATCGCTGTTCCCTGCCCTTTGAGGACGTATAGCAGCGTTGGAGAGAGAGTAGCGCAGGATCGCTGTTCCCTGCACTTTGGGTACGTGTAGCAGCGTTGGAGAGAGAGTAGTGCAGGATCGCTGTTCCCTGCACTTTGGGAACGTATGGCAGCATTGGAGAGAGAGTAGCGCAGGATCGCTGTTCCCTGCCCTTTGGGGACGTTTAGCAGCGTTGGAGAGAGAGTAGCGCAGGATCTCTGTTCCCTGCACTTTGGGTACGTGTGCCAGCGTTGGAGAGAGAGTAGCGCAGGATTGCTGTTCCCTGCCCTTTGGGGACGTGTAGCAGCGTTGGAGAGAGAGAGTAGCGCAGGATTTCTGTTCCCTGCACTTTGGGTACATGTGGCAGCGTTGGAGAGAGAGTAGCGCAGGATCACTGTTCCCTGCCCTTTGGGAATGTGTGGCAACGTTGGAGAGAGAGTAGCGCAGGATCGCTGTTCCCTGCACTTTGGGTACGTGTGGCAGCATTGGAGAGAGAGTAGCGCAGGATCGCTGTTCCCTGCCCTTTGGGAACGTGTGGCAGCGTTGGAGAGAGAGTAGCACAGGATCGCTGTTCCCTGCCCTTTGGGAATGTGTGGCAGCGTTGGAGAGAGAGTAGCGCAGGATCGCTGTTCCCTGCACTTTGGGTACGTGTGGCAGCATTGGAGAGAGAGTAGCGCAGGATCGCTGTTCCCTGCCCTTTGGGGACGTATAGCAGCGTTGGAGAGAGAGTAGCGCAGGATCGCTGTTCCCTGCCCTTTGAGGATGTGTTGCAGCGTTGGAGAGAGAGTAGCGCAGGATCGCTGTTCCCTGCACTTTGGGTACGTGTAGCAGCGTTGGAGAGAGAGTAGTGCAGGATCGCTGTTCCCTGCACTTTGGGAACGTATGGCAGCGTTGGAGAGAGAGTAGTGCAGGATCGCTGTTCCCTGCCCTTTGGGGACATGTAGCAGAGTTGGAGAGAGAGTAGCGCAGGATCTCTGTTCCCTGCACTTTGGGTACGTGTGCCAACGTTGGAGAGAGAGTAGCGCAGGATTGCTGTTCCCTGCCCTTTGGGGACGTGTAGCAGCGTTGGAGAGAGAGTAGCGCAGGATTTCTGTTCCCTGCACTTTGGGTACGTGTGGCAGCGTTGGAGAGAGAGTAGCGCAGGATCGCTGTTCCCTGCCCTTTGGGAATGTGTGGCAGCGTTGGAGAGAGAGTAGCGCAGGATCGCTGTTCCCTGCATTTTGGGTACGTGTGGCAGCATTGGAGAGAGAGTAGTGCAGGATCGCTGTTCCCTGCCCTTTGGGAACGTATAGCAGCATTGGAGAGAGAGTAGCGCAGGATCGCTGTTCCCTGCCCTTTGGGGACGTTTAGCAGCGTTGGAGAGAGAGTAGCGCAGGATCTCTGTTCCCTGCACTTTGGGTACGTGTGCCAGCGTTGGAGAGAGAGTAGCGCAGGATTGCTGTTCCCTGCCCTTTGGGGACGAGTAGCAGCGTTGGAGAGAGAGAGTAGCGCAGGATTTCTGTTCCCTGCACTTTGGGTACATGTGGCAGCGTTGGAGAGAGAGTAGCGCAGGATCACTGTTCCCTGCCCTTTGGGAATGTGTGGCAACGTTGGAGAGAGAGTAGCGCAGGATCGCTGTTCCCTGCACTTTGGGTACGTGTGGCAGCATTGGAGAGAGAGTAGCGCAGGATCGCTGTTCCCTGCCCTTTGGGAACGTGTGGCAGCGTTGGAGAGAGAGTAGCACAGGATCGCTGTTCCCTGCCCTTGAAGGCAAGCGTCCCCACACAGCACGATCCTCCCCGCAATGAGAGACAATGAAGGACTCTCCCAAAATGGGAATAAGGCCAAGACAGAGTGCGGGTGAGCGTAAACGGGAGTTTATCAATCAGAATAGGGCATGCAAAGAACTCTGCAAACTCCGAGAGCGCTCTGTCTGACAATAGCAAAGACAGGCGTATATATTTACAAAAAACGTCATAAGAACCTACATACTATAGGGGGTACAAGTTCAAGGGGATTGGGTGGCGATGACTAACTATAGGTGCTGCTGTGATGTGGTTGGCTTTGGCTGGAAGACGTCACTGGTCAGCCTCGTGGGTTGGGCTGGGCCTGGCAGGGTGGCGGAGTTCATCCGGCTGGTGTTGTCGTGCCATCGCGGCCAATGTCAGAGATGAATATCCTTTCCTGACTTATTTGCCCTAGGCCATGCACACCGCAGTCATTCACTCGTTTCAGTATTATCTTCTTTAGTAAATCTTCCAATAGGTTATACTACAGGTTAATGCAACACAGGAGGAATGCACCTTGTGAGGGGACTGGAGGCAATACGTCAGGGCATGGTTACCAGTTTCCTGTTGACCGGGGTCATAGGTCGAGGGGCTAAGCTTCGGGGCCTGGGACGGGCGGTACATGTCTTTCTGCCTTGTTAGAAGTGGTTATGGATGTTCCGCTGTGTGTTGTCAAAGTGTTGGGTGTCCTGATTGCACAGGGCCATAAGTCTGAGATGGTCCGGTGGGTTGTAAGGTTTACGAGGGGGCGCGTGCGTTCAGGCAGAGGTTTACTGCTGTGCTGTAAATAATGCAGGTGGCGGGTGGTGGCCTTGGATGCTACAGAGGGGGTTACAAGTCTTTCAAGCGGCTCCAGCCTAGTTGGGGGAGGTAACGCAGCGCGGCGCGGTCTCTGCTCTCATGCCTTGGCAGCCCTCGCTGGGTGGGAGGGGGAATGACCTTGCGCGTATTTCACAAAGGTATCTCCCTCGTGTGTTGCCGGTTTAGGTAAAGACATCACAAACATTTGAACATTCTATAATACGTATTCAAAAACACTACAGAACATGCATTTAAACTTTGCTGGATGTGTCTTGATTATAACCAGTCTGAGTACCTTGTTTATACATTTATGTTTTAACACGTACAGTATTTAGTTAGATGCATATATATATATTTGCAGTAAGTGAGGTAGAGTTAGGGTTGGTGGAGGACATAGAAAGTAACCCACCACTTGTGCGTGATGGTGGTGGCGCATGTGGGGCCTAGACATGCACCTTCTCATGCCTTCTTCACATGGGCCCTTTGGATGGTTTACATTCGTTTTCTTGTGTCCTCTAGCAGCATTAGTTCAGTTATGGCACGAGCCCATGGGGTGTAAGTTTTCCAGTTATGCACGTGACAGCCAGGTTCCTGGTGCGTGCCGTTATTATTAGTACCCAACTGCAATGGTATATGCTCACCATCGCTTATATCGTGGGGGCATGATCTCTTGTAATCATACATCCTACAGGCTTTTTGTAATATAAGGGGTTTTATGAAAGAGAAAAGCATCCTTTGCAAGTAGTCTCAGCATTAATATACAAAGATTGTCTGGCATATACTCGACCATTTTACTGTTCTTTTCATTTGTCTAGGCCTGCTGGCCGGGTCATGCTGGGAACGAAGATACACTGCGGGAGGTGAACTGTTACAATGTTAGGCTATTACGCTAGCTTATGTCCGTCTTGTTCGTGGGAACGTGCTCGCAGCGGATCTACCAGGGTGCTGCGGCAACAAGGATGACTGATACCCTCCAAGGGTGGGGGCCGCGCTACAGTGCGCTGTGCTCACACCATCTTTACCAGACAAAAATGGTTTCTAGGCCTAGCTACGTTTTAATACGTGTGGGCACTTAATACGTGCGGGCCATGTCTCCAGTGGGTGAGCCCTCCACCACCTGGGCCCGGGTGGCAGGAGGGGACGCCCAGGAGAGCCATAGTCCTCACCTGGGGAGAAAGTGTAGGCGAGGGGGGTCGTCTTGGACCAGTCCTCCCCTACATTTCCCCCCTTTCGTTACTAAAGTAACGAATTCTTTAAATCTTCTATCCTCCTACATTCTGCCTCGTCCATCACCGCCTCATCCCATGCCGGAGTTCCTTTGATGGGCATCCATGCTCTGCATACCGCTCTTAAGCTCTCACCTCTCCGGGCATATTCATCTGGGGTGCACGTTAGATATATGCACCCACCATCTGCTTCTAAATCTACCCAAACTTCCTCATACCATTCTAGTATACGGGGCTCTTTGATGGTGGTGTGCCACAACTTATCTACAATATCTTTATCGTGGTATATTGGCACCAGTCGGTACCTGGGTGAATTATCTATCCCTGTTTGTACTTGTGCTTCTTGCATTGTTTTTATTGTACCGTGTGAGTTGCCCATTGTCACCATCATCATTGCACCATTTGGTACTGCGTTAGCACAGACTCGAAGACCCACCTGGCACAGGCAAAAAAGTAGAAGGAGGAACACAACAGCTGGTATTAAAAATTTCACAGTTGTTCCAAGCCATGAGGGAACCCAGGAGAAGATGTTGTCGAACCAGGTACTCGCTTCTGCTCCACCTTCCATTTTCATTTTTTCTCCTAGGTTGTGGACTGCTTCAATCACATGGGACAGGGAGCCATTCTCTGCGTCTTCAGAAGGTACGAAAGTGCAGCAGGCACTTCCTATTTTTCGGCAAACACCACCGTCCATCGCTGTCAACAGGTCTAGAACATACCTGTTTTGCATGGTCATTAGTCGTAAGGCTCTTAGTTCAACTCTGATGATGTTGAATCCTTCTTCAGTGTCGTTCGCCAGCTGAATCAATTCCCAGCGTGTTATCTGGAGCCATTTTGCGTTTGCCCGTGCTTGGACACTTGAGACGAGTGAGGCAAAAAATGTTTCTGCTGAGCTGAATAATCGATATTTGTCTGGGATCTGAGCCAATAGTTCTGATGATGCCTTTGATATGTAATTTGATGCTCGCCTGTTACGGGTCAGCACTTCTTCCTTGTTTCCAGAAGACAGGACATATATTTGTGTCTCTGCAGTTGGTTGAGCCACACTCTGCATGCGTTCCCGTGTCCCATCGACGTGGCTTTCTGGTATCACCATCAGGACTGAGTGCAGAGTGGCCATTGAGCATCTGCCACTCCATGACTGGGGGAGGTGTAGGTATGCCTGTTTGCCGCACACCCAGTACGTGTCCATCGGGGCTGCTGTCCCTTTCCTTAGGTCTGGGATGGTGAGGGTCTTGTTGCAGTTCTTGTTTATTCCCATGGGGGTTCTCCCTTCTCCTTTAAAGCACAGTTTATAGTCCATTTCGCTCTGTAGTTTGAACGGCTTTTCAATGGCAGTTACCCAAGTTAGCTTTGAAATGTGTTCTCTCCATACTGGTGTACATGTTTCCATTATCCACTGTAATTTATCCGGCGCCACACCTCTTAGTGCTTCCGCTTTGCACAGTACTTCTTCATCCTTCTGCTTGTTGTCAGAAAAAAGTGTCCCTTCTATCACAAAAAATGGTTCTTTCAAACATACTACTCCTGCCGTTTTTGGGTAACATGTTTTCTCGTTCTGCAGCATTTGAAAAGTCACTTCGTGTGCCTGGAAGGTGTTCTTAATCCTGCACAGCGTGAGATGAAGGAGACATTGGGCATCCACAATAGGCAACTCTTTAGGTAACAACACTTTGGGTGTACCTGATGCATGGGGGATGAGGGAGCAGACATAACAGCTCTTGTTTGTTGTCTGTTTAGCTGTGGCACTCATGTCTGCATACCACTTATTTGTTTGATGGGGGTGTCGTGGGTCTTCCATCTCATCTAGACCTAGCCCATAGTACTCATCGTACTTTCTCCTCCCTGCTTCTCTCTTTCGTCTGTTGTTCTTGTTGCTCATGTACTTCCCACCCCCCTGGGCAGTGGACCAACTAGACCCCCCTTTCTCTTTCCCGCCCCCCTTGACCCATTCATCATATAATATTTCGTGCATTTCTAGTAGCTTATCGTTTTCTTTCCTGACGTTATCTGGCAGATTGTTTTCTGGGGTGGGGGCAAGCTGGCTGGTGGGGGTGTTATATAACCATGATATGGCAGACGGGTTTCGGTCATTGAGACTGTGGGCATTGTAAGTGGATACCCCTGGTGGAGACACTGTGTTGCTCTGCATTCCACCCTGTGGCTTTTCTCTTTGTGAGGTCACAACACTGGATGGTGTGGTATGATACCCCCACACAAGTTTAGTTCCGTCCCATATCAAAAAATCACCTTCCTTGGTATTGACCCCTGCAGTTGCATTGGGCCCGGTGGTACTGTTAATTGGTCCAGTGGTGTTGTTACTCCCTCCCCCCTCGTACATCTCGATAGAGATGAACGCTATAAACCAATATGTAACCAAACCGAACATTATCATAAAAAACAATGTAATGCATATTGATAATCCACACTCATACGAATATCTACATCTCTCATATACTAATTCTCTCATTCTACTAATTCTATCCGTTGCAGGCTGCCCGTTAGATGCCATGGAAGCTCCTGTTTGAGATATAAAAGTGCATTAAGTGCATGCATGTAAACGTTTTGCTGGCACCATCTGTGCCAATACATTTGACGGGGAATGGAAGCGGGTGGGGATGTGGGGGAGGGGTATTCACAGACAAGGGTATATACATGTTATAATATTATTATTTCATTAATTACATACCACTCAACAAGATAAAATAAAAAAAAAAAGAGAAAACACACACACATAAAAAAAACATTTTTTTTTTTTTTTTTTGTAATATCCTTGTCAGTCATTATTCCATTGAAGTCCAGTGCTGACCCACACACACACACAAGTCGGTATTTAGATATTTTACTCATTTGCATCGTTTGCTGTTGTCTGTGCCTCCTCATCTATTTCCTCTTGTACATTGCTGTATGCTTTTCGTACGTCGGTCAAGTGCACCCAGTACCTCAAGCCCTTCACCTTTACTGCCGTGGGCGTGCAAAATATTACTTCATATGGGCCATGGAATCGTGGTGCATTCCACCGACGCACGAAGCTTCTGACATAAATTGAGTCGCCTGGCATTAGCTGTAGCTGTTGCTCTGGCTCCGTGACAGATCCCGTTACATTTCCCTCTTCTCTAGTGAAGGGTGGGGATAGTTGCTTCGATATTGCGCGCGCTGCCCTTGTTAATTTTCTTAGGTAGTCTGTGAACTCATCTCCCAATATTGCGGCGCTCCTGTGAGCATCTGAGTGTTCACGCAGTGGAGAGTGTGCTGTGTTCATTCGTCTCCCAGTCACGATCTCGTGTGGGGACAAATGGTGGTCTTTACTTGGTTGATTTCTCAACTCAAATAGTGCCAGGGGTAGACAGTAAATCCAATTTTTCTTTAATGAGAAGCATAGTTTTGATAACCTGCCCTTTAACAGGCCGTTCATCTTTTCCACTACGCCATTACTTTGAGGATGATAAATCGAACATAATTTATGTTTTATACCCAATAACGTGGTAACTTCCTTGAAGAGTTCATTCACAAAGTGAGAGCCGTTATCTGAGCGAATCACGTCACAAATTCCCCAGCGCGGGAACACTTCCCTTACTAGGAACTTGGCGGCGCTTTTGGCATCAGGTCGCGCACAGGGTCCTGCTTCCACCCATCTTGAAAACGGGCACACAACCACGATCATGTACCGTGCGCCATTACACCTTTCCCCCATGTCTGCATAATCTATATGCAGTTCTCTGAAGGGGCCAAGGGGTTTGGGAATTGTTCCCCGGAGTGTGCGTAGGGTCATTCCTGAGTTGTATATTTGGCATGTTGTACATTCCATTGCCAATCGAGACACATGCTCCTGGAGACAGGGCACAAACCATTCTTCCTGTATTTCTGCTGCGATGTGCTGTTTGGTGTTGTGTGCGGGGAAGTGTAGCTGTTGAAATGCTACTTCTAGTAACTGCAGTGGCATTACCACTTTCCCTGAGTTATTTTGCCGCCATAATAGGTCTGTTCCTGATTGGCTGCATCCCCGTTTTGTCCACGTTAGTTTTTCTTCTGCACTAGCTCCTTCCTGCAATTCTAGAATTTGTGATAAGGACATCATGTTGTACCCTTCTGACAGTTCTTCGGTTGTTGTGTTCTTCATCATGAACTCACCTGTGTCGTATTTTTGAAAATAGGAAGCCTCTTTGGCGGCAGCGTCCGCTGCCGCGTTCCCTAAAGACACAACGTCTGTATTGGATGTATGGGCCTGGCACTTCACTATTGCTACAGCAGTAGGGTTTTGTAGGGCCTCTATTAATTCTTTTAACAATTCTGCATGCTGCACTGGCGTTCCGTCTGCCCTTCTGAATCCCCTACGGCCCCATCTTGCTAGACCTCCATGTACTGTCGTCGTCATGTAAGCTGAGTCTGTGTATATTGTAACTGCACAGCCCTTTGCTGCGTGTAGTGCTTCTATGAGCGCAACCAGTTCTGCTGCTTGTGCAGAGTAATGTGACGGGAGGCGGTACTGTACTAGTGTTTCAAATTCACCTTCCTCTAATCTCACTACCGCCATGCCAACATGCTTTTCTCCCGTATCCATATCAATTGATGCGGATCCATCCACAAAGTACACCTCCCCCTCGCTGAGAGCGTTTTCACACACAACTGCGCCCTCCCCTCCTTCTCCTGTGTGGGTTGTGCAGTCGTGATTTTGCATATCCTCCAATGTGCACGCTTCTGTGATAAACGTGGCGGGGTTCACTGTTTTACATCTCACTATGTGGATGTTGGCGCTGGACAATATGATCTCATATGCTGTTGCCCGCTGTGTGGTCAGCGTGCTTTTTGATCTTTCAAGTATTGCAAATAATGAGTGTTCCACAAACAATGTTACAGAGCATCCCATTACTATTGTGGCACTTTTCTCAATCGCGAATGCGGCTGCCGCGAGCGATTGTTCGCACGCGAAATGACCCTGCATCACGGCATCCAAAGTACCACTATAGTACGCCAGGGGCTTGTGTCCTAAGGAGGTTTTTTGTGTCAGTACTGCTGTCATAAGTGTTCCCTTGCAATGGGAAAATAGGTAAAATTCGTGTCCATAATCAGGGTTTGCTAGTACTGGAGCGCTTGAAATTAGCTCTTTCAGTAATTTGAACGATGTGCTCATGTCTTCTGACCATTTTATTTTTACATTCTCCTGTTGTGCTTCTTTGAGTGCTTGCAGGAGGGGCCTGGTGTATGCTGCATAGTCTAGTATCCATGCTCGGCAATAATTGCACATCCCCAAAAATTTTTGCATGTCTTTCACCGTCGTGGGCTCTCCTACTGACCTTATTGCCTCCACCCTGTCGGGAATTATTCTTTTTCCATCTTTTGATATGAGCTGTCCCAGGTATAGGACCTCAGTCAGGCAATACTGTAGCTTCTCCCTGTCTACCTTGTAACCCTTGTTAGCTAGTAAAGTCAGGAGCATTGTTGAATCTTTTCTACATGTTGCTTCGTCTTGTGCACACACCAATAAATCATCCACGTACTGAATAATTGTACTCTCTACGGATAGGTTTCCCAAGTCTTCATGCAATATGCGGTTGAATATGCTCGGGCTCTCACAGTATCCCTGTGGCAGTCTGCAATGTTCATATCTTTTTCCCCCCAGTGTGAACGCTGTAAGATATCTACTCTCTTCAGCCAGGGGTATTGAGAAAAATGCGTTTTTCAAGTCCACTACTGTAAAATGTGATGCTGCTTTTGGGATGCTGCATAGTATTGACGCAGGGTTCGGGACTAGAGGGAACTCTTTCTGTATTACATCATTGAGGGGGCGTAAGTCCTGTATCATCCTCCAAGACCCCCCTTTCGCTTTTTTGATTGGATAAATACATGTGTTACATGGTGAGTTTGAAGGCACTATTATCCCTTGTACTAGTAGTGCATTTATCGTTTCTTTTATCCCTTCTTCAGCCTCACGGGACAATGGATACTGTTTGACTCGGGGTAAGATAGCTCCTTGTTTTAGTTTTATTATCACAGGTTGTACTCCATGCAACAGCCCTACATCATGGGGGCCTGTTGTCCATAAATTGTTTGGTACTAACCTCATGTCGTCATCAAAAAATGACGATGGTTTTCCTACCACCGCCATCAATTGGACGGGGATCTCTCTGGCTTGGATCAAAATGTCACAGGGCATCGCTATTTCCATTACTATCTCACCATCTGCTTCTGTGTCTAAAAAGAGATCCTCATCTGTTACTTCGCGTAGGGCGAGGTTTGCGTTTGTACACAGTACTGTGCGCCACTCACATCCTTCTCTGTCCATTCCAATCACAGCGATCCGTTTCGTTGATACCTGCACAGCGTGCAAATCCAACGACACCACTGATCCTGGTGCTGCATTTGGACACACTATGGGGCGGAAGAGGAATTCTGCTGGAATCCTCCAATCCATGTTTTTTAGCTCTGGGACTATAAGGGCCAGAGTCTTTAGCCCTGCAATGAACATCTCTTCCTTTTGTGGCAACCCTCGTATTTCCTGTGTGGTTGTGTAGGCTTGTACTACCAACATTGCACGCAAGGGGCATATCCCGGGTGTAGAACACACTATTCCTCCTTCCGTAAATGATATGGTCATGTTAAGTTTACTCATAAGGTCCCTCCCCAGTAAATTTATCGGGGACTGTTCATAATACAGTAAGGGTGCTTTTACAGTCTTGCCCCCTATAGTTACATCCAAAACTTCTGTGTAAGGAACTTCAATTACAGCCCCAGAGAACCCCTGCGTCTCTAACTTCCTGTTAGATAACGGGAACCGGCCCTCCCTGACACATGATTTCTCCGCTCCCGAATCAACCATGAATATAAATTGCCTGTCTCCTATCTGCGCCCCTACCAATGGTTCCTCTGCTGCACTGTGGGAGGTAGATAGAACTGGACACGCAAGTGTTCTCTGTGGGCTGTCCTATGCGGGGTGTCTCATCGCCCCCCCTTCATTGAATACGTTACCTGAGACCACTGACATGCCGTTGTAAGGTGCTGGTGCGGGGGCCCCGTTGGCTGCTGTCGCGAAAGGGTTGCCTGGTGTATATTGCATGCTGTCGTTGTTATGCATGTTTTGTGGGTGGTTCTGTGTTCTATAATGGGGTCCCTGTTGCTGGCCCGTGTTACCCTGGCTTGGGTCTCTCAGTTGCTGTTGTCCCATCGGAAGGCCATATGGGCTTCCCGGGTGGGGATGGCCATACTGTTCCACCTCCTGGAACCCGTTGTTTTGCCTACTTCTGCACTCCCTGGAGTAATGCCCCCATCGTCCACAGTTCCAGCAACTCCCCTGAGGGCCCCTGGGACCTTGCCATCCACTTCCTCCCATTCCCCCGTACCCCTGTGGTCCACCTCCTCTTCGGCTCCTGTACCCACCTCGTCCCCCTCGAGGGGTCCACTCTTGCCACTGCGGACCTCCAGCCTGCTCCTGCTCGTTCCACTGCCGCTGTCCTGTTCCCGCCCAATTAGTTGCCACCCTTCCTTGTATTGCTATCAGCCCCTCCTCCTCATCTTCTCCCTCCCTGCTGTGTGGGAGCGCGGCTACTGCTGCTGCAACCTTCACTAACTTTGTCTGCACCAACTTCGCCTCGTCTGCCAATCTTTTCTGTGCCACCTCCTTCTCCCTTTCCTTGATTCGTTTACAATGGTGTACTATTATGCTCTGTATTTCCGGCCATCCCTTTGCTTCTATACCTGCTATTTTGTCAAGCGCCTTCTGCACTTCCTTTGGGAGCCCCCTTTTTATAATAAAGTAAAATAAAGATGTCGATTGATACCAGGGCGTGCCCGTTTCCGCTCTCCACATCTCTTGGACCCGAAATATGTAATCCATAGCCTCCTCCCCGTCATTCATTGCACACTGCATCACGGACTGTAAGTCAGGTGTGTCTGGAAATGTTTCGCGTAAGGCGTCCCACACCCTAGCCCGCACTGTGTTAAAGGAGGCCCCATCATGGCGGTCACAGTCTAAGGTTACTCCCGGGAAACCGGCTTTAACCCATACTCTTTCAGCCTGGTCGCCCACCGCTGATACGAGCAGACTTTTCACATCTCCTACAGCTAGGGGTACCCCAGCTGTATGTTTTTCGAAGGCATATATCCACTTACTTGCCCCGCCTGATAACGGGGGCAATAGCTTTAATAAATTAGCTTTATCCATCTGTGCCCATGGGATATAGTTAGGCCTCCCTCCTCCCCTATGTATCAACGGGAGCTGTAGCTTTCCTTTCGTTGTTGCATCCGGACCCGTTTTGGCTGCTGATGTTCCCAGTGATGCCATCTTCCCCACTCTGTTCCTCAGTCGCCCCGCCCACTCATCATCTAGGGTTCGCATAGAACATGCACCTTCCTCCCCCTCGCTTCCCCCTCCTATTGCCATACTCAACCTGTCGCTTTCATCTAGCTCCTCTCTAACATCACATAGTAATTCCTCTCTGAATCCCCCAAGCCTTTCTTCGTTACCACCATCTTCCTCTCGGGTTCCTACTTCTATTATTCGCGTTGGTTCTTCCTCAATCCTAAACAAGATCTCGCCCTTTTTCCACCCCTCTTCGGGCCTTCTGCTTTCATCCGATGCTCTAGACGTACGTCCAGCTCTGGTTGTATCTAGTGCTGTTCGTTCGCATATGTTTTTTATCCTCGAGAGCTCATCTTTTGCTATCGACAGTCTTGATTCTAGATCATCTGTGAGTTTCTCTATGTCCACCCTTTGTGTGCTCGCCTGGCCTCGCTCCCTTGTACTTTCATATGGTGGGGGTGCAGTGGGCCGGTGGGGTGTAGCGGTTGTCGGGGGAGGTACGTACATTGGATCACTGTATCCTTCCGCGGGTACAGGTTTCTTTAATATCGGATATAAACTTATTACCTCTACTGGTGGCGCTACACCTGGCAATTCTTTGATATCTTTCTGTAACACCAGTGGATTGTCTGTAGTAGATGGGAGATCGGGATTTGGTGCTGGCGCTTTAGGCGGTGGTACCTCTTCAAATAACCGCCAGAGATCTAATATTTCCCTCCTATTCTGCAGCTGTTTCCCTCGGTACTTTATGAAAATGCATGTCATCACCGTATCTAGAACACTTTTGTCAAATGATCCTCCCTCTGGCCATATTTGGGGTAGCCCCTCTCCTTTCAACTCGGTTACCCATTGGTCGTGATATTTCTTAATCCGCTCCGCGTGCCCTGGAAGACTTTTACAAATATGTGATAAGGGTGTTTCAGCCCCCATCTCTGTGTCCTCCTAGTGCTTATGTGTCGCTGTGTGTGTGTGTCTACAGCCACAATGTGAATGTAGTATCGATATTATTATTATTATTATTTTTTTTTGTATTCTACTTCACGTTCAGTGTTATGCTCAGTTGGGCTCTCCCTCCCTTGACTGCACAACACGGAACAGACGGTACACAGGTTTTAACTTGTTCTCTTTGGGAGACACATACAACAGCAACCCATCCTTTATTTTGACAACATCAACCCGGAAATCAAAAGGCACCCACTCACGTCGCTGTCTCAATGTTGCCTTCAAAACGTTTTATCCGGTCACACTTACCATGACCAATTAACAATTATATATTTATAGCCGTTTTACACATTCGCAACATCAAAGTCGTCCCTTGACACATCCGAGGTGCACACACCTCTTGGTAACACTTAGTACACCATTCACACTGTCCTCCCTTTCCTCCCTAGCCGGCTGTTCCTGTCTATCTTACTTAGGGCATATGCATATATTTATAGGTTTTAACCTGCTCTCCCCCCTCTAGTAGGACCTTTGTTCTTTTACTTTTCTCCCAAGTTTGTGCTAATTCCGTTTTTATTCTCCCCCTGCCCTTAAAGAAAAAGAAAAGAAGTAGTAGCGATCGCTAATATATTCTCAGTGCCCCCTTTTGCTGAACACTTTTATCTTATATTTCACTTCGTCATATATTCCCAGCACTAGTCAATATAGCACTATGCGGCGCCGCCTTCCACCCCCTTTCGGAGCTAGGTTCCCGTCACTTCTATCTCTTTATTCACCTCGTAATCCTAATGGCCATATGCAAAGAAAAAGAAAGGAAATTTTAGAATGGTCTTTAGTATATCTTCGTACCCCCTTTTCGTTCCCTGTCCTACGCTTCTCTCCCCGCTCCCTTTACAATCGCTCACACTCAGTACTCACGTGCCCGTCTTGAACCGATAGTCTCCGAAACTGGGTCCGTCCAGGCAGTGTCGCCGTCAGCTCAACAGTCAGCCCCGGCTCCGGCGAGCGGTACTCAAAGGGGATTTTTCAACCGGGATCCCGTACCCCCTCTCTTTTGAGTGCGCACTTCTTAGTGTACCGGTCGCCGTTGGCGGGCAGCCTCCCGGAGCCGGCTCACCGTGCGTATCCCTTTTCGACCGGAGATTCTCGTGCCAAAAGGGGACGGTTATAATGGGTTTAGGAAGAAATAAAATCACGCTATCGGGGTCACCACTGAAGGCAAGCGTCCCCACACAGCACGATCCTCCCCGCAATGAGAGACAATGAAGGACTCTCCCAAAATGGGAATAAGGCCAAGACAGAGTGCGGGTGAGCGTAAACGGGAGTTTATCAATCAGAATAGGGCATGCAAAGAACTCTGCAAACTCCGAGAGCGCTCTGTCTGACAATAGCAAAGACAGGCGTATATATTTACAAAAAACGTCATAAGAACCTACATACTATAGGGGGTACAAGTTCAATGGGATTGGGTGGCGATGACTAACTATAGGTGCTGCTGTGATGTGGTTGGCTTTGGCTGGAAGACGTCACTGGTCAGCCTCGTGGGTTGGGCTGGGCCTGGCAGGGTGGCGGAGTTCATCCGGCTGGTGTTGTCGTGCCATCGCGGCCAATGTCAGAGATGAATATCCTTTCCTGACTTATTTGCCCTAGGCCATGCACACCGCAGTCATTCACTCGTTTCAGTATTATCTTCTTTAGTAAATCTTCCAATAGGTTATACTACAGGTTAATGCAACACAGGAGGAATGCACCTTGTGAGGGGACTGGAGGCAATACGTCAGGGCATGGTTACCAGTGTCCTGTTGACCGGGGTCATAGGTCGAGGGGCTAAGCTTTGGGGCCTGGGACGGGCGGTACATGTCTTTCTGCCTTGTTAGAAGTGGTTATGGATGTTCCGCTGTGTGTTGTCAAAGTGTTGGGTGTCCTGATTGCACAGGACCATAAGTCTGAGATGGTCCGGTGGGTTGTAAGGTTTACGAGGGGGCACGTGCGTTCAGGCAGAGGTTTACTGCTGTGCTGTAAATAATGCAGGTGGCGGGTGGTGGCCTTGGATGCTACAGAGGGGGTTACAAGTCTTTCAAGCGGCTCCAGCCTAGTTGGGGGAGGTAACGCAGCGCGGCGCGGTCTCTGCTCTCATGCCTTGGCAGCCCTCGCTGGGTGGGAGGGGGAATGACCTTGCGCGTATTTCACAAAGGTATCTCCCTCGTGTGTTGCCGGTTTAGGTAAAGACATCACAAACATTTGAACATTCTATAATACGTATTCAAAAACACTACAGAACATGCATTTAAACTTTGCTGGATGTGTCTTGATTATAACCAGTCTGAGTACCTTGTTTATACATTTATGTTTTAACACGTACAGTATTTAGTTAGATGCATATATATATATTTGCAGTAAGTGAGGTAGAGTTAGGGTTGGTGGAGGACATAGAAAGTAACCCACCACTTGTGCGTGATGGTGGTGGCGCATGTGGGGCCTAGACATGCACCTTCTCATGCCTTCTTCACATGGGCCCTTTGGATGGTTTACATTCGTTTTCTTGTGTCCTCTAGCAGCATTAGTTCAGTTATGGCACGAGCCCATGGGGTGTAAGTTTTCCAGTTATGCACGTGACAGCCAGGTTCCTGGTGCGTGCCGTTATTATTAGTACCCAACTGCAATGGTATATGCTCACCATCGCTTATATCGTGGGGGCATGATCTCTTGTAATCATACATCCTACAGGCTTTTTGTAATATAAGGGGTTTTATGAAAGAGAAAAGCATCCTTTGCAAGTAGTCTCAGCATTAATATACAAAGATTGTCTGGCATATACTCGACCATTTTACTGTTCTTTTCATTTGTCTAGGCCTGCTGGCCGGGTCATGCTGGGAACGAAGATACACTGCGGGAGGTGAACTGTTACAATGTTAGGCTATTACGCTAGCTTATGTCCGTCTTGTTCGTGGGAACGTGCTCGCAGCGGATCTACCAGGGTGCTGCGGCAACAAGGATGACTGATACCCTCCAAGGGTGGGGGCCGCGCTACAGTGCGCTGTGCTCACACCATCTTTACCAGACAAAAATGGTTTCTAGGCCTAGCTACGTTTTAATACGTGTGGGCACTTAATACGTGCGGGCCATGTCTCCAGTGGGTGAGCCCTCCACCACCTGGGCCCGGGTGGCAGGAGGGGACGCCCAGGAGAGCCATAGTCCTCACCTGGGGAGAAAGTGTAGGCGAGGGGGGTCGTCTTGGACCAGTCCTCCCCTACACCCTTTGGGAATGTGTGGCAGCGTTGGAGAGAGAGTAGCGCAGGATCGCTGTTCCCTGCACTTTGGGTACGTGTGGCAGCATTGGAGAGAGAGTAGCGCAGGATCGCTGTTCCCTGCCCTTTGGGGACGTATAGCAGCGTTGGAGAGAGAGTAGCGCAGGATCGCTGTTCCCTGCCCTTTGAGGATGTGTTGCAGCGTTGGAGAGAGAGTAGCGCAGGATCGCTGTTCCCTGCACTTTGGGTACGTGTAGCAGCGTTGGAGAGAGAGTAGTGCAGGATCGCTGTTCCCTGCACTTTGGGAACGTATGGCAGCGTTGGAGAGAGAGTAGTGCAGGATCGCTGTTCCCTGCCCTTTGGGGACATGTAGCAGAGTTGGAGAGAGAGTAGCGCAGGATCTCTGTTCCCTGCACTTTGGGTACGTGTGCCAACGTTGGAGAGAGAGTAGCGCAGGATTGCTGTTCCCTGCCCTTTGGGGACGTGTAGCAGCATTGGAGAGAGAGTAGCGCAGGATTTCTGTTCCCTGCACTTTGGGTACGTGTGGCAGCGTTGGAGAGAGAGTAGCGCAGGATCGCTGTTCCCTGCCCTTTGGGAATGTGTGGCAGCGTTGGAGAGAGAGTAGCGCAGGATCGCTGTTCCCTGCACTTTGGGTACGTGTGGCAGCATTGGAGAGAGAGTAGTGCAGGATCGCTGTTCCCTGCCCTTTGGGAACGTGTGGCAGCGTTGGAGAGAGAGTAGCACAGGATCGCTGTTCCCTGCCCTTTGGGAATGTGTGACAGCGTTGGAGAGAGAGAAGCGCAGGATCGCTGTTCCCTGCACTTTGGGTACGTGTGGCAGCATTGGAGAGAGAGTAGCACAGGATCGCTGTTCCCTGCCATTTGGGGATGTATAGCAGCGTTGGAGAGAGAGTAGCGCAGGATCGCTGTTCCCTGCCCTTTGGGGACGTATAGCCGCGTTGGAGAGAGAGTAGCGCAGGATCACTGTTCCCTGCCCTTTGGGAACGTGTGGCATCGTTGTAGAGAGAGTAGCGCAGGATCGCTGTTCCCTGCACTTTGGGTACTTGTGGCAGTGTTGGAGAGAGAGTAGCGCAGGATCGGTGTTCCCTGCCCTTTGGGAACGTGTGGCATCGTTGTAGAGAGAGTAGCGCAGGATCGCTGTTCCCTGCACTTTGGGTACTTGTGGCATCGTTTGAGAGAGAGTAGCGCAGGATCGCTGTTCCCTGCCCTTTGGGAACGTGTGGCAGCGTTGGAGAGAGAGTAGCGCAGGATCGCTGTTCCCTGCCCTTTGGGGACGTGTGGCAGTGTTGGAGAGAGAGTAGTGCAGGATCACTGTTCCCTGCCCTTTGGAGACGTGTGGCAGTGTTGGAGAGAGAGTAGCGCAGAATCGCTGTTCCCTGCCCTTTGGGGACGTGTAGCAGCATTGGAGAGAGACTAGCGCAGGATCCTCCTTGTTCTGTAGTGCGGTGCAGCAGAGCTGTTGTGCAGTGACGTGGATCCTTCCGCTTAATGTAGTTCGCTCAGAGCGGTGGAAAAGGCTTCGGAGAGGGCAGTGGTGAGGCACAGAGACAGCAGGCAGACGGGGGACACTTGCAGGTGAGGCTTAGCTGGAGGTAAATCATTGACCCACACCGGCAAACTTGTGTTTTGCCGGTGCAGTAAAAGTGTTGGTTCCGGAATTACCAGCAGCTTTACCAGCATTTTTATTGCACCTGCAAAACTGTAATGACCGCATATATCTTTTCAAATGGTACAATACACACTTGATAAATAACTTAAAAATAACATTTTACAATGTCAGTGATTATGCTACTTTGGAGTTTACTCTACATTTAAAGACATCTAAAGACAAAAGGCACGACAAAGGTCAATTTTCCATTAATTGAACAAAAAAATCATATAATGCAGAATTTACACAACATCTTTATATATAAAGCTGAATGTATGTATGTGTATATGTTTGTCCGGCTATACAAATCCACCCTGTTGAACCCACGTCTACCAAATGTTGCATGGATTCCTCTTTTGTCTGGGGCAATATTGTAGCCTATGTTTGGATGAAAAGAATTCACTCTGTAGACACCCTCATTTACATATGCTCACCCCGATTCACTACAGTAGGTACTAGAAGGCAACATTTGGAAAAGTGTCTGAAGCTAAATGTTAGATGTGTTGGTTATTCCTTTGAAATGTTTCACTACTGTATACAGTTTGACAGTGTCTACAAAATACTACTCAACCACGTAGAAACAAACTGAATATTTGACCATTCGCAAGTCGTCAAGTCAGACCCATGAGAGAAACAGAATCAGCACTTCTATCCGTATCGGACGACCTAAAAATAAATTCAGACAACAGCACACAATCTGCCCGCATACTACTGGATATATCGCCCACATTCGACACAATCAAACACACAACACTAATAGAGAGACTGGAAGAATGTGGTGTAAAATACTCCGCTTTACAATGACTAAGATCTTTCCTCACTAACCGAATTGAAAGAACATATCTACCACATTTACCTCAAACTCCAAAAACATCTCCTGTGCCGTACCACAAGGCTCTATCGTCTCCCCACTCCTTTTCAACATCTACATATCCATCTTGATGAAAATCATTTGAAACCACGGACTGACCACCTACAACTTCGCAGATGATACCCAACTCACACTGGCATGTACAAAAATTACAACAAAAAAAGAAATAGTTTATTTTATTTATTTTATTTTGCCATTTATATAGCGTGCCTAACCCAGAGGCATCTGGGCGCTTATCGTACATAGTTACAAACATAGTTACACATAGTTACATACAGTATATGGTACATTACATTATTCGTTACAGAACGTATAGTACAGATTATTGAAGTGTTCATTTAGTTACATCACATAGTTACAAAGGTTAGTTACAAAGGCCCTGTGTAAAGAGGTGGGTTTTCATTTGTTTGCGGAATGTCCATAAAGAGTTTCCAGCTCTCAGTTTGGTTGGTAGGGTGTTCTATTGTTTAGCGGCTAATGTGGGGAAGCTACTGCCTCCTGCTTTTTGTAAATTGAATTTTTTTGAAGCCCCTCTGCCTTCATAGAGAAATTATTTCTGTTACAGAAATAATGTCTGTAAGAACGCAGACTGACTACAAAAATAAACTATTTCTTTTTGAAGTCCGAGGGCTCCCAACACGCCATGACATGGAAGCCTGGAGGCTCCATGGCAAGGGTTGGGGAAGCCCTATGACTTCAAAAAGAAATAAATTATTTTTGAAGTCACTCTGCCTTCATAAACAAATGATTTCTGTTACATGGTAACAGAAATAATTTCTTTATGAAGGCAGAGTGACTACAAAAAGGCACATTTTCTTTTTGAAGTACGAGGGCTCCCCTAACCCATGACATGGAATCATCCATGCTGGAGGCCTCCATGTCATGGGCTGGGGTGGCCCTGTGATGTCAAAGAGACTGGCAAAGAGGAAAGCACATGTGGCAAAGCCAAAAGGCTGGCAAGGAGAAAGCCAAGTGAATGTGAATCAGAACACAGGTGCAGTTACAAAAGAACCTGTGTGGTCAGGTAAGCCTAGGGTTACTGGTTGCATGACCTGTAATCGGTCGACCCTGTGGTCCCCACATCTGTGCCTATACTGGGTATACCCTATCTGTGAAAGCCAAAGAAACATATAGAGAACAAATCCAAGTGTATGAAAGAGATTGCTGAAGTGAAGCAGAAGAAAGCAATATGTATGAACTGTGAAGATACCAGGAGTGTAAAGTTAACCTGGAACTGGTTTTTGAATATTGAGAGACTGAGTCTCAGTCCTAGTTGGCAAACTGAACAAGCTGAAGTCTTGGGGAAGGCAGACTCGAGACCTTATGAATTTTGTGGTTGTCTTGAGGAAGGGAGCCTCGAGACCTCTTAATGGAACTGTGTTGTCTTCTTGGGGAAAGGAATCCCACAACTTTGTGGAACTGTTTTGAACTTGGGGAAGGGGAGCTGGAAAGTAAGCCAGGAGCTGCAAGAATCTCAGAACCTTATTTAGAATGCTATTTCCTTTGTTGCTGGCATCCATACACATTGTTTACCTTTAGTTGGGAGGGCAATTATAGGTTCTGGACACAGGCAGACTTTTAAGTTGAACTCTCAGACTCAGACTATCCTTAGTTTCTTTAGGTAGGGAAATCCCACATTAGCATAGGGTAAGTTAGGCTTTCAACCATCCTAACATTTAAGTGAATAAAACATTTTTGTTTGAACTTTGAATCTGTCTGTGTCTTGCTTCATTATGCCTTCACACTGTCGAGCAGAGCAGCAGAAGGGAAGCAAAAACTCCCAAAAAGGTAATGCTGTGCAGAGGAGTGAAAAGAGACTTTAATAATTGAGGCTGGGAAGGCCACAAGGGTTATGGAGCCAAACAAACCTGAACAGAGATAAAGCAAGCCTATCAGAGGGCAAGCAGGGTTTGCAGTGCCCTTGAAAACTAAAGGACATTGACACTCAAGGCTGGAGAAGCCACAAGTGTCAAAGGAGCCCAGAAAACCTGAACAGGCAGACGCCGTACCGAGGCTCTGCTAAACCAAGCCTGATCGAGGGCCAGAGGACTTTCGGAAGTCCTGGAAACAAGAAAAGTAGTGAACAGAACGTTGAGGAGAGAGAACCTGAGTGTTCAAGTGTTTGAAAATAAGACGAGGACACGGTCAACAGCCACCGGGAAATGGTGGAGTTGTGTTAAAGAAACCTTGTTTTTTCCTCAGAAAAAAGAAACGGTATGAAGTAGATATAAAGACTTGAAAATGTGGCTTACAGAACCTGTGGCGGGGCTGAGGACTGTACTGCAAGAATTTGTTGAACTTTTAAAAACTGCTTCCTGGTGAAAAGGAATCCAAGTGTGGGGCGGGTCAGAAGCCAATGCTCCAGCCTCTTTCTTTTTGTTAAGTGGTAGGGCCAGTTAGTGGAATAGGATTTGGTCTAACGACTGTTTCTTTTGGAACATTTGATGAGCACCATTATTTTTGGTTTGTTAGGTAGGGAACTTCGCTATTAGCAGTAGGACTAGATAGGCATTTTTTAAAATGTAAATGAAGATCCCATTTACCATGTAACATCTTAGTCCGAGGCCTTCTTCTGGTTCACCACACTACCCAAAGATTTGCAATTAAAACCAGTTCGGATAATGGTTTATTCTCCCATACAATATAGATGTTCTCAGTTGGACTTGTATCTTGGGCATCAAATCCAAAACAAAAGGAATTAGCTATTGCATCCTGAGCTGTCTCATCAGGCGCAACAATAAATGAATGCCTGTGATCACTATCTTTCATCGATCTCAGTAGTCTGCTGGTGATTTGCCATTATTCTGCTTACATTTTCCAATTTTCTCCAATTTTGTCCGAGACAGATCACCTAGATGGCGATCATTAACCTTTGTTTTGCTGGTCCAAGGGCCTCCCCTACACCCGGACCTGTCACTCACCAATTTGCATGTTGGTTTAATCTCTGTCTAACCTCTGGCGGCATTGCATTATTATTCCCATGAGCTGGTTCATATCAGCCTGGCAGGGTTACAACACTGAATCTGTGGACATCGTTTCAATGAAACGTTGAGGATTCTCTGTAACATTGGGGAATTTCATAGCTAAGTTATGCACATTTCCAGGAGTTCAGGGAACATGTAAAGTAAGTGAATAGGGAATATCCCCTTCTGCCACTGGAGCTCCCAAGGATCTGCCTTAGCGGTACTTGTGAGAGGGCAGACTCCATGCCATACGGTGTACCCCACCTCGTCAACGACAGAGTTTAAGAGGGGGGCACCCTCGGCATAAACTGAGCTCCATAGGTGCTACCTATGCAATAGATGCCAGCATATCTTGTGGCCCTTTAACAGGTGCCTGTGTGACAGTTGCCATTGGGCCACTCTGACCTCCAGTCTACCCTCCAAGGGTTGCAGCATGTACACAAGTGAAAAAATCAATAATGTCCTCTGTGGATTCCTAATCTTGTTTCTCGTCTGTCTTTCCATAAGTTATGAAGGGTCAGACTAGAGTTGACAACACATGAGCCCCTTTTCTCCTTAAATCTAATCTATGCTTTCATTTGCTTATTAGATTCTTTCAGCCCTCATATATTTCGTGCATTTTGCCCTGTTGTTGCCTCTCAAAATTATGTTTGTTTGTTTGTTTATTAATTTCTAATGCGCACCAAACCCGTAGGTAACAGGGCGCAGCAAAAAAGATAATGCAAAGCTTACTGTCATGATGCCCGCTCCCGGGGAGCCGGTTCAAGCCCGGCGTCCCCGAAAGCGGACATCCAGTCCCCAAGGAAGGACCCAGCAACCCCATATAGGGGCCCTTTGGACAGTGTCCTGGCGCCTATGGCGCCAGGCTCATAAAAGACATCAGTCCTGGCGCCATAGGCGCCAGGCTCATTATGGGAATGCTTGGGTGCACTTACCTGATGCAGACCATGCTGCAGGATCCCGGCCTCCTTGAGGCCTGAAAGGAACTACTTTACCTGTGGGACTAATTTACAATCCGGGCGTGGTCGGGGAAGGATACATACCTGATTGGAGGAAGGATACATACCTGGAACTTCTTCCAAGGCTATTTAAACCCGACCCGAACAGCCACACGTGCTTCGCGTTGTTCTGCATCTAGCAGCTGGACGCTCACCGTGTCTGCTCCTGCATCCTGACTTCTGCCACGCCTGCCAGCATACTGGATCACCTGCAAAGGAAGAGAAGAAGAGAACAGAAGAAGGAAAAGTCCTTACCTGCTAAATCCACATCCGGGAGACATCTCGCCGACAATCCTGAAAAGGAAGACTTTTATTTAAAAGCTCATCGCGTCGATCGCTGCAGCGCCGCATTCCACTCACCTTTACAGGGCGCCTCCATGTTCAGCATCGATCATCCTGATTCGCAGTCACGCCCCAGCGCCTAGGGAGAAATACACCAGAACAAAAGGTGAGAGAGAGAAGGGAATAAGGAAAGCTAAATCTCCATGTTAAGACTTACCTGTTGATTCATTCCCTCTTCATTTCGGGTCCGCGCCGCATCCTGGCATTTCCGGACCCCGGCCCCTAAGGGGAAAAAAAGACATCAGCGTTAATGAGCGAATGAAAAGACATTACCAAAAAACGCTCATTAAAGACTTACCTGATTTCTACAAGGATTTCACCTCTCATCTCGGGTCGGAGCCTGTTCCCCGGCATTCCGTACCCCGGCCCCTATGGGGAAAAAGACACTAGCATTAGTACATTAATGCATGGACACAAGGGGAACCTCTTATCAAAAAACTTACCTGGACGCCAAGCAAGTTTGGTTCTCACCAATCCGAAAATCCAGTGAAGTAACTGGATACCAACGCGCCCCTGCATCAGAAGCAGGATGGAGAGCTCGTCCTTCCAGACCCTAAGGTGAGACGCTACGAGAAATCACAGAAGGGTTTCAAGAAGGGTGAGAGGGGAAAGTGGGAGGCCGATTGCATTACCCCGCAGACAGTTAATCCCCTACTTTCGCCTACAGAAGGATACTTCTGCGAGCCAGACAAGCCAGATTTGGGGGCCCGGTCCAGTCCGTCTTCCGAACCCTGCGCATCACCTTAGAAGAGGTCACAGCAGCGCGAACCAGGCCAGCGCCTCCGTGGGAGTCAGGTGAGCGTAACAGAACGCGAAGCCTTCCTACAAATTCCCACCCAGGCGCTATGGAAAGTTCTGAGACTGATCAGTTGGCCCAATTACTGGGGGAATTACGGGCCGAAGTACATGCCGCTCGTCAAGAGACTAATGCCCTCAGGAGGGAATTAATAATATCAAAGGAAAGAACTGATGACCTGGCCAGACAGCTTTTGCAAGGTCAAGCTGGGCAAACTCCTCTACCCGGTTCCGGAGGGAACCCCGCTCCTGTGGTTTCCAGTAACCCTGTGCAGATTAATCTACCTGGAAACATGCCGCTGGCCCCACCCGAACGCTTTGCTGGGGACCCCAAACGATTTGCCGTATTCATGAATCAGTGTTGTTTGCACTTCCTATGCAGACCTGGGGCCTTCCCTAATGATCAGACCAAGGTAGCCTTTGTATTGTCATATCTCAGCGGCTGCGCTGCCGATTGGTCAGTTCCACTGGTTACTCAAGATGACCCGATTCTCCGTGATTTTCAAAGGTTTCAAGCAAGCATGGAAAGGTTATTTGCTCGACACTCTCAGGGGCAGGCTCTGGATGACGAAGTTCTATCCCTGCGACAGGGCAATCAGGACCTCCTATCCTATATTGCAACCTTTAATATACTAATTGTGGAAACGGGATGGCCAGAGGATAAAAGAGTCACGTTGTTTTATCGAGGCCTTCGCGGAGAACTTAAAGATGTCTTGGCCCAAGTTGTAAATCCGCCCCAAGAATGCACAGAGTATATAGACTTAGTGGTCCAATTGGATCACAGACTTCAAAACAGAAAAGCAGATCGGTCCAGGTTTGAGACCCGGGTGTTGGTCAAGACCCATGCTAATACCAAGGGAGTTGATGTCTCTGAGCCTATGCAAATTGGAGGGGTTAAAGGACCCTTAACTCAAAAGGAACGTGAAAGGAGGCGGCATTTAAAGTTATGTCTTTATTGTGGGAATTCTGGACACTTTCTACGAGATTGCCCGGCAAAACTGCCCCGAAAGGCGGTAGGAGCCGCTGATAAAAACCATGAAGACTCTGTTTCGGGAAACGACTCCGCCCGACAAGTGTAGGGGTCCGCTTGCTGAGCTTGAAAACTAACTCTCAGACCTCGCATTTCATTGTGCCAATGGTTCTCGTAGATCCAGAACAGCCTAAGCGGTTGCATGCAATAAAGGCATACATCGATAGTGGGGCTATTGGAAACTATGTGGATCGTGAATTGGTCTCTAGGATTAACCTCCCTCTCCATCCTAAAACCAGCAAAGATGTCATCACCACAATCGATGGAACTGAAATTGCCTCTGGACCGGTTACACATTCCACTACTGAGGTGACTCTTATTGGTCCCGACAGCCATCGGGAGGGTGTTGTGTTTGATGTAATCAAGGCTCCACAGTTTCAGGTTATTCTTGGAATCCCTTGGTTAGAGACACATAATCCTCGAATTGATTGGCGAGCTAAGAGAATAACCTTCCCGGATTGTACACAAACCTGCTACCCAGAAAACCTGAAGATTAATCTAGCATCTGTAACCTCTGCCTCCATGCAACTACCTCCGGAATACCAAGACTTTCAGGACGTCTTCCAAAAGGAACAGGCCAACACGTTACCTCCTCACAGATCGTACGATTGCCAAATTGATCTGGTGCCCGGTGCACAACCCCCTTGTAGCAGGATTTATGCCCTTACCGAACCTGAGAATCTGCATTTGAGACAATATTTGGATCAATACCTAGCTAATGGTTTTATTCGCCCGTCAAAGCCCCCGGCATCCTCGGCTTTGTTCTTTGTGCCCAAAAAAGAAGGCGACCTTAGAACTTGTATTGATTACCGCGCATTGAACCAGATAACGGTTAAAAACCGTTATCCTCTGCCTCTGATCCCTGAACTCCTTAACCAGGTGAAGGATGCTTGCATATACACCAAGTTAGATCTCCGGGGGGCTTATCATCTGGTACGAGTTAAAGAAGGCGACGAATGGAAAACTGCCTTCCGTACTAAATACGGATTATTCGAGTACCAGGTGATGCCTTTCGGATTGTGTAACGCGCCGGCTGCCTTCCAATACTTCATGAATGATGTCCTTCGGGAACTCATTGATGTTTGTGTTGTCGTATATATCGATGACATTCTGGTGTACACCTCTTCGGAATCTGTTCACAGAAAACACGTCAGGGCAGTACTTGAAAAACTGCGCCAACACAAACTATTTGCTAAATTGGAGAAATGTGTTTTCCATACCACAGAAGTCGAGTTTCTAGGTTTCATCCTGACACCCAAAGGAGTCCGAATGGACTCAAGAAAAGTGGATGCCATCCTCAAATGGCCATCACCTACCTCTGTAAAAGGGGTTCAAAGCATGCTCGGCTTTGCCAATTTCTATCGCAGGTTTATCCCGGAATTTTCACGCGTGGTACAACCCATTACTGCACTCTTGAGGAAAAATAAACGTTTTGAATGGTCTGAAGAAGCCGAGCAGGCCTTTCAGAATTTAAAAGCTAAGTTTACCTCCGCACCTATATTGAAACACCCGCGTCCAGATCTCCCTTATGTCGTCGAGACTGACGCATCCAGCCTAGCCATGGAAGCTGTCCTGTCCCAAAGAGATCCCGAAACCAACCAACTGCATCCCGTAGCATTTTGGTCCAGAAAATTCTTGGCACCCGAGGTTAATTATGCAATCACGGACAAAGAACTGTTAGCCATTAAGTCCGCTTTTAAAGCCTGGCGGCTTTATCTGCTTGGCGCTCGACATGCCATCACAGTGATCACTGATCACCGGAATTTACAGTATTTGAAAACCGCCAAGGCTCAGTCATCATAGCAGCTCCGATGGGCTTTGTTTTTCGCTGAATTTGATTTCGTGATTACCTATCGACCTGGCTGCAAGAATAGCAAAGCAGACGCCTTATCCCGAATTGGAATGAGAGAATCTGATACAAACTCAGAACCAGTACCAATAATTCCCGAACAGAGGATTCTAGGCATGACTTTGTTACAGATGCTTGAAGACATTCAAGCCAGAGTGAAACAACTCCTGGACCCTACAACCTTACAGGAATGGATACAAAAGGGATCAGACTTTACCATAGATAATGGTTTACCTTATTTCCAAGGACGCTTATTCCTGCCACATAAGGAATTACACGAACTAGTTATTTCCGGTTATCATGATACATTAATAGAGGGACACCCCGGTATTGCCAAGACAGAGGAAAAGGTGAAACGACAATTTTGGTGGCCCTCTTGGCGAAAAGATGTTAAATCTTTTGTGATGTCCTGTGGTGTTTGCGCCCAAAATAAAAGTCAAAAGAAAAGACCAGCCGGTCTCCTTCAACCTCTAGACATACCACCAGCACCCTGGCACACCCTATCAATGGATTTTATTACGGACCTGCCTCCTTGTTCGGGGTACAATACTATTCTGGTAATTGTGGATTTGTTTTCCAAAATGGCCCACTTTATTCCTTTGAAAGGTTTACCTTCAGCTTCTGTCCTAGCCAAAGAATTCCTCGAAAATATTGTTCGGCTACATGGATTCCCATCTATACTAATCTCTGACCGGGGAAGCCAATTCATTTCCCACTTCTGGCGCAAATGTTGTCAAATGGCGCAGATCGACGTAAGATTATCGACCAGTCACCACCCTCAGACCGATGGTCAGACCGAGAGGACAAATCAGACCCTTGAACAGTACTTACGGTGTATGTTACAGCAATCTGAAAGCAACTGGAAAGACATTCTTTGGATAGCCGAATACGCATATAATAATTCGGTACACTCTGGAACTGGCCACAGTCCTTTTTATACTTTGTTTGGGCATCACCCTCGAACCTCAAACCTTGACTCACCTCAGAACCTCGGAATGCCTGCAGTAGAACATCTGCATTCTACAATTATCCAAGCCTTCAAAGAGGCAACTACGCATTTACAACAAGCCAAGAGAAAATACAAGGAGAATGCTGATCTACATCGGAGTGAAGCACCTCCGTATCAGATTGGGGATCAAGTGTGGTTAGCTACCAGACATTTACCACTCAAAAGGGCCTCGAACTTTTAACCCAAAATATCTGGGACCTTATTCTGTTTCGGCAATAATTAACCCAGTGGCTGTTAAACTTGATTTACCAGCTAGTATGCGAATTCACCCATGTTTTTCATGTGTCACTTCTGAAACCAGTGGTACCCGGAACCCGACTACTCAAACCTCCAGAACCTATTCTAATAGATGGGGAGCCCGAATTCGAAGTGAAGAACATTTTAGACTCAAAAATGTTTAGGTCAAAACTGTTCTACCTAATTGATTGGAAGGGGTACGGACCTCAGGAGAGGTCGTGGGAACCCAGCGACCATGTGCATGCACCTCGATTAGTCAGGAAATTCCACCGACTCTTCCCAGACAAATCAAAACCCACGGAGGGAACAACCTTGGGAGGGGTCTTGGGGGGGAGTGCTGTCATGATGCCCGCTCCCGGGGAGCCGGTTCAAGCCCGGCGTCCCCGAAAGCGGACATCCAGTCCCCAAGGAAGGACCCAGCAACCCCATATAGGGGCCCTTTGGACAGTGTCCTGGCGCCTATGGCGCCAGGCTCATAAAAGACATCAGTCCTGGCGCCATAGGCGCCAGGCTCATTATGGGAATGCTTGGGTGCACTTACCTGATGCAGACCATGCTGCAGGATCCCGGCCTCCTTGAGGCCTGAAAGGAGCTACTTTACCTGTGGGACTAATTTACCATCCGGGCGTGGTCGGGGAAGGATACATACCTGATTGGAGGAAGGATACATACCTGGAACTTCTTCCAAGGCTATTTAAACCCCACCCGAACAGCCACACGTGCTTCGCGTTGTTCTGCATCCAGCAGCTGGACGCTCACCGTGTCTGCTCCTGCATCCTGACTTCTGCCACGCCTGCCAGCATACTGGATCACCTGCAAAGGAAGAGAAGAAGAGAACAGAAGAAGGAAAACTCCTTACCTGCTAAATCCGCATCCCGGAGACATCTCGCCGACAATCCTGAAAAGGAAGACTTTTATTTAAAAGCTCATCGCGTCGATCGCTGCAGCGCCGCATTCCACTCACCTTTACAGGGCGCCTCCATGTTCAGCAGCGATCATCCGGATTCGCAGTCACGCCCCAGCGCCTAGGGAGAAAAACACCAGAACAAAAGGTGAGAGAGAGAAGGGAATAAGGAAAGCTAAATCTCCATGTTAAGACTTACCTGTTGATTCATTCCCTCTTCATTTCGGGTCCGCGCCGCATCCTGGCATTTCCGGACCCCGGCCCCTAAGGGGAAAAAAAGACATCAGCGTTAATGAGCGAATGAAAAGACATTACCAAAAAACGCTCATTAAAGACTTACCTGATTTCTACAAGGATTTCACCTCTCATCTCGGGTCGGAGCCTGTTCCCCGGCATTCCGTACCCCGGCCCCTATGGGGAAAAAGACACTAGTATTAGTACATTAATGCATGGACACAAGGAGAACCTCTTATCAAAAAACTTACCTGGACGCCAAGCAAGTTTGGTTCTCACCAATCCGAAAATCCAGTGAAGTAACTGGATACCAACGCGCCCCTGCATGAGAAGCAGGATGGAGAACTCGTCCTTCCAGACCCTAAGGTGAGACGCTACGAGAAATCACAGAAGGGTTTCAAGGAGGGTGAGAGGGGAAAGTGGGAGGCTGATTGCATTACCCCGCATACAGTTAATCCCCTACTTTCGCCTACAGAAGGATACTTCTGCGAGCCAGACAAGCCAGATTTGGGGGCCCGGTCCAGTCCGTCTTCCGAACCCTGCGCATCACCTTAGAAGAGGTCACAGCAGCGCGAACCAGGCCAGCGCCTCTGTGGGAGTCAGGTGAGCGTAACAGTTACAACCTTACAGATTTGTACACGTTACAATATGGTGCATAGAGACACAGGATAACATAATACATTACAAATAACATTACAGTTAATGTGCCATTTTTCAGGTACAGTTGAGGTAGCTAGGGTAGGTAGGCATGGGCAGCGAGGATGATAGGGTGACTAGGGGTCATTAGAATAGATGTGTTTGATAAAGTTCTTTCTGAAGTGTAGGTAAGGTTGGTCTGCTCTTAAGTTCTGTGGCAATGAGTTCCACAGTTTAGCAGCCTTCACAGGAAAGCTGTGCCCACCAATCGTGGTAAGCCTGAATCTTGGTAATACAAGGCGATTGGCATTGCTGACTTTAGTCGGTCTGATAGATGTTCTTCTCTTTCGTTTATCCATAAGGTAGCTAGGGGCAGCATTCTTTAAGGCTTTGTGGACCAGTGAGATCATTTTTAGGTGTATTTTATTTTCGGTGGAGAGCCTCTTATGTTGGCGTCTAATGGATGAGATATATGACCTTTTGTTTATGCCAAGCGCCACTCTTAAGGCGTTATTTTGTAAGGTTTGTAACCTCTGGATGGTAACTTTGTTGACACCACTACAGAGGGAATTGCAGTAATAAGTCTGGAGAGTATTAGCCAAGATCATGCAGCTGTCATTGGAAAGGAAGGGCTTACCAGCTCTTATCAACTTACAAGTGTAGGTAGTGGTCAAAGCAAGAGATTTTACTTGTTTGTCAAAGGAAATAGTGGAATCAAGGTAAAAGCTAAGGGTTTTTACTTCCTTGGATACCTTGATGATGTTGCCATCAATACTAAATGAGGAATATTCTTGACCTAGTTTGTTAATGTTGGAGTGCGTGCCCAAGATTATCAACTCTGTCTTATCATCGTTCAAACATATGCCATGGGTGGCCATCCATGCCTGGATGATAAGATATACCCTGTTCACCAACTCTAAGTCCTTGCTATGATTCCCAGAAAGCGGGAGGAGAATCTGAGTATCATCTGCATAATTAGTGTAGGTGATACCCAGAAGGTCCAGATCATCAAACAAAGGTTTGGTGAAAATGTTGTATAGAGTCGGGGAGACACAAGAGTCCTGAGGTACACCACACCGGATGGGTGTGGGGTCTGCCGCTGTTGATGGGGAGAATACTCTCATGGTTCTCTTGCTCAGGAATGATTCTATCCATCTGATAGCCTCGGCGGAGAAGTGAACTGCGGAGTCCAGGTGACTACAAAGGACCTTATGATCCACAAGATCAAATGCAGCTGAGAGATCAAGTAAGAGCAGAAGTGCTGTCCTCCCTTTGTCTCTCAACTCATCAATTTGGGTTTTTAAATCGATTAAGGCAGTTTCCGTCCCATGTAGTGGGCGTAAGCCAGATTGTCTAGCTCCTAGGAGCTTATGCAGTTCAAGGTACTTTTGAATCTGGATATATGCAGCTTTGTCCAGAATTTTAAGTAGAAACGGTACCGTGGTAATGGGGCGGTAGTTGGTGGGGATAAGAGGATCTAGTGTCTGCTTCTTGAGTAGTGGGAGCACCCAGGATTGTTTTAGATTGGCTGGAATAGTACCTGAGGAGAAGGAGGCATTGATCAATTTGGAGATGAATGATGATAGGTCTCTGGCAGCGTCTTTTATTAACTCTGCTGGACAGATGTCGCCTTTACAGTTGGAGGGTTTAAGCGATAGAATTATTTTCTCTACCTCTAAGGTAGAGATTATGGTGAAGTGAAAATTGTTATTTTGGGTCGTAGGTGGGTCACTAGGTGGCGAGAAATTGGACAGATACTGTGAATTCAGAGTATCTTTCTTTAGTTGTATTTTATTTTGGAGCGTATTTATTTTGTTGGCTAGTGCGCGTTGGATGTCTGCACACCAGGTCTTATCCCTGGTGCATATATCTGGTATGGCTATTGGTGACTCTAGTTCTTTCAATATGGATAAAAGTTCCTTCATGTTGGAATTGGATTTGGCAATGGGTTCATCATAGGAATTCTGTTTTGCCAGGCAAACTTCATTTTTGTAATGTAGAGAGATGGAGGTTAGGTTTTCTTTGTTTTCATTAGATGGACATAGTCTCCAAGTGGTTTCACATTTTTTCAGAAGGCATAGGTCTTTTAATTGTGGTGTGAACCATTTACTTAGATGGGCTTTAGGTTTGCTTGTTCTGAGTTTAAGAGGGGCAATTTTGTCCATTGTAGTGAGCATTATTTTATCATATTCATGGACTAGAGTGCTAGGGTATAGATTATCTGGTATTGCATTTAGAGTTGGGAGGATAGCAGGGATTACTTTATCCGCAGTGATGCCCTTTTTGTTTCTGGTTAATCATGGTGGCGCCATTAGCGGGGCCATAGGAAGGGGTCTGGTGGTTAATAGGTTAAAGGACACAAGTGAATGGTCTGTCCAAGGCTGGGATGAGATGGGGGAAATGGTAGCTGTACTGTTATAATCGGCTATCCAGTCTAATATTCTCCCCTTCACATGGATCAGTTTATTGACTTTTTGAGACAACCTATCTCTGCTGCACACTATCTCTGGCTCACCTTTTCCTTTTGTGCCCATACTGCACGTCTTAGAGTTATCAACCTATCCAGATTAAAAGTACCTTCTACCAGAAGCTGAGTGTTCCTACTGTCTTGTGTCAACATGTGCCAGACCTCGAGGAACTTGCACGTGGCAATATTCAATTGCCATGCACCAAGTGTGCAGGTGTGTCCTTAGGTTGGGCTTTCACCAGTCTGCTTTGTTCCTTGCCCATTTCCTGCCCCTCGATTTAGTACTGATCACCCAACATTTATTTCCCATACTTTAAGTCTCTCGTTTCCTTATCCTCATTTATATTTTCCATTCCTGTCGCTAATTTCACCAAAATATAAGAAATCGATTGGGATCCACAAACCTTTACCACACCTGAAACCGCAATATAACAGAGAGCTTATCAGCTCTCATCAAACCAGCCCTAACTATCCAAAAACTGTAAATATTTTGCCAAGTCTATATCAGAACATAACACATATATTACTCCCAAAATCATAATGATAAGGCAGGGAAAATAAAACAGTAAAACCAGATACCCGACCCAGATTGATTATCCCATATTCAAATAGCCCGGAAACAAATCAATGACTTGTTAGCCATTGCGAAAACTCTGGTCTCCCCTGAGCGGCCCTTGCAAGTGGACCATTTACCACTGGCCTCCTCCCAGCTACCTATGGGAGTTTTTAACCAGCACTCCTTAACTCTTTTTGGTTGTGCACATGGGGCGTACTAGAGGAGATTGTCCCCATGATTGCAGTGCACCTGCATTGCACAACAGTTCGCAGTCACAGTAACCAAACTGTCAGAGAAAACCAGGCTCACACCTTTATTCATTGGTTTGCAAGTCAAGGAACACAGCATCCTGCCTATAATCAAACCCATCTAACTAGGTTCCATACCTTCTAGGTGTGCTACCTTTATAGACCCATGGTCTACTGACCTCAGAGGGTTCGGTAACACATCCATCTGGCCCTTCCGGCACGTTTATTTCACCTCCACCCAAAAAATGAGACCCATTCATAGACAATACAAGTCTGACTACAACATCCATGAACAAAAGTGACTTTAACTGATGGACTTCTGATGGAACGTAACCTGACGGAGGGCAGGAATCCCTCTCTGAGGAATTCTCCCGGTCCTACTTCATCGGCGGGGGGCATAGGTCCTCCACCCCATGACAATTTCTGCTTTATCACAACTGTTCATTGTTTATTCCGGTTTAGACTGGTCAGTTCCGCTAAGCTTAGTCCTACAGCCTTGCTCCAGTAAACCCAGAGAGGATGGAGCCTATAGTCCTTAGTCTCTGAGCATGTGTCCTTTAACCAGCATTTGGTTTAGCCAAAGTGGCAACAGGGAAACCTAATAAAAGTCTGATAAAGGAAAAAGAAACTAGGGATGTGAAGGGCATGATGTGACAGAGGCAGGTCATTTTATTGCTGCATTTCATATGGCATGATTCCCAATCCTTCCAGCAACATAAAATCTCCAATCGGCAACATGTTTCCCCACATGTTAATTTCTTTCTTTATTTATTGAAAAGAAACGTGTCTCAACGAGAGATCATATCACCGAACCTGCTATAAGTGCAACACTGTGGATATCTCACATAGTGACTGTTCCCAAAAGAATGGCAACATTGAAATGACCATCTGTTTTGCTAGGCGTTAAGCCAACAGGGACATTGAGAGAGAAATGCACCCAAGCGTGCATTTTAATGACATGATCAGCTACCTAAATGGTGTACATATATTTTACAAACTCAACTTCAAAAAGGTTCACCTCCTGATAGAATTGGATCAGCAATCCAGGTACATAATACCATTTTCTACACACATATGTTTATATACATAAAGCTGATGAAATACTGGCATCTCATATGCAGCTGAAATTTACACATAGTGCATCACAAAAGTAATTAGAAAAACCAGCAACTGCTTCAACTTCAGCATCAGTATCTTGCTTTTTCGTGTTGACCAACCATCCCATGATGACACCCTGGAGAAAGAATGTGCTGCGTTAGGAGTTACCGGCCGAACATTGAACAAAGATGCATGTGAATTTGCCCCAAAAATTAGCTGGCATTATTTGTACATATATGGCGCAATACACCCGGAAGTGTACCAAAAAAAGTAGTGCAACTGTGGTCTCGGCAGGGGAGATGGTAGGCGGAAGCGTAGTGCAACATATGACAAGGTATGGTAGCCAGGGCGTTTGCAGTAGTCTAAGTGATTAGTAACTAAGGCTCCTATTACAACTTTACACTGTAATGGTAATATGGTAGTAAAAAGTAGAGGAATGTACGTATGTATACATTTGTAACGCGCCGAAAGCCTGGACACACAAACAAAACATGGACAGCCAACAGGCTAAATCATGGAACGAAGAAAAGGTCCTAGCAAAAGAGCAGAGTTTTCAGTCGCCTCCTAAAGATGAAGTTTTCCTCGAGACACATTTCCTTTGGTAGTTTGTTCCAGGCCAAAGCTGCTTTCAATGGGAAAGAACGATCGTTGCCCCTCCTACCTTTGCCTTTTGGACTTGTTAATACCATTGAATCCATATATCTAGTAACCTTATCCAAACGCTGGATCATAATTCGATCTCTCAGATACTTAGCTGCCTATCCATACAGACACTGGTGTGTCATGGTGTTAATTTAGAAATGTATTCTGGCTTCTATTTGAAGCCAGTGCAACTCTTTTCTATAGTCTGGATGTGGTTACGTCTGGGAAAAATGTTTATAACACGGATGGCATCATTTTGTAGAATCTGCAATTACCTGATGCAAGCCTTGCTGGCACCACCATCAGAGCATTACAATAGTCTATTCTTGGTAAAATTAAAGCTCTAACCAAAGTAGCACAGTTTTCTTCTGAGACATAAGGCTTAACTAGGTGGATACGTCACATATAATACTGAGAGTTTTTAACTACACTTGCAGTTTGTAATTACGCATTTAAAGATGCTTCAAAAATTACATCTAGAGTTTTCACCGGTGTGCTAATTTATACGCAACTCTGCATATGATGCACTTAATTCCTCTCGTGCTTGAGCTGACCCAAATACCAGAAACCCTGTCTTATTACCATTAAGACATAATCAATTTTCTGTCATCCAGGCATGGATCACATGATACGCAGACCTGATATATTCAGAGTCTCAGCTTGAAAATGAGCTGAGTATCGTCTCCCTAGTTAGTGAAATATAGGCACAGGCACAAGGAGTTCAGGAGATCACATAAAGGCCGGCTGAAAACATTGAAGAGGGTGGGGGATAAGCAAGCCCCCTGCGGCACTCCGCATACCACAGCTTCTGGTCCAGATACAGTATTTCCCATGCGATCTTTGCCATTCTGTCACTGAGGAAAGCCCTAAGCCAGGCCGCCACGAATGTGGAAAATGAACCAACTGTTATCAATCTATCCATCAATCATTCATGTTCCACAAGACCAAAGGCTGCTGACAGATCCAAAATCATCACAAGTCCTGGTTTGCTCTTGTCCATTATATTCAACATTTCCATCTGCAGGTCAAGTAATGCAGTCTCCGTGCCATGAAATGACCTGAAGCCAGATTGACTGAGATGTATAATCTCTGCATTCGCAAGGTGTTTTTAAAACCAAGTAGTAGCAACTTTATCCAAGACCTTTAACAGTAGAGGTACATTTGTAATAGGTGTCGGTCTGAGTGAATATTAGGGTCTAAATTAGGTTTTTGTAATCAAGGGAGTAACCGTAACTCTCTTTATCCGTTCCAGTACATTATTATAACTGTCAGATTCAGGTTGCCCACGTAGTGTCGCCGATGAATTCTTCTCCCTGATGTACCCCTCTGGTTTAGAAAATAGGCAACCAGAGCAATCAATCAGAGAAAAGAAAGGATACCAATAGAGACTCTGGTACTGCAGATGACAGGTGACACAGGAGCAGGTACAGGCGAAAACCGGATAGAAACACAAGTGGTATAGAGTAGGCGCTGGACCTGCAAGTGAAGTGAGTGGTTAACACAACACATAATGCAAGGTCAACCCCACTACTAGACCAACCCCAAAGGAAAAAAGGATGGTCAAATGTTTGTGCGTTCCCCTATTTCTTGTTTTACTAAACTTAGTATAGGCTCCTCCTCCCCTTTGCATACACATTGTCTTAATGAACACAATAATGGCTTACCATATTCTTGCTCTTTTCTTAGCCAGTACAGAATCCATGTAGGGGAAGCAGGAAGGCAAAATCCAACAATCCAAAAACAGAAAAACCAGCAGCTTATCCCGACGGCACGAGGATGCCTGGTACACACTGGAAGTCTCTAGTCCGTGTACTGAACAAACAAGGAAGTCCCGAGTTCCAAAAGTTTCAAATATCCATGAGTGTCACACACGATCCAAATCAGGTATCCAAAAGCAGTCCAAAAAAGTCACCAAAAGCAGTCCAAAAAGAGTCACAAGGAAGAGGGAAGCAGAAAAATGGGGTCAGGAGGCAGCCGGAGGTTGAATGCGGCATAGTTCACTGGGCGTAGGCAAAAGAAGGTCCGATGGCAATCCGAGGTCTATACACAAGTCGGGCGAAAACCAAAACAAAAGCGTTCCGTATGCAGTTCCAGATAGCGGTCCGGGTCGAGGAGACAAGGAGGTTCAAGATGACAGGAGGGGTAGGAGAGAGAAAGGGAAAACAGCAACAGAGAATACAAGGTACAAGGCAAACAATACGAAAACTACGTAGCACCACTAATTAACAATCAGAAGCACCGGCAACTACGAGGGTGGTGCTTAAGAAGGAGAAGTCATGTGACAACGCTGCATGTTGTTCGGCGTCGGCTGTAGAGAGGACGCCAGCGTTGCCATGCCAACTTCCAGGCACCTGGCTGCAGAGTCTTTAAAGGGCTACGCCCCCGTGTTTTAGTGTTGCACGAACGCCCGTACATGACAATAACGAAAGGACGCATTTATAAATCGGGTAAAGAAGGGGGCAAACAATTCTGGATGCTCTAGGACAATTTCTGATGGAATGGTGTCTGTTTGGCATGTTGTAATATGTATTCTTTTTTGGATTTTCAAGAGGAAGTCTACAGAAATGGTTTCAAATGAGAAAGGTCTCTTTGAGTGGCCAGTTAGTTTGTCTGTCGTAGTCTGAGTTGCCGGTTTGGAACATCCTTTTAGACTATTGGCAATGTCAGACTGTGGTTTGCAGATTTTGTCGGCAAATGCTTTCTGCACTGCCTTGCAGTCTTCATTAGTAGGGATGTACAGTTTTGCCTGCACTTTTGGTTTCTCTAGTTCTCCAACAATCTCAAATAGTTTTCTAGCATTATTCTTTGAGAGACTAATTTGACTGTCAAAGAAATTTCTCTTTGTCAGGCAGATTTCAATGCAATATTTCTTCTCCGATGTCTTCCAATTTCTTTATTAACCTCAATTTGTGATTTAGCCCATATTCGCCCAGCTTTCCTCTTTTCTTGTTTAAGAGTGTTGAGCTTTGGTGCAAACCGTTTTTGATTCGTCTCTCTTTCTCTCACCTTCTTAGATTTAAGGGGTGCCTCTTGATTGAGCATCTCTGTTACATGGTTTTCATAGCTAGAGGCAAGGGAATCAGAGGAATCGTCCTCTGAGGTGGAATTCCTCAGGGTGCTGAGACATTGCTTTATGTCGTTTTGCATAATCTTACAATAATTTCTATTGATTACTTTTTTTAATTCATTAGTCTTTTGATCAGCCTTATTCGGGAGTGTAAATTCAAAAGTGACACTATAGTGGTCAGACCAAATACAAGGTCTCACATAAAGCAGCCTGAAATGTATATTCTTTGTCGCTACCCAGTCTAGAGTATTACCCAACATGTCAGTTGGTTCTTTACTTAGTGTTTCAAAGTCGTGAGCACAGAACAATTGCTGTTGTTCAATTGCCTCTGGGTCTTTAGGATTCCCAAGCCATCTATTAAAGTCTCTGAGCATTATGGTAGGGCTGTGAGGTTTATGAAGATAGGGCACAATCTTAGCTACCTCTTCCTGAAAGGTAGGGGTTTCATTAGGGGGCCATATATCAGAACTATATTCAAGCAATCATTGGGAGTAGGGATGACTTTTAAGAGCACATGTGATGGGAACCTGAAAGAAGTCTAACTCTTGCCTAGTGATAATTGCCACCCACCCCTCTACTATTTTCCCTATTCTGTGCATGATATGTATATCCTTCTGGCATAGCAAGATCAATATTCGGTCCGCTGTAATCTTTGACCCATGTTTCAATAATGAACATGATATCAATTTGCTCGTCCAAAATATAGTCTCAAATATTAATGACATGCTTGTCCATATAGTGTTTAATAAGGCAACGTTTAAAGTCTGGCTGCCTTTACCCTCGGTATGTACATCAAATAAGCAAGGAGGAGAAATTGAGTAAACTCTTTTTCCATTGCAAATTGGTTTAGGAGATTTGGTAGTATATTTTAGTTTGCCTATTATCCAGTAGTTGATCCTCATGTAGTATATGACTGAGGTTACTAAATGGCTGAAATGAAGCCTGTTGACTGCTAAGTAACATTTTGTTTTTAATATTAGCTGACCGGCTTATAAAGTTGGTCTTATTCATGGTAGCCAAAAAGAATTAAATGTAGATACGTGTGATAATAGGCCTATATATCTTTAGGGCAGTTGGTCAGAGGTAATCGTTATATATACAACTCCTTGTTGTTATTTGCCCAAGTCCAATCATTTAGCCAGCTTTCCAGGCAGGGAGGGCCACCCTGTTTCCAACGAGTAAGGATAGATCTTTCAGTGAGCAGAAAGCTCAGATGCAGGAATTTAGACATTGCTTTGGACATTTCCGTGTATATTTCAAAAAAGGCACCAAAAGGGCAGGGACCTGCCAATCATCTTAGATAATTCAGATGGTACCTTATCCAGTAGCCTGTTACCTTTTACATTTTTTGTAATATCTTGCTTCATGCCGGAGACCAGCCTCTAAGCAGCAGGTCTGGGATTCGAACATGTGACATGACACGTTAGAGCACGGCCAAGCAAGATCATATGTGTATAATCTGCATCATATTCACTGCATCTGTTACAGCTGTGCGATTTTTTTGACCAGGTTTGGGTGGCATTCCTTGGTGATGCACCGGTGGATAATGGACAAGATCTTAAACTTAATTCTGTCCTTGACAGGTAGCCAATGTGCAGCTTTTCTGGTTTATGAGATGTGGGCATGTTTGGCAATGTGTAGTGCAGTCCGTAGTGTGTTAATTTTGATTGTTTGTAGTTTGTGCAGATTTTTTTCACATGTGCCACAGAGTAGTGAATTGCAGTAATCCTATTTAGAGCCTAATAAGGCACATGCAATTTCAAGATGGTTCTGAGTGGTGAGGAAAGGTTTGCTCGGCTTGATGAGCTTGGTGGCATACCCTGAGAAGGAGGCGATGTGGTTGACGTGGCAGGTCATGTAGCGCGAGGAATCCAGGTAAACACCAGGCTCTTGGGCTGGCCCTGTGTCGTCATCACTCTCAAAGCTTTGGGCATTATTCTCCTCTCTTACCTCTCCAGACAACCTACTAGCTTCACCCGCCATCCTAAAATAAATGGAGTTTCGTGTCACAGTTCCTCTGGTGTCCGCTGCCATGACCATGGACCTCTTCATCTGGACAACATACATGGGACAGGGTTCGTAGCTGAGGGACAACTTTCTCTCAGTATGTCTGTTCCTTACTAGCACAGTGTCACCCACAACCAGATCTGGTGGTTTTAGGTTCCTTCTCATGTTTTCCCCTGCGTTTCATCATCTCCTCTCCTCAAAAACTCTCTCGTTGTTAATTTAGCCTGAGAATCTTCCTTCCATCCCAGGAATCAGTTCTCGGGGGCACCTTTGAAAAAGGGCCTCTGCCGGTTCAACTCTTGTCGCACTGTGCGGTGTGGACCTGTATTCCCGCGAGAATTGATATAGTGTCAGTTTGAGGCAGCTTCCTTGTCCTTGAGCAATGCATTAAATGTTGTTGAGAGTGCACATAATACGCTCTGCCTCGCCGTTTGCTTGCGGCTAAACGGGTTATATCTTCCGGTGCACTATCCCGCACTCTCGTAAGAACTCTGCAAAGCATCCTCCTTAAACGGTGGTCCATTGTCTGAGATAATAACCTGGGGAAAACCGTGGGTAGCAAATATCTTCTCTATCACATGTGCCACTTGCTCAAATGACGTAGATTCTACCAGCTCCACATCCGTATATCTGGACCACAGGTCAATCATGACTAAAGAATACGACCCACAAATTGTGGAGCCAAAATCAATGTGTATGATGTCCCACCGCCTATCACTTCTGATCTGTCAATATGTTCTTCCAGTCACCACTTGACATGGCTGGCTTGAGCAGTCCAAAACACTCATCCCAATCAGATGCTTCCAAGATCTCTTGGACCGATAGTGGTACCGGTTTGGCTGACTCCACTACTAAATGGACGTGGTCTTCAGCTTCTGTTTCTTCAGTGCACTCTGTGTCCTCCCTTTCCTGAGGATGCCATGATAGATAGTCCTCTGGGTTGTGCGACCCGGGTCTGTACATTAGCTTCTCCCCATATTCCAACAGTGTGACCATCTACCGTTCAATTCTTGGGGGTGGTTTTGAGGATGTGCCCGCCATGATCAGTAACAGCGGCTTATAGTCCGTGACGACTGTCACTGGCTTTCCCAGACTGTATAGTCCCACAGGACTGCCAGTGCTTCCCTCTCGATTTGGGAGTACCGTTGTTCAGTGCTGGACAGGGCCTTGCTGGTCTTGTGAGTCATTTTGAGTCAGCACTGCTCTCAAACAATCTGGGCTGGAGTCCACCACGATTTCTGACTCTTTCTCCGGATCGAAGAAAGCCATAGTTTCTTTTTCCGTTAACGCCTTCTTGATGGTTTCAAACGCCTCCTGTTCTATCTGGGTACATTTCCATGCTGTACCTTTTCCTGTTAGTAGTCTGAGAGGCTTGGATATGGTTGCAAGGTTCGGAATGAATCATCCACAGTATGTGATCCAGATTTCCAATGCATTCCCCCGTGGCCCTGTCTCTTGAATGTCCTGTGCCTTACGTGGATCCAGCGATATGCCACCTTCATGAAAGATAAATCCAAAGAACTCAATGCGTTTTCGCAGGAATTCACACTTTTCCCTGTGAAGGGTGAGTCCCAGCTGCTGAATTCTTTTGAGCGTCTTTTCTAATATGTCCATGTGCTCTGCCTCCGATGTGGCGAATACCAGTATATCGTCACTTATATTAAGAACTCCGTCCAGTCCTGCCAGGGCCCCACACGGATCACATTCTGAAATACCTCTGCTGCTGATGATACCCTGATGCTGAGGCACCTGTACTGGTATAGGCCTCTGTGCATTGTAAATGTCGTAATATAGCAGTGAGTCTGGGTGGAGCACCAACTGGTAATACCTCACTCACAAATCGAGTTTGGATAACACGCAGGCTCCCTGTAACTCCCCCACCACATCTTCTACTGTCGGGGTCAGGTGTCTCTCTCTCCTGATGGCCTGGTTGAGGAGCCCCATGTCCATGCAGATTCGCACTGACCCTAGCTGTTTCGGGTTTCTGCACCACCACTATGGGACACTCCTATGGGGTCGGCCCTTCCACTTTCTCGATGATGTCTAGATTCACCATGTTTTCGAACTCCTGATCCACCTTTCACCTTAGGTAAAATAGTATCCGAAGGTGCTTGAGTGCCACATGGTGGACCGACTCGTCAATGTATAACTTAATAGGTTCTCCCGTCATCTTCCCCACATCCCCAAACACATTCTTGAATTTCTCCAGGACTGCAATAATGTCCTATACATACACCCCATATGCAAAGTGCACAATCCCTAATGCTTCGACCGCTGCACTGCTCAGAAGCGTGTCCTTACTGATGTCTGTGACAAAGAATGGAGATTTCTTCTCTTTGCTGCCTCTGGCTTAAGAGTACTTTCAGTTCCTTGAGAGCCGCAAGCAGAGTCTGGTGATTCATCCTAGTGCGGGGCACTTCATCACAGTTGGTACAGGTTCAAATCTTACATGAATGTTACTGGACTCCTGACAAATTGAAGAACTGATGCGTGTTTAATGATACTAAAAGTGAAGCTGAGATGCTCAGCTCCACGTTGTGATGTTGCCCATGTTGTATGGAATTTCCCAATATGAAATCAATGTGTGCTCTAGCACCTTGATGCATCTTCTTTGTTCTAGATGGAATTACCAGTAATTATCACAGACCAAACAACCGGACAGAGCAAAGGAAGATGGTAAAATACTGCTTTAATCTCAGTTAAAGAAAGAAGGGTGATGTGACAGCTATCAAAGCAGATGCTCAATGTTCACACCCATGTTTGCTTGCACAGAGTTTATATACTTTTACATACATTATTTATGACATCATCCTATTTGGTATTTCATAAAAAGGTATCGCCGGGAGGGATTGGATTTGGGGAACATGTCTACTTAGAGAATTATATAAGTGGTAATATCTCATTGGCGGCCGCTTGTCTGTAGGGCTCGAACTGGGCTACTTCTATGTACATCATATACTGATTATAGCAGAGAATATGGCAGCGGGTTAATAACTGCATTGTATATGAAAGTGCATGGCTGGCCTTTTGATTGGTTAGCAACCCTAACCAACCTTGGACGTTCGGCACGTATTACTAGCACGTGGACAGAACAAAACCTAGGTGTTCAAGCTGCTTCAACTTGTTCTTGTTTTCCCAATTTCCCATTTAGTCCATCACATGTCATCGACCTGATCCTTAGCAAAGGTCTATGGTTTGTACTTGTGCTTGTAGCCTGCTCACTGTTCTGGGACATTGAAGGGAATGTGAGCACACCACTCTCTAATGAATAGCCTTTATTTTCAACTTCTGAGTCACGTGTTAGGTGACCACGATTTTGTCCATTTCAGACTCTCTATTACTGGTATTTCATTGAATTAAACAGGGTGCCATTATCTTCTCTGGCCTTTAGAGACTTGCTCAATCCACCTCAGATAGGCTTTTGCCTCCGTGGTTGTTCAATGCTTGGCATCAGTAAATGTCATTGTCCTAATCTTAAAAGAAATGTGTCTTATGCACATGGTCTGTTTCTTGGACTCTCTTTGTGCCTTGCAATCATTTCTCAAAATAGCTTCCTTGACTGCAGACCAACGTACTCCCATTGTCTGCGCACAAAAACAGCTTCTTCATTAATTCTTCAATTTACCTTCCTAGCTTTGTATTTTGATATTTTGAGGGAGCTGGGTTGATTCCTTAACACAGGCCATTGTCCATTTTCTTCCATTAGTTGTCCTAAATGTTTTTTATATATATATATATATATATATATATATATATATATATACCTCTTTTTAGCAAGCTTTTATATGCTTATATGCTTTTTCTAGCTTGCGTTACGGTGTATTTAGTTATTGTTCAGCAAGTTACTTCATCTTCTAATTTACACAGTTACTTCATTTATAGGTACATGTTTCTCTTTGTGCTTCAGTTACATTGTCAGTCTTAAGTATTTTCATATTGTTTCAACATATGTTCATATATCTTCTTCATGACATCATTCTGTTGTCATCAGGCTTTTACTCGGCGTTCATCCATGATTCCCATAGTTGTATTTCGGCACTTCAGCAATGGACATCCTTCTTGCTAATTCCCTTCCATTGCCTCAGCATGAGGGTATCTCTTGAATGGCTGTATGAGTGCATATCGTCTTTCATACAATAAACACAGTATGGACACGCCACATAAACTCATACATGGGATCCCAATTGTAGCTCTTTGTCTGCTACTCCAATAGGACTGTGGTGAGGGGTGGGGACTAGAGAAGAGGCATCCACCTGCTCCTCTACAAATTGCAATCACATGTATGGGCCATGATTAACGTTTCCACAGTTAGGATTATTTGTAGATGTCCAAAATCAGCCCTAAAGCACAGCTTCATAGGAGGAGGAAAACTATGCAAACACATCCAAATATGGATAACTGTAGTCTTGATATCATCAAAGATATCAATTCAATGTAAATGTAAAACCCATATATTCTCTTATGTGACACTTGGATTCAGGGCCTGGCAAACCTTGTGAAGCATGAACAAAATCATATAAAGATTACCTGGTGTACTGATAATTTAAATTACATTTGTCCAACATTTGTAGAATCATACAGTTTGTAGGATTAAATATGACTGAATGCTTACCTTATTTTCCCCATTCCTGATCTACTGAAGATGGTGCAAAAAGGAGTGCAACTATTGCATACAGCAGAATATTGTAGGGACTCATTTGTCAAGCTTATGGTTGCTAGCACATTGATATAGCTACTGTTTGTTTCTTTGTTTCTTTTATTTACTTTCCTTTTCTTGTTCATTTTGTGCATGATGTAATTATCTGGTCCATAAATCAAGCTTTAGAACATACAACAATAGGATCTAAATCTATAGAGAGCTTGCTCTTAAATATAGGTACTAGGAGGACATACACTACTTATATAGCAATGTACAGTTTCCTCTGTTGACTTGGAATTAATCTGTCTAGTAGAATAAAACATTGTTTAATACATTTTAATACAGATGTAGTGTTTCTAGTTCTGTATATCAAATGACATGATCTTTAGATGAACTCACATGTGACCTTTTGGAATCATTTTCATAGTTGTATTTTGTGTACTACTTATTTCCTCCTTTAATGTGTTACTCTCTGTTTTGGTTGCCATGAATTTTGCATATTTGTGTATTTGTGTTTGGATTTATTGAGGATGTGGTGTTTTGACAAGAAATCTATACAAAGATGTATACATTAGCGATGGCAATCCCACAATTGAGGGCCTTGTAATGAAATCTGTACAATGGAAAAGTACTTTTGCAGTCTGCTGAGCACAAAGCCAGAAGCATGACATAAAACGGTTGTGTACAGAAGTACGACGTGATGCGCATTGGGCCTCTGGGTGCGCAGACGGCAAACCACGATAGGTTCAAAACACGTAAAACCATATGCAACAGTGAATTGCCATCCAGTGGCCAATGGCCAAAAGCCCAAAAGCCAGCCACAGAGCTATTGGGAGAGGTCCATAACGAAGGCAGGAAATTGAAATAATTTACGTAATCTGCAAAGGGATGATAGTAATCTCTTCTCATTCTTTTAGTTTCTCTAAGGGAGGAGGTGTAGGGGTGAAGAATTGGGGTTAGAGGAAAGATCCTTGTGGGATGCCCACTGGGAATGGAATGGAGTGTGTGAGGAACTCATGGTGTCAACAAGTAAGACAGACACAAGTGATCACATTTCAAGGGTGTTTATTGAACAATGAATTTTGTATGCAGGTTGGAAAAATGTCTTTTCTAAGCCTAAAACTAAGATAGGAGCAAGCGTCGACCGTCAAATGAAAAATAAGGCATTCCTAGTGGTGTTGTGTCAAATAAAAGGGCCTATACTAAGAAACCTATTGCCAAACCTTACAACTAATACAAAAAAGGGTGTGGGATGATTCTCAAGAAAAGAAAGAAGTGTTCTCAAATAATATGTCATGATGCAGTAGCCTTGGTCTCCCTTCCCCACGTTTTGTGCACGGGGTAAGGTGGTATTTTGGAGCACAGTACAGTCTCAGGTTTCTCCAGCATGAGACGACAGTTCTAATGGAAGCTGTCAGGACCGTCGATAGCCAAGTCTCATTTCACTTGAAAGTCTCTTGCCTTCGAGGACCTGCTGTCTTCAACTAACAAAAACAAAAGTTCCTTCCACAAATTAAAGTTTGTTTCCAATGTTTGCTGGGTGATGGGGTCACCCCTGGGTCCCTCTCTTCTGGATGCTGACCCTTCTTGTATCGTGTTCCACAAATCTTAATGTCTTTTCAAACCGTTCCCGCGGACATCCCTCTCCCGGGTTCACGTTTGTCAACACACTGTTTCTTGGGACTTTAGACTTTGCCCCTCTTGGGATTCGCTTCCCTTGTTTCCTCTCACTCTCACTAGTTTGTAGACCAAAGTCTTTCGATTGTACAGGGATTTTGCTTGACCCTCAGTATGACCATTACAACCTATTCCACTGGCTCTCCTATGGCCTGCTGGTATCTGTAGTTTCTCCCAGATGGGGATCAACCAGCGGTCTTTAGTTAGCACCCACGCGGTGCTGGTTACCCTCTGCAGCTGGTCTTCCCTTAACACTTTACAGTTCTTTCACAGTTCCTCGAACTTGGTACAAACTTCCTACTTTGTGATTATCAATTAACACAGCCCGGTTCTTATCGGCTCTCCCCTCACTGGCTGTGATGAACTGCTTGGCTTTCCTCTTCATTGGAGTGAAGGCCGGTACCACGGTCATAGGAGCTTCCCTCGCTCCTGCTTATCGGTGTAGGCTTGCCCTGTGTACTGTTGACATCTGCTGCAAGACATTTGTGCTATTGTGTTTTCCGTCTTAGGCTTTCTTCCTCGAAGGTTCTGCAGGTCTGGGACAAAAAGGGCACAGTCCCTTCTCTCCTCGCCACCCTCTCGAATCCTGCCGTCTTTCTCCTTCATTTGAACTGCTGCGCCGTGCTTGTTCTGTGCTCTCTGGCTCCACCCTTTATCCTTGTGGGGAAAGGAAAGAGCCGTCAGGTCTGTGTGATACTGATTTATTGCCTGACTTTGCCTGACCCTTGTATTGGGACATGTCAGGTAAACAGCTCTTATGTTAGTCTGTTGTCCTTTGTGTTCTGCTTAAGTGTTTGTGTTGGAAAAGGGGGGGGCAGTGGTTTGGAATGTCCTACATGAGAGTGTTAAGATGGATTTCTTAACTCTGTCCTGGAGGGCCAGAGGTTCAGAAGGCCAGCCTAGTTTCTTGGAACAGGGTAACCTCTGGACAAGCCAGACCAATCAGGGTAGCGATGGTGGCGGTCAAGACTAGGTCTCAAGAGGGGTGGGGGTGACTGAAAGCCCGCAATGAGCACACAAAGCAAGGACGCTTACAAATTACTCCAGACAGGTGTTATATTAAAAATATAGACCCATTCATTACAAGGCCTTTGTAACATCGACCATAGTAAAGAATCACGGTAAAACTCCAATAAACCAACACATCACAAGCAATACAATGTATATACAAGACCAAGGGGTCTAAGGAATTAGAAGCACGAAATATGCAGACCCCCTAGATGGGGAGGAAAACGGGCAGTGCAAGTAATCGTTAGACCCAGTTCGACATCAGAGGCCACCTAACTAGAAGGAAGTCCGAGCCCTACGAAGAGTGGAGCCTTGTGCTCAAAAGTACCTGCACACGCGGGTGCCAACGGGCAAAGGGGAGTCTCTTCAGGGAAATCAGGCAGTTCAGAGAGGTGAACAAAACGATTATGAACAGATCCCCGCTACTCAAGCGCGGCCTCCACTTGTGGGCAGAAGCAGGGCGCGAGTACGGAAAAGGGTTGCTCTTTACGACAGCGGTGGAGAGCCAGAGGCTCCTACAGGAGGGCGACCGGTTAGGGTATTGACTACTCACTGGTCCCCGATGCAGGCAGACCCAGGCTTCTCCGGTTCCATTTCGGTACTGGCAGGTTCAGATGCGATCAACAGGATGTCTTGACGCCGTGTAGATTCCGCGACAGCAGGAGTCAGGGTCGAGAGTGTCCCAAATGCAGCAAACATGCACAGATTGTTACCACAGCAGGGTAACGCGGCAACCGCATGTATTCCGGTCCCAAAGCACACGTCTCACTTCAGACCTAGGAACGCCAAGTGTACGAATCGTGTGAGAGTGCCGAGGACTCGAAATCTAGCAGCAGCCAGACGGCGGTGACAGAGCAAGATTCCTGTGTAGGCTGGTCAGTCCACTGGATGGCCCAGGGACGCTTCCGAAGGCTTACGTACAGGATTTGGTGAAGATGCCAAGAATAGTTGTTCCCGCTATTCTAAAGGGTCGAAGCGCCTTTGCAGACCTTCTCGTTCGATCAGAGGCCGAGTGGTCTCGCAGGACGACAGCAGTGCAGGGTGCCAGACCTTCAGCGGGTCACCAGCGATTCCTCGACGCAGCTTCTTAGTTGCAGGATACTTGGCTCCTTATCCTTTGTTCGTGAGAACTCAGGAGAACGACATGGTAGTGGGGTTTTCAGCCTCCTCTTATCCAGAGTTCCCTTCGCGCCAAAATGGAGAGGGCCCAATGGGAGATCCGCTCACAAACACTCACACCATACGTGGACCTATCACGGACCACGGTGGTCCCAGGCATTCAGGACACTGTAGATTCTCTAGCACCCAGGATGTGTATTGGGAACAGACATCCCAGCCCACATCCTGGAGGCACACACAATGCATGCAGAAGCCCGCGAAAGTGTTGTGTTTCACGTGAAAGTGCATGACCAAATAAGGACTGTTTCGGGTCGGCTCGACCTGGGGGAAGGTGAAGGGGCAAGACTGTCAGCGGACAGGACAAAGAACCTCGTGGCATGGCCATTTTGGAGGCCAGGCCACCCATTTGGGCCAAACGCCGAAAGCGCGGTTAAAATGGCAAAAAGGGGTTCAAAACACAAAAAAACCATAGATGCCACCAGTCCCGTCCGTGACATACTTGCACATTTCATGATAAGTCCAGCGAGAGTTTCTAGGGCCATTGGAATGACTAGAGACCCAAGGGCGCGGTAATGTAAGTTACGGTGCACTCTTGTTTCATGTTGCTCAAAAGCTGCAACATGAGGAAAGGACTAAGGGAAACAGAGTCTCCCAGTACTGACTGTCTTAAGGGCATGTCAGTTTCCCTGTAAGAATGGAGTGAAAGCCCAGAGGAGTGCGGCGGAAGGATGCACTTCTCTGGCAAAGTCTAGATCAGGGTGTAAAACAACAGCAAAAGTTTGGGGGTTGCCACATGGAAGGAAAATTACCTACACTTATGAAATCTTTCCTAACAGAGAGGATGGGGAAAAGGTGTCAAAGGAAGAGAGATACTGCGTCTCACCCATCAGTGTCCCACTCCCACTCCCCAAGGGCCCCCCATCCAGGTGATCCTCCCTCAATGGTCCACCCTCAGGAACTGGATCCAATAGCAATGGCCGTGTCCTGGCCACCTGGATGACAGTTCCCTGGGGACTAGCTAGGGAGACACCTTCATGTTTCTCACAAGTGGCATGTGAGTTTTCTGTGTACAAGCAATTGGAGAAGGTCCTATTAGAAAGGTAAAGCAACCCAGATATGTGCAAACACTTCTCATTACTGTTGTTAGCAAGGGAGCATCCACAGTGATGAAGTCTGCAGAGAGGTCAAGGAGCATGATGGATGGGAGCTTGAGGTGGTGGACTGTAGCGAGAACGTTGGAGACGTGGATCAGGGCTGTCTCTGGAGAGTTCCAAAAATGGGTCCTAGGTTGAAGAGGGTTACAGTCTGTTTATTTATTTGATATTTATATAGCGCTTTTACTCAAAATGCTTTACAAGAAAATACCAGTCCGGTACAAAATAAATGCAAATGTGAAAAAGCACAAGGATAGAACGCAAATAAATTCAAGTCAATCAAGGACGGAAAAGCCAGAGATAGTAAATGTTATTTTAAATGCTTCTTGAAAATAAACAATGTCCGGGAAAGACCTACACCCAAAGGAAGAGCATTCCACAATGTGGGTGCAAGGAGTTTGAAAGAATGAAAATGGGAAGGGGCACAAGGAGGATGAGGAACAGTAAGAATAAAACAAGCAGCAGAACAAAGAGAATGAGAAGTTTGATTCATTGAAATGAGATCTGGCAGATAGTAAGGAGCAGGAGAATGAAGCCACTTAAAAACAATACATAGAAAGTGAAACTGAAAACGAGCAGAAGAAGGACGCCATTGTAGCTGAGCTAAATAAGGGAAAACATTCACAGAATAACCCAAGTTAAATAAGAGATGAACTGAGGAATATAGAATAGAGCGATAAAGAATACGCTCATAATTCGGTAGTCCAACATTTAATGACTAGCAATAACTCAAATAAGAAGGAATTAGGGTTTGGATCAGAAGTATAATAGAGGAGAAAGTCAGAAGATGATGGATTTCTTTCAAATATTGGGCAACTGAAAATGAGGGGTGCAAACAACAACAATTATTTGCACATGAAAGAAGAGAACAGAATAAAAAATAAAACCAAGATTACGTACATTATGAGGAAGAGTAAGGCGAGGAAAAGAAGTAGATGAAGGGGGATGTACCAGGTTAGAAGCATGGAAGAATATCATTTGTGTTTTTAGGCTTAAGTACTAGAAGGTGAGCTGACACCCAAGATGGAAGAAAGACAGAATTTAGTTTCCAAGTAATTGGTGATCCTGTTGAAGACCAAATGTGCCAGGATTTTAGAGTAATGGGGGAGAAGAGAGAAAGTCAGGTTGTTAGCCTGATAGTTTTGTGCAGTACTGGACTGGTTGAGGACAGGTAAACCAGTGGCTGCCTTCAAGCACCCGGGAAGACTACAAATAGAGAGGCAGAGGTTGAAGCATGTGGTGAGAAAGGAATAGGTAATAGGTACAAAATGTTTGATTATTTTGACAGGCAAATTAGTCCACTAAAGTACATGATGGGTTGACTATCCAGAAAATGGGCACCAGCTCATCAGAGGTCGGGAATAAGGAGCAAAGGCAGAATACTATAAGGGGATTTACAGTGAGGCAAAGGAGGGTGGATAATATTAGGAGAGGAGTACAATGAGGGCGCCTTGGATCTTAGATGAGTGTTGAGCGCAAGGTAATTGGCAGAGCAGGTGGAGGAAATAGATTTGGGGAATACCGTGGCCTGGACGTTAGAGGAGACTTTGCAGGGGTGTGAGCAGAAAGAGGAAATTAGGTTGTTGAAGTAAGTGTACTTAGTGGCATCTACAGTTGTAGTGGGTCGTGAGAGAGCACTTTTCTAGGTGGAGTAAGATTTTCATTAGCATCTGTAGAATCCTGCAGCTCATCACCACATAATCTGATTGGAAACCAGGCAGCAAAGGTAGAGACAACGTTTATTTCCTTACAGCTGTGCAGAAATGGACAGGCAAACTTAGCAGAGTATCCCTGTTTAAATATTATGGTCCCCGAGCACAGAAGCTTTGGGGATCGGATAGCGTTTTACACAATGACTCGTGTACAGAAAAGTCAGTATGATACATTTAGTTTGTTACATTAACAATTAACTTCCTAATGGTACATCCTCCAGCCGCGGAGGACATAGCTTTACAGCACCATGCAAGATCTGTGCAATTACCCTTGTGACGTAATCACAGCTTCTAATAGATCTTCTCCATTACTTGTAAGGAAGGCTGATCTGGCACCTAGTGCCCACATGGCTCATCTGGTTCTCAGGCAGAGTGTACCACCTTCATTGATGTCACTAAGCCAAAAAATTGGAATACCTGCACCGTGGACAGAGCTTGATATAACTTTTACATGGCCTTATGGGCTCCATCGTGCCTGGAAACCAATCTATTTCCTCACTGCGCAACCTCCATAAAAATGGCTGCAAATGCCAAGTCATCTTGTATCATGGCTGCGTCTTTGCTCTGTCCATGGCTCATGTATGTTCACGGTTTATGCAGAAATAAATTCCCTAAGTTTCAACGCAGCACATGTTTAGTCACATGTCGGCGTATTATGTTGACAAATCATTGGGGTGCTCCAGGCATTGGGTGGAGGAGGTAAAGGTGTAGGCTGGGTTCTCAAACAGGACGTTTAGAGCCAAGTAAAAGACATTAAAGTCCTGCTCAATAGAGGATGATTGAGGTGGGGGTAGAACTGGGACGGATGATCTTTTGTTTGGAAATAGAATAGATGAAGGGATGGAGAGTTGGAAAGTTACAAAGACACTAAAGTAGAGGAGGGGTGGTCTGATGGGGGAAGGATCGATAGAAAGGCTGGTTGAGGTACAGGGGGATAATAGAGGAATTCAAGAGGCATGCCTTGAGCCTTTGTAGGTAGGATTTGGAGGGAGTTCAGCGAGTGGTAAGATTGAATAGGGCTGAACTCAAGTTGGTGAGATCATGATATTGTTGGGATGTTAAAGTTTACTGTGAGAGAGATAGGTGTGTTAGTGGTATTGTGACAACGAGAAGGCCAGGGTGAAGAGTTCAGGGGGGCTTGTATCTCAAGACGACCATAAGTGGGAATTGGAGCAAGGAGTTTGATGGCAGGGTGTTCACAGAAGGGTGGGGGAAAGTCAGATGGCAGAAGGAGAGCACTGCAGATAACCTTGCTCATCTTCAAGCCATACCTTCTTCCTTTCTTGGTCACCGGGTAGAGAGAATGAGGGCAGCAGCGCTGATGTGTAGAGCAGCACACATGGCGGTGCCATGGGGAAATTCATTTTTCTGTGATTCCTGATGCCCATAAACTGAAGCTGGAGGTAGTGTGGGGAGAATTGACCACAGAGGGAAGAAGCTTTTTGTAGGAGGAATGGACATTTTAATGTCCAAGATTAAGAGTTGTATATATGAACAAGGAAGTGTGGAAGGGCAGATTTTGACAGTGGCGGTTAGGGAGATAGATGAGGTTACAGCCCAGTTGTCTCCAAGGATGCCTTTTACGATTGATGCAAGAGGGATAGGAGGAATTGGGTGAGGGGTGGGCAGGGCCTAGAGGGGGAGTTCTGTTGAGGAGGGCCTGGAGACTCAGAAAAGGGGCAGGAAGAGAGCTGCGAGAGAGAATGATAGTGTGGAGATCCATGGTGATGGAGGTGGTGGGTGGTCAAGGAGAAATAGACCAGTTGGGCCACTAGCAACCAACGAAGATATTACAGGGCCACTGTTGACCAAGCTAAGGGTTACAGGGCCATTCACAAACAAAGAACAGGCTATGAGGTCACTGTTGATCAAAGTACAGGTTACAGGATAATAAATACTGTGTCTCTAGCAGGCAAGTACAGGTCATGCGATAGCCACATATGTATTACTTAATACTAATGTTTAATTCAATTGCAATGTTTTTCAAAAAGTTGTAATTATTTTTTACTTAAAGTAATTACCTTTTTTTCTTTGGCTTGCAAGACAACGAATAAAGATGCCTCTGTCATCAACCAAAATTGATGCGTGTGCCTCGTTTCTCTAACAGTGCATTGGAAGGGAGTGTGGCACCAGAAGGGGAGGCTTGGTTGATGGGGGAAATATAGACAATGAGCCCTGGCATGCAGAGGACCGCGATATAAATAGATTGGCTAATGCGATCTATTGGCAATATAATTATGCATAGAAGTAGTGGACTACCAAGTGGGCTATAATGCAGATAATAGGCATTTCCTTGGATGGAGTAGCACTAGAAGAAGTCACACATGACGATTATTTGGGCCTAATGGTTACTAGTAATTGCAAATGGGTAGAACAAGCCGAGAAATCAAACCTGCAGTTAGAACATGCAAGCTCAGCAATTGCTAGGTTCACACACTCAAAAGGCAAATGCGCCATTGCACCATCCCAAAAGATTTACAAACTGCAGGCCAGAGCAGCTGCAATGTATGGCGCAGAGGTATGAGCCATCCAAAACACATTAAATTTAACTATTACAGAAAGTCTGTTTCTGAAAAGAATCCTGAATTTACCACAAAGTACCCCCAATACTCTGCTTCATCTCAAAACTGTCGGTGCGGAACTCCACAGGGACCACCCTTGGCTCCAAAGTCTGCATAGCATCTAGTATAAAGACGAAATGGACACCAGAGTCATGGAGCACAAACCTTTTTTATTCAGGCTCTTAAATGCAACTAACTTCCGCTGTCCTGCTGCATCAATTCCGGACCCGCTACCCAAGTCCCGCCCCTGCCCACCAACTACAGTTCCCATAACTACCTGATACTACAACTCCTCCCGAATTTAAATACCAACTGCGTCTCATTACTCCATTTCTTCAATGAGTATCCTGGGTCTTATTCTTTCCCTTTCAGGTTGTTCATATCTCACCTCCGATGGTCCGCATCTAAACACAGACAGAGGGTTGTCTTGCTCGGCCCAATCGGACTCCTCACCATCACCCTTATAGGACCCATCCGAGGAGTATAGAGACTCACGTTTGCGACTTCTGAACCTCCGTGTCTGGTCAGTCACTGACAGTTTTTTAAGAAAGATGAGTTTTGTGTCACCTTGCACTGGTCTCCTTCTGCAGTGATCATGGAGCCTTTCTTCCCTGTTATGATGAGCGGAATTCATGGAACGTGGCAGTGTGCTTGTTATTTCTGGGCTCTTTCACAACTACCACATCACCAAGCACCAGCAAAGAGTCCTTCACCCTTCTCCTGGTGTCGGCATAGTGCCTCATCCTTTCCTTGGCAGCCACGTCCTTTGCTCCATGGCTCGTCTTCCACATATCTCTCAAATTCTTTACTGTGCTGTGGCAGCCGAGTGTGGATGCTGCGACCAAACATCACCTCTGCAGGACATTTCCCTATGGAGCTGTGTGGTGTACTCTGGTAGTCTCTCAGCAGCTGATGTAACACCTGTTCATGCGGTTGTCCCGTCAAATGCGATATCTGCAGTGCTCTCTTTAAGTAGGCCATAAAATGCTCAGCCGTCCTGTTTGCCTGAGACCATACCGGAGTTATCGCTCTGTGGCTGAATCCCATATATTCTGCAAATGTCTTGAAGTCTTGACTTGTAAATGGGGGCCAGTTATCAGACTTCACCTGTCTTGGGATACCACACGCGGTGAATATTCTGTCCAGTACTGGAATCACATGGTGGGCGCCGTGGAAGTTACCATCTGAGCTTGAGGGAATCATGGATATCCGTCCATAACTGCTAACACATACTTTCCCCCTTCAATGGGTCCAAAGAAATCAACGCCCACTTCCTCTCACACCTCTTTTGGAAGTTCAGTAATTCGCAGAGGTTCAGGGTGGCTTATGGGTGTGTGGGTGTGATCAGATAACATGTGTGGTACTCCTTTAGTAACTCTTCCACCATTGAGTCCAGTCGTGGGAACCATACTTTCTGTTTACTCAGCGGCGTGGGCACCACTATCTTGTTGCCTTTGAGCAGTAATACTTCGTCCAATGTGGCCTTTTCGTCTTTCATCTGCAGAAAGCTGCCCACATCTCCCTTCACTTCTTCAGACTCTAAGCGGCCCCTCTCTTTGGCTCTCCTCCACCTCCCCGACCGTAGCCCTTCAATGAGGATTTGGATGGCCACATCTCTTTCCGCTTCTGTTCGCCTTCTGAAGAGACGGTGACTGTACATGACGTCTTGATTGTTTCTCTGGTCATGAGGATGAAACACGGTATCTCCTCCAGTCTCTCGCTTGCTTGTCTTCCCTCTGATCCTTCACTTCTTTATCTTCTCTGTAATCATGCTCACATTGTCCCCCTTCTCTGTGCATTCTTTGCACTTGGGCTACAATATGAGATGCTTCTGAGGCGTGTTTGGAGCTTTCTGCCTGGGCCTTGTCATGTTGCCACCTTCACTGTCACCTTTTTCCGGAGGATATATACATCTGGCACACTGAGTTTAAGTGGCCCCCCCCCACATGCCGTGTACCTTTGCCCTAGTGCCAGACACGTGCCATCGTGGGGAAATTCATACCCACATCTGTAACAATATGGCTCCCCTTGAGACTTGTGTGCCCCCATCAGCTTCTGTATCGTCTCCGGGTGCACGTGAAAACCTTTTCGAGCGGCCCATGGCTTCCACTTGCGACTCCGCCGCTAGTTCTGCTCTCGCCAACACCAGTATCTCCTCCAGTGTCCTGGATTTCTGCAGTAGCTGTCTCCTAAAGTTTTGTGACTCACAACCTACGATTATCGCCTCTGTGTTAGAATAATTATTAAAGTCACAGTGTATTAGTTTCATTTGCAGCCTCATCACAAATGCGTCCATAGTTTCACCCTTTTGTTGCATTGTGATGTGAAACATGTGCCTTTCGTAATCCACATTAGTATGTGGCATGAAATAGGTAGCAAGAGCAGTTTTTAAGCCCCAATAGTGTCTATTGAGTCAGCTGGCAGTTCATCAATAATGTCCCTGGTGGCGGGGCCTGTCGCCAGCTTTAATAGGCAATGTTGTCTGTTGTCCTCCATGGGCTCCATAGCACCCACATAAAGGTCGAAATCCCTGATCCATCTGGCCCACCTGGGCCCCATGTTGCTGGTGTCGGTAACATCAAAGACTCTAGGCAACTGTAGTGCCAGGGATTCTTGAACCCTCTGCTGTACCTGCACCTGTCGGGTGACGGGGACAATGGCTGGAATATCCCGATCAGACATGGTGGGGTGGTGGGAGTACTGATCCTTGGTGAGGTGTCACAGGGTTGAGAAACCAAATGTTAATGGGAAATTGATGCTGTTTGTGGATTGACCAGTGAATTCAATGTCAGGAACGTCATTTCACCAAAATGGCAGGGGTAGTGGAAGTGACATCACATGACCCGTGGACCCCCCCACCGATCCCCACAACCCCTGACGACATCACCGGATGTGGCTTCATTTGACCACGCCCATAAGTGACATCACAGGAAGTGATGGCACACAACCTTTCTCCCCTTGACAAAACAGTAAGTGGCATCACATAGCATTGTTCCTCAGCACACTAAGAAAAGTATGGTTACGATATCACTGTAATATGATATACATTTCATACAAGAATGGATCACGATATGTAGCATTAATATCAGTGTGTATAGGCCCATATTACCAAATTACAGTGAATGTAAGCAGACATTCAAGGCCAAATGTGGCTGTTGCATGAAATTAAAGGAGGTGTGTCAACAAATTCAACCATTAGAAAATGAGCCAGAAGCAAACAAATCTGCAGTCATCCCATGTCAGGATATTGCAACAACAACAAAATAGATTGTAGCATGTTATATATACTTACAGGTGTTGGACGTTTTCTGATGGATTTTCATTTGTTCGACAGTTCTCACATAACGTGTGTGGCAAGGAACGCAGAGAGAGAGAGAGAGACCCACATTAATTTCCTCCCCTTTGGCTCCAGGCCACATGGATACTGAGCCTACATAGTTAGTCAAGGCCGCCACAAGCCCACCTTCCTCACTACCAGTTGTGTGTGGTCCATGGTGGCTGCACAAATATGTTCCCATATAAGAACATACTCATGTTGGCTTTAATGCCAGTAATCATACTATAGGGAAACATGTCCAAGCTGGCTCTGCCAGTATGCCAGTAGCCCCACATAACATCCTGCCTGATTTACTTTCCAAGACACAAATCAATGTCCAAGGGAGCTTTAGAGTTCTTGGCAGAAATGTGTAGTACAAAATAATCCAAAATGGGAAAGGGGGAAAAATCATAGTAAGTAATGGAAAAATGGTGGAGAACGTAAGATGGTGTGGCTGGTTAGAAGTGGTGGGTTAACAAGAGGTAATGGTAAGTTACTATATAACGCTTATGCCGAAGCCCTTTATAAAGAACAAATATACATTCAATACCACCTAACCTGAGTTGGTACGCATTTATTGACCTCAGAAGGATGAAAGTCTGAATTGGCCTTGTCGGGATTTGAACCTGGAATCTGCAGATCACACACATTGTAGCAGCGAACATTCAACTCAGTGAGCTATCTTACAACTGTTGGGGAGCTAATGATTGGCTTAGCCCAGACGTAGAACCCCCCTCTGCTGTTTTCAGTTTACCAATCAATGACTGGTCTGCACCTTCCTATCCCTCTCACTGAAGTCAGCAGGGCGGCTTGTGAAAGGCATGCTGCAATTTCCAGACCACATAAATACAGCCACAGCTGGCTGGCCTACTGACAGAAAGCCCGGCCGGGCCTGCAGCGTCCTGCTCGCTAGGAAGCCTGCCACTTCTCAGAGGCTGCATCACAGCGCATGCCAGTGTGATTGCTGCAAAATTAATGTCGAACATATCCGGTAATGCGGGCTGACCAAATAAAGACTCCAGCCTAGCAATTCAGACAAAGCAAATGTGCACCATGAGAAGTGCAATTTTGCAAGGTATTAACACTAGGGCAAAAATTGCCCTATTGCAAAAAACATACTTTCAGTGCATGTTGGCACCAGGGCAAAGTTTGCCCTAGTGCTAATACCATTCTGTAGTAGCACTATGGCAAATTTTGCCCTGGTGCAAATATACATTGAAATAATAGGTTTTCGCCCAAGGGCAAAGGTTGCCTTACTGCTAGTACCATGCAAACTTGCACTTGGACTAGAGCCCAATTTCTGAAATCTGGCTACAACACAAGCGATGACTGCCTTTGATTGTGCCCTCAGGCTTGGCACCTCCCACTTGAGGTATCAAACAACTTTCTTATCATATGGTTCTCATTTGAGTCTGGTTTCCCTAACATTAGCACCAGACTTTTAAAGAGTGATTAATAGGTTTTCAGCAGACCCTTAGTGTTTCAGCTCACTGCCTGTCCCGTGATAATCTGCAACTGTTATCCACCTTGTTATACGGTAAAAGTAATCACATAGCCCGAATTATATGAATACTATGTTGGCCAGGGCCATATGCAAATCGCATCATGTGGTAAACCAAGAAACCTGAATGTGTCCATAGGGAGTCAATTTTGTAAATGCCAGTCATTTTGTTTTTCTTTTTAGTAAAACGCTTTGCAAAGTATATTATTTGCTTTAGACTCACACACTTTGCAAGGCTAGAGCTTGAACTCTGAAATACTAACGTAGGCAGGAATGCAGAGCCATGCAGAAATACATTGTTTTCGCTCTCACTGAGGCCTTGAAGCTGTGCAGAAGCCGCGCCTTATTAGTAGTCCAGGTGACGGTTTGTCTTGCAAGCTCTGTTGTAAAAGGAAGTTAAACATGAATTATATGCAACTAACAATGCTCCTTCTGTGTGAATGGTATTTCTGCCTCAGAACTGTCTGACCCTTAGCGCATGAACCGCGGCAAACAGATAACGTTGTATGGCATGCTTCTCTGCTAAGAACAAGATATCCTTTCTGTGCCAGCGCTCCATGATCCTCTTAACAGTGTCTCAGCAGCCTTTCCTAGAATAACTAATGTTTAGACTAAATGTAGACATGTCATGAACTGTCAATTACCGAACCCTAGCCTGAATGACATGTATAAAGGCGGAACGTACCAGATTAACAATTGATGATGTATTATGTATATATATGTCTGCTTGAGTGCTGCCCATGCTCTCTCGTATCTCACGGTGTCTGGGAACACACGTCGTGAGGCGTTGAGACCCAGTCGGCCCACTGAACTACTTTGAATAAAACCGAACTTGTTTGGAAATTGAACTTCATGACTGACGTGACATTGGGTATATGGTTATTGTGTCTTATTTCCATGTATGTCGGCTAACAAAGATGACGCCCGAATAGGGACCCCATGTGTGATGCTCCATCGCATATGTTGAAGGCAGTGAGCAGGTCGAGGACGAAGCTGTCAGACCGGGATCGGAAGGTGTTCGGGGCGCCCCTGCAGAAGTGTTTAGAGACTCCTCCGCAGATCTGTACACAGCCGATCCCTGATTGATGAGCGGCGGCCAGAGAGCATTGAGGCGATTCTTGGTTGCGCCTGTATATGGGTGAATTGCGTCCTGAGAGACAAATTGATTGATCAGGTGAGTCGTGCCCCTATTCTTAAACATCCTGATATTGGACAAGAGTTGCACTTGCAAGTACAAACACCCAGAGTAAGACAGGGGTAAACGTTAACCATGCCTGGGAAATTGTCTTCCTGTCTAGTGAGTTTTTTTCAGTGCGGTAGACAATCTTTGGCAACTGGCCAGGTCGCGCCACTCGAGGGGTCGCTGGCACATGAGATGTACATAAAATACGTAATAGGGGCAATAGTGTTTAAAGCGGTTCGGCATAGGCAGACCAGACGTGTATCAGACCTTCAGTGGCCGAATAATGGGAGTTTTGAATTAGCATATATAGAACATTTATAATCTGTTTTGCTACGGAAAAAGGCCAGACCTGCAGCGTTCGACATTGTAAAAGATTGGAGGAAGGAAGCGAATCTACGCTTGAAAAGTAGAGAAAAACATACACGTAGACATAAATCAAACACAGAAAAAGCGCTAGAAGATGATCAGCAGAAGCGTACAGAAGCTATTAGGAATATGGGTAGGGCCTTCGAATCAGACGTACAGAAAATATATCCTTCACAAGATTTGCATACATCAGATGAACTGCTAAATAAGATAATGAATGAGCGAAGCAAGGAACATTTAAGCACTGACCCAGTTGCACCGCCTCCTTATGTAGTCCCTCCTGTTGCTATTGCTATTCCCACAATCCCATCTGCACCTGCAGTAGCCGTCCCATCTGCACCCGTGACATCATTTCCTCCTCCTTCAGAGCATGAGTTATATGCTTTATCTGGTAGTTCTGCATCAATGGGGCCTGGAAAAGGAAGTATTAGACTAACTCGAAATATGATTAGCAAGGAACGGAAAGATGAACTAAAACAGTGGGCTGAGACCTATATTGATTATAGCGATGAAGTGGCGGTGCAAAGTCCTATATGTGATCATAGAGGCCTTGGCGAACAACAGATATTGTTAGAATGTATGGGAGATTATCGTTAAAATATGGAGTGATTTGACTAATACAGTGGTACCGCAAGAGTTGCATGATTTGATTGTCCTTTCCAATATACGAGATAATGTGACGAAAGTACGAGAACATGTAGGGCGAATATTTGTGTTCAAGCGAGAACTTGATTGATTGCACAAAGAGATAATGAGTAAAAGTGAACCGCATATGTCATATGTTCAGCAAAGGTTTCTCCCGCCGTTGAAACCTGTCAGTGAAGAGATACGAATTTGTACGCAAGATGTGCTCAGATGGATTACCTATGCCACCATTTCCCCGATTGAAGTGCATGATACGTTTAGTCAGTATACACCAGAGATGCAGAGAAAGGTGTTACAAGTTATGGTGGAGTATTTGCATGTATGAAGAAAAAGGTTTGTTGTCCTGCTGATTTAATGACGATTTATAAAAGAGCATTTTCATCTGACACCGGAACAACTGCTCTCTCTCTTGATTTGTCTTTGCTGCTTAATAGACAAACAGAGGTAGAATCCCCTACTTTGCAATTACCCATGAGGGAGGTGCCTCCCACGTTCGTCCCGAAAGTAGAGGTTGCCGCTGATGGAGCGATTCCAGTGCGAACAATAGAAGCTCATTATATCGCACAGTTTGTACATGTTCCCTTTTCCAGGCAAGAAGTGAATACGATAAAGCAGACCGTTCCTGACATTAGAAAAAATCCAGTGGCATTCTATAAGGAAATTTCATCAGTTTTAAACTCGTCTGTTTATACACTAAGTGACATTGATGTATTGTTCCCTGTGAGTCTTCCTGCAGACATATGCAAACAGATTAGAAGTATAAATGATGCACCGATCTTAGGCGATACATGGGAGAACCTGATTAGAACGGATAGCGAAAGAAAGGTGGGTGAGAAGCCTCCACAAGTAATTTTGACTTTGCCTTTATGGAAAGTAGAGAAATTAAAAACTTTAGTGCCTGAGAAGAGAATAGTTTGGGATAAATTGACTGCTTGCTTACAGGGCAAATCAGAAGGAGCGGCAGATTATTTTAACCGATTTGAAGATGTATTTGCAGATTTTAGTGGTCAAGATCTAAGTACTGAACCTCGTAAGAGATTGTTTGTTGATAAGTTTGTGTGTGGATTGTTACCGAAAATTCAAACATTAATAATGACATCTGAAAGTGCATGGCAAGCAAAATCACAAAGCGAAGTATTACATATGGCCCAATATGATGTGAAGCTAGTAAATTCAGAGAAGGATAAGGAAATAAGGGCAAAAGGAGATTTGAAAACCAGAGTGTTATTGCAACAGGTAGCAAACAATAATAGAGGTGGTTGAAACGCACCATTTAGAGTTCCATTTGCCTTAACATCCAACATGCAAGGGGATCCAATAGGTATAAATCAATGTGCCTATTGTAGACAAGAAGCACAGTGCCCGCACTTACAGAATAGAAATGGGACTATTTCGAGAAGACCATTTAGAGTTAGGCCAGGAATAGCAGGTCGAATAGAAATCAGTTGAAGCTACAATTTCAGGATAATCAGGTTAATCAAAATCAATAACGGAACACCATGAATGCTGGAAATGTTTTTGATAATCCCTCCAATGCATACTACTCTGGAGACTTTACATCTGATGATGTACTGTTCCATTAGGACAGCCCGAAACAGGGGTTGGAACCAGTGCCTATTCCCATTGACCAGAAAGGCCCCTACATAGAAATGAAGGTTGGGAATAGGGAGCACATTTTTTTAGTGGACACTGGTGCACGAAAATGGTTGATTGATCATCAGCGGGTTCCAAATATACCACTGTCAGGGCATAAGAATGTGTCAGTAGGGTTCTCAGGTACACCAGTAATTAGTCCCATTTCACAACCAGTGCCAATTACACTAGGTCCATTTACTGAATCATGCCCGTTTCTCTTGACAACAAGTTGCGGTGAAAATTTGTTGGGATTGAATGTATTGAAAAAGTTAAATGCGGCAATTCATTGTTCTCCTGATGAAGTGTACTTGACGATTTTGCCACAAAAAACTCCTGTATCGCAATTTGTTTCCATGATGTTGCCGACTGAATTGTGTGAAGTACCAGCTTGTATATGGCCAGTGAACAATAATGATGTTGGATGTTTGAAAGTAGAACCAGTAAAAATTGTGCTGAAGGAAGGAATTACATTTCCACGTATTCCCCAATACAACATTTTGAGTGAAAGTGAAAAGACATTGAAATCTATTTTGTCAGATTTAATTGCTGGAAATGTAATTGAAAAAATGTCTGGTAGTATTTGTAATTGCTCGACTCTTCCAGTTTACAAGAAAGGAGGTAATGATATTCCTTACCGTTTTATAATTGATTTATGCGCCGTTAGCAAAGTAGTTGATCCCCAATTCCCGTTAGTTCCCAATGTAACCACGATATTGATTATGATTCCTGCTTCGGCATCGCACTTCAGTGTGATTGATTTGAAGAATGCATTCTTCAGTATTCCTGTACATCCAGACAGTAGATATTTATTTGCCTTTCTTTACATTAGGAGAGCACTCATTTACATTTACATGTATTCCACAAGGCTACACTGAAAGTCTGAGTATTTACAGTAGGGTATTGAAAGAACAATTAGATATGCTTGAATTACCATCAGGATGTATATTGTTACAATAAATAGATGACCTGCTTATAGCAGCAGACTCAGAGTACATATGTAAAAAAGGAACTGTCACACTATTGACATATTTGGCGGCACACGGTCACAAGGCATCAATGAAGACATGTCAGTATTGTCGACAGGAGGTGGCCTATCTCGGCTACCTCCTATCGAAGCAGGGAAGAAGATTGACACCAGAATGAGTAGAGAGCATCTCTGATATGCCTATTCCAAACAAGCAGAAGGAAGTCAGGGCTTTATTTGGCATGGCTTCATATTGTAGGCAGTGGATAGCAAATTTCTCAATGATTGTAAAACCGATAGTGGCATTGACAAAAAAGGATGTTACCTTACCCTTGCCATGGAACATGGAGTGTCAAGAAGCTTTTGACCTGCTCAGAGCTGCATTATGTTCCGCTCCAGTTTTGGGCATATCAAATTATGAAAAGGGTTTTTATGTTGTTTGTGCATGAGAAGGATAGGTGTGCTTTGGCTGTTTTGACTCAGGAACACAGGGGCAGAAATAGACCATGCGGTTATTTCTCTTCCATGCTGGATACTGCTGCATGTGCTTTGCCACGTTGCTTGCAAGCTGTTGCTGCAGCTGCAGCGTCAGTAAAACAAACCGAGGGGATGGTTTTAGGTCATGCTTTAACCGTGATGATACCCCATTCAGTAGACATTCTTTTAAATAGAACGCAAACACAAAATCTTACATCCGCCCGACTAACGAGATATGAAATTGTCCTATTTGCACCACATATTCAAATTAAAAGATGTTGCGCTTTAAATCTGCCAGTGAAAAAGGGAGTGAGAAGCGAGTATCACATGATTGCTTAATCACTACTGAGCAAGAGACAAAAGGAAGAATTGATTTAACGGATATCTCTGTCATGATGCTTACCTCCAAAGAGCCAGGTCCGACCCAGCAACCCCAGAGGCAGGCATCATTCCCCCCAGGGAAGTGCCAGCGGGCCCAAGCTGGGCCTTAGGCGCCAGGCTCATGTTAGACCTCTGTCCTGGCGCCTTAGGCACCAGGCTCATAAAGGTAGACATGTGTTCAAGTGTTTTAATGTGCACGTACCTGATGCAGACCATGCTGCTACATCCAGGCCCTCTTGAGGCCTGAATGGAACTACTTTACCTGTGGGACTACTTTCCACCTGGGTGTGGTCAGGGAAGGATAAATACCTGATCGGTGGAAGGATACATATCTGGAACTTCTTCCAAAGCTATTTAAACCACGCCCGATCAGCAACTCACGCTTCGCGTTGTTCTGCTCCTTGCAGCTGGACGCTCACCGTGTCAGCTCCTGCATCTGGACTTCAGCTACGCCTGTCAGCATCCTGGGTCGCCTGCAAGGGGAGATAAGAGAGAATTGGTGAGAAAGAAGACCTTACCTGCTAAAGCTGCATCATGGAGATATCACACCGACGATCCTGAAAGGGAAGACATCATTTTAAAAGCATTTCGCTTCGATCGCTGCAGCGCTGCATTTCACTCACCTTTCCTGGGCGCCTCCATCTTCAGCAGCGATCATCCGGATCCGCACCCACTTCCCTGAGCCTAGAGAGAAAAAGACAAGAAAACAAGGTGAGAGAAGGAAGGGAATAGGAAAGGCTCAGTTTCCTTCTAAGACTTACTTGTTGGGTCATTCCCATTTCATTTCGGGTCCTGCCGCTTCCTGGCATTCCGGACCCCGGCCCCTATGGGGAAAAAAGACAAAGACATTGAATGAGCGAATGCAAAGACATTACCTGAACGCTCATCCAGAATTTACCTGTCATTTACTGGAACTGCACGTTTCACTTCGGGTCGGCGCCATATCTCCGGCATTCCGAACCCCAGCCCCTAAGGGGAAAAAGACATAAGCATTAGCGCTTGCTGCAAAAAGACAATGAACATTATTATTAAGCTTGAACTTTTGAACTTGCAACAGAACTCTTACAACGCCTCACCTGAATAGTCAAGCTTATTTTGAACTCCCATCAAACCTCAATCCAGTGAAGTAACTGGGTTTCAATGCGCCCCTGCATCAGAAGCAGGATGGAGAGCTCATCCTTCCAGACCCTAAGGTGAGACTTCACGGGGAATCGTGGAAGGGTATTGTGGAGGGTTGGAAGGGAGTGGGAGGCTTGAGCATTATTCCGTCAGTAGGTAATACTCCCTTTTCACGCACAGGGGAATATTCCTGCGAGCGAGGAAAGCCAGAGTAGAGGTGCCCTTCCTGTCCATCTTCAGAGTCCTGCGCTTCACTATTGAAGAAGCATCAGCACTCGAAGCCAGACCTGCGCATCCGTGGGAATCAGGTGAGCGTGACAATCTCATTGAAAGAGTCATATGGAGAATTGTTTTGTGACGGTTCTTGTTTTAAATTACCGAATGGCACATCAACTGCTGGTTATGCCATTACTACACTGAAAACTATTGTAGAGAGCAAACGGATCCCATATAATTCAGGACAAACTGCGAAAATAATCGCATTAGCTAGAGCCTGTGAAATTTCTCCAAACCTTTATACTGACAGCCAGTATGCTTTCGGGGTGGTCCACAATTTTGGCCGACTATGGGCTGAAAGGGGCTTCCTGACGTCACGTGAAACTACTGTCAGCACTTGAACTTCTTAAGCGGTTAGCAATAATGAAATGTGATGCACATAAGAAAATAACGTGTAATGTAGGAAAGGAAACACATTTGCTGACTGAATTGCGAGCTGCCGTTGATTTACACACAAAAATGTATGTCGTAACAGCAGAAAAGGTGTCCTGCATGATAGAGGACAGAATTGAGACAGTCAGAGAGATACAAACAGAAGCCACTTCAGAAGAAATAAAACAATGATCCGAGGGTCCAGCAGAATTAGATCCCGAAGGTTGTTGGGTGGACAAAGAGAATAATAGATGGATGTTGCCAAATGCATATGTTATGGCAATGGTTATGATGGCCCACAGTCCAACACACAATGTGCCAAAAAACAACCTCGATTCTGTATGGTGTAAGGGAAACATAAAGAAAACTGCTGAAAGATTGGTACAGAATTGCATGACTTCTTTACAACATAACATTGGAAAAGGAACAGTGACACCAGTAGGAAGTTTTGGCCCCCCTTCTATGCCTTTTGAAGTCATCCATTTTGACTTCATAGAAATGGAAAGATGCCAGAACTATAAATATGTCCTTGTAGTGCTATGTGCGTTTATCAAATGGGTGGAGGCCTATCCCCTAAAACATTGTTCAGCCATGTCAACAGCGAAATCCATATTAAAAGAATATTTTCCCCTATTTGGGCTGCCCCATGTTATATGGTCCGACAATGGCCCGCATTTTATAGCGGCCGTGATATTACAAATTTGTGCAGGTCTCTGAATCGATAAGCGATTCCATTCAGCCAGACATCCGATGAGTGCCGGCTTGGTAGAATGCCAAAACAGTATTTTGAAAAACAAATTAGCAATTTGAAATGTCCAGATGCATTGCCACTAGCTTTGCTATATAGGCGCACATCTGTGCAGGCAAGGACTGGCCTCTTCCCATATGAATTAATAATGGGGAGACCAGCGAATGTCTGGAATGTGCCACGTCCAAAAAGATTGGGGGATGTTGAATATCCATTACTCATTGACTATTGTAAACAGTTGACTCAAAACTTGCATTTGATTCATCAGCAGGAGGCTCTTCCTGTCAGATATACAGGCCCAGGACATTGTCTGCAACCAGGAGATTGGGCCCTGGCTAATAACTTTGAAAGAAAATCTTCGCTTGCACTGCACTGGAAGGGGCCCTATCAGATGTTTCTGGCTACACAGACTGCGGTCCGAGTGAATGGTCGAAAGCATTGGATCCACGCAACACACACGAAAAGAATCCCGTTACCTTTGCCAAATGAAAAAGAGATCGATAATCCTGACGTCGAAAGTAAGACAGCCGTGATCAATCACAAAGACATCGCCGAATTTCAGCCAGAAGTCCTTCCTAAGCCGGAAAAATGGCCTGGGGAGATTGCAACGAAAATGGAAACATCAGTATTACCTCAACACTGTTCGTCTGCTGCCTCATCATCATGAATTGCATCACCGACTGGCACTGTCTTTGCATCCACTGCAAACAACAACAGTGCATTGTTCATTGATCATACCGTACCTGCAGCTGTAAGGTACAATCTGCTTTCACAAAATCGGAAGTAATCAGTAGCTTTTGTTTCGCCTTTGTTTCTAGCTCATGGATAGAGCTGGGAATGGAGGCCTACGGAAAGGGAGCGTATGAGCTGTATCGGATGAGAGCTCTGACAAACGGTTTCCCGGTGCTGCCATTGAAAGTGAAGGCCTTTGCACCCTAGCGTGAACAAGCGGGGGAAAATGGTACCGATACTATTAAATTGATATTTGCTCCTGCCTTTTTGGAGCTGTCGAGGTAAACACCAGCTTGCTGCCATCATAAGCAGACTGAACCAAACTCGTTTGAGTTTTGCTACAAACGTGTGTTGATGTGGAGAGCTTTTTCCGACGGACACAAACTTTCTTCGATCCTGCCTGTATTCGCGCCTGCTGCCACCTGTACTGATGCTGCCATTGATAGACATATAGACATTGACATTAAGCCTGCATTAAGAAAGACTTGGTCTACAAAGACTAATCTGCTCCTGATTACCATACCCATTTGTATAGTTGTTACATTGACTCCAATGTTTTGGTATTTAGAAAGTATGCATCCCTTGAACACTCTATTGCCAACTGAAAATGCTCCCACTACGTTTACCCCAGCTCATGTGCTTTCTTACACTCTTCTGTCACGAGATGTGACACACCGAAAAGGATATGACAATAACACTTCATTGCTGATTATGAATATGGCCCATGCTATTTTGAATAGATCCAATTACTGGGTTTGCTCCCATTTACTCCAGCAGAAAGAGGAATGGGTTGGTATATATATATATATATATATATATATATATATATATATATATATATATATATATATATATATATATACATCCTTTACCGCTTAAGACTGCCTGTTATGCATCATTAAAAGCGTTATTATTTGGAAAATGGAACGTTAGTGTCACTGGAAACTTTGATGGAACAAATATAAATGAATTTGAAAGATCAGTATTAACCCTGCTAGGTTGTTCTGTGCTCACAAACCAAAGCAAAATGAAGCTAGATTGATTTGTCATAAAGTATTTAATGCATAATAGTGCTCTCAACACGTGTTTCACCAAGTCATTAGGCTCATCAGGAGGGTTTCTTTTTTTAAAAAGAATATATGAATTTAATTATTCGAAAAATCCTTTTGGTCTAAAGCTATTCATCAATGGTGCCCAGTGAGTTTATCTCGAAACTATTTTGGAATCGGAATGGTCATATAGTACAATTTCACAATGGTTTCCCTTGCAACATGCTTTAGCAAAAAGCAATTCCAAAATAGTTTTGAGATAAACTCACTGGACACCATTGATGAATAGCTTTAGACCAAAAGGATTTTTCGAATAATTAAATTCATATATTCTTTAAAAAAAAGAAACCCTCCTGATGAGCCAAATGACTTGGTGAAACATGTGTTGAGGGCACTATTATGCATTAAATACTTTATGACAAATGAATCTAGCATTATGAACTTTATTTACCTTTCATGAGCAATATCTGAAGGTGCGCTAAAAGGTGGCTAGTAAATCTTTATTTCCATAAATCATGACACAGCCAGCAGTCTGACTGTTATTAGCCATCACCAAGCAGCACCTTAACTTACACCTAAGTAAACAAATATCTATTGAAGACCAGTTCCCCATCAACTGTATCAGAGACTGCAAATGTACTAAATTCCAAAGCAAAATGTACACTGCATTGACTAGACCTATAGATAGACTGTCTGGGCCTTACCAGTCCCTGATTACTTCTAAAATGGCTCCGGTTGGAAACAAGGATGCCATGCCTCCCTCCTATACTATTAATCACAGTCCACATTCTGTTCCATTTTGCTTGCGGAAAAAAGGTTCCCATCCGGTGGGAACATTTACTAGGTGTATGAATACTGCTGTTCTTGAGCAAGAAGAGAAACGGTTATATGTAGGAGGTTCTGTCTATTTTGTGTGTGGAGACCAAGCTTATCCATGGTTACCTAGAAATTGGGAAGGTACCTGTTATTTAGGGATACTCTTACCTGGTTTTTCTTTGCCAAAACTCCTGAAATAGCAAAAATATCTAGATCTCGGTCACAATGAGATGATACTGCTGGGCAAATCTTTGGGGACATAGCAAAATCGTTTATACTTTTCTGGGGACAAGCAATAAACTCATGGAATATAAGATAACTATCCAGGGTATTAGAGAAAACAATAAATGGAACCACTGACATACTTTACAATATGAACAACAAGCAATTAGACTAATTGCCCTCCAGAATAGAATGGTTCTTGATATTATTTTGGCTGACCGTGGAGGTGTATGCAAATTAGTGGGGTCAGCGTGCTGTGTATTTGTAAGTGACTCGACTACAATATTTGAAGTAATTAAAAAATTACATGTCCTAAGTTCTGAAATTCGTGTTCCCGCAGGTGGCTGGAATTTAAACATAGGTTCATGGTTCTGGGAATTGTTACGATCCTGGGGATGGAAACTAATTGCAATTTTTATTATGATAGTCGGGATCCTCATATTTTGCTGTTGTTGCATACAATGCTTGCCAGCCATTTGTTCCATAATTTTGAATGAATGTGTACAAACAATTAGTGCAAAGATTGTGAAACCTCCTCCCAGAATTATAAATGATGGTCCAAAAGATGAAAATGAAATTATTAAGGAATTTATGGCAATCAATATTTCTGATGATGATAGTGACATGAGTAGTTCAGAAATGGACACCTGGTCCGATGAAGACGAGATGTATTGATAATGATGCTATTGGCTTAAGGCCAAAAGGAGGGTTTGGTATACTGTAAAAGTAATCACATAGCCCGAATGATATGAATAATATTTTGGCCATACGCAAATCGCATCATGTGATAAACTTCGTAAACCAAGAAACCTGAATATGACCATAGAGAGTCCATTTTATAAATGCTGGCCATTTTGTTTTTCTTTTTAGTAAAATGCTTTGCAAAGTATATTATATGCTTTAGACTCACACACGGTGCGATGCCACAGCTTGAACTCTGAAATACTAACATAGGCAGGAATGTAGAGCCATGCAGAAATACATTGTTTTCGCTCTCACTGAGGCCTTGAAGCTGTGCAGAAGCCACACCTAATCAGTAGTCCAGGTGCCGGTTTGTCTTGCAAGCTCTGTTGTAAAAGGCAGCTAAACATGAATTATATGCAACTAACGGTGCTCCTTCTCTGTGAATGGTATTTCTGCCTCAGAACTGTCTGACCCTTAGCTCATGAGCCGTGGCAAACAGATAACGTTGTATGGAATGTTTCTCTGCTAAGAACAAGATATCCTTTCTGTGCCAGCTCTCCATGTTGCTCATAACAGAAAAGTGTCTCTGCAGCCTTTGCTAGAATAAATAATGTTTAGACTAAATGTAGACGTGTCAAGAACTGTCAATTACCGAACCCTAGCCTGAATGACCTGTATAAGGGCGGGACGTACCAGATTAACAAATGATGATGTATTATGTATATATATATATATATATATATATATATATATGTCTGCTTGAGTGCTGCCCGCGCTCTCTCGCATCTCACAGTGTCTGGGAACACATGTCGTGAGGTGTTGAGACACAGTCGGCCGACTGAAATACTTTCAATAAAACCAGACTTGTTTGGAAATCGAACTTCATGACTGACGTGTCATTGGGTATATGGTTATTGTGCCTTATTTCCATGTACGTGGGCTAACAGCCTCCCTGCGTTGTTTTGACTTCACTATAATTAACACCCCACATTGTCTCTGATTGTTCTTCCTAGTTGTAAGTCAAGGGGTTTGAGGGGTAACATGTTGAAATGGGCCCCCACCAGCCCTCACACATATTCATCTGGCCATGCTTCTTGCTGCATATCAGCAGATGTAAATAGTGGGTGCTATAGAAAGTGTATACCTAAATGTGAGCCACAACGTAATCAGGACCTGTGTGTAAACATACCGTATGTGTAAGGACCCCCAATTAGTGTTTGCTTCTTGCTGAGAAAGTGGCTATTGTGAGCTCTGATTTCAGTCAGTGTATGGAGGATCGAGATGACCTCAGTTTCACTGGAGAAAGCAGAAATGCGAGACCAACACCCACCAACACTTTCTCTAGAATGTTTTTGGGGTGAAACCCGTGGATACAAGAATATAAAAATGTCAGGAATGAGACCTACATGTATAAAAAAAAGACCACCCTCGAGATGTTTGCAAGCGTCAGTCACCTCTGGTTCTTTCAAACTATTTACTGAAAAGCAGCTTATTTGGCTGTCAAACTACGGCACAGCACTAGCAGAAAAAATGAGACCCGAATACCTGAAATAAAATACAATTTGTAAAGCTTGATTATAATGACAGCTGCAGCAATGCACTTAATTAATGTGTGAGATAGATAGACTCGGTCGCACATTACCACCCACCTCACCACAGCTGAACTGCACATTAGCACTACCATCATGCACTGAGAAGGCCTTTAAGTGCATACATTCATTCAGCAATGAACAGCTCCATACCATATACGTTTAGTCCTGGTGTCCAGAGGCACCATAATTCCAGGCTCCATGTCCCTGTGCCAGAGGGTGGGTGAGGCTGGACTGTGATTGCTTGGCACTAGTAGCTGAGTAGAGTGAGTGAGTCCAAGGCAGACGGCCACGATGTGAGCTGCTGCTCCCTTCCCTCACATGCTTTCAGGAGCTCTGTAACTATCATACGCACTAGCGCCTGCCTCAGCGTCGCAGATCTGGCAGCAGGAAGACCCTATTTTGATTTTATTTTATTTTTGGATTTGTAGAGCACACTACAGCCCACGGGCATCGAGGCGCTATAAGGAAATGTAAGAGAGCTTGCTTGAGGGTTACAGGAGTGCAGCCCATGGACAAATGCTTACTACAATTTGTTTGGGTACAATTTGGTTGGTAACATGCTCAGAAGTTAAATTACATAATACAGTAGATGGCCGAAAGGAAGGTTAAATATACAATGCATTTTAAAAAACGGACACAAAAATGGAAGCTCCGAGCTTACATTTTTGTACGTATTCGTTTTTTTTTCCAATATATTTCTGGTTGCAAGTGAGCCACCAGAGGTCGCTCTGGCGACCCCTAAATGACATCCATGTTCAAAGTGTCAATGGAGCTGGGCTAGTGGGTAAGTAATATCCAGTGTTTCTGGGCCAGCACTAATTCTTCACTATCATCTTTCTTTACACGCTCACCTGCAATTCCGGGAGACATGTGCAACCCCCTAAAATGGCAGCCACCTTACTGACACAAGCACTGTCTGCCCATCCAGGGCGAGAACCTCCTTCTTTGCACAGCATTCACAACCGCTGCCCCGGGATTTCCTGGCCATCTCCCCAGACGACTTGGAGAGCACTCGCATGCCTTGCGCAGGCCGCACAAGTCACCGCCACACCCAGGTGCGTAACGTTCCTATCAGCAAAATGACATGGGTCGCAACAACCAAATGCAGTGTAGGCTGCTCCTGGTCACCAATTTTGGCATGGAACACCACAGGGACCACCCATGGCTCTGAGGCCTGCACAGCGTCTAGTATAAACACCTCTACTGGATACGCCTATGGGCATCTCCTTATCACACCAAGTATAAAGAAGTGGTCAAAGATGTACTGACAAAAGAGGGTGGCTCGTCTCTCCCATGGTACAGGCATATAAAGAACAAGGTGAATACTTTAAACATTTCGCATCTGGAGCATCATGCGCACAGTATCAATCTAAGATCAAAAGCTGCGGTATATGTTTTGCTGTCTGCATATTTGTATAACTATTGGACATAATCGTGAATAAATCTGTGCTGTCTTATTGTGAGCTGGGGCATCATGCTGGGTCACATGACCCTTCATTTCCATCACTGCGTCTGGTGACGGAGGCAATCTCGCGATGATACATCTCCCCCAAAATAATTACAGTCGTACACCATTTCCTCGATCCAGCGTCGAGGCTTCCGGATGATGCGACAGGGTCTTCCTTGTCGAGGATATACCGCTGTCCCATCCATATGTTCGTCCGTGTTGTCATGCTCTCTCTCTGGCTCATCTTCATCCACCAAGTATCATGACCACCTTTGTCTTTCTTCATCTTCTTCTTCCTCTTCTTCATTCCCTTGCCTGTATGTCTGGATGTCATCCTCTTCAGCTTTTCTGAAGAAGGAGCTGTTTCTTGTTACGACCCATTCGTCTCTTTCTGCTGTGATCATGGATGCCTTGATGTGAGATACCTTCAGGGGCCTGGGATCGAATGGTGGCATGTCCTTGTGAACCTGGGTTTGCTTTACCAGTATTTGCTCCCTTGGTGATATGACTGCTGTTCATGTCCTTCTCCTTCGGTCTGCGTAGTCCTTCATTCTTGCCTTTGCTCTGCTATCTGTTCCCTTGTACTTGCCATCTCTTCGACCACCTCCTCTTCCTGATCCTCCTGTGGCATTCTTGACCTGATGGATCGTCCGAACATGAGTTCTGCCAAACATTTCCCTGTGGAGTCGTGCAGCATGTTCCTGTGGTCTCATAGGAGTTGGCAAAGTGCTGGTTCGATGGGCATGTGTGTGATTGTTGCAGTGCAGACTGCCCTTTTGACATTGGCCATAAAACGCTCTACCACTCCAACCGCCTGGGGCCACAGGGGTGTGATTTTTTTGTGGCTAAACCCCAGGTAGTTTGCAAAGTTTTAAAAGTCCTTGCTGGTGAATGGCGGGGCCATTGTCTGATTTGATTACCTTTTGGTACTCCAAACGCGGAGAAGATGCGATCAAGTGCCGATATTAGGGCCATGGCTGCTGTGGATGCCACGATATCTGCCTTAGGGCAACGGGAATGTTCATCCAGTGCTACCAGCACGTATTCCCCTGATCTTAGGGGTCCAAAGAAGTCTATTGCCACTTCCTCCCACACACTCTCAGGGAGTGCTGACATGCATAGTGGCTCTGGGAACACTATTGTTTGTAAGCTTAGGAAGATGGAGCAGGATTTTAGTGTGTTTTCTGTTAGCCTGTCCATTCCAGGGAACCATACTTTGCTTCTCAACATGCGTTTGGTGGACATGATCCCATGATGGCCGTCGTGCGCCATCTCTATAACTTTCTGATGGAGGGTTTCCAGTATTATTATACTGTCTCCTTTTAACAGTAGAGATGACAGTGATATGGACAGTTCCTCTTTCAACTTTGCCAGTGTTTTGAACAGCCGGTCATCCAGTGCCGAACTTGCCTGAAGTGGCTCGTCCCCCGATTTCCATCTTCCGTTTCCAATACAGGATGTCACTAGTGCTAGTGTGGCATCTTTGGCTGTGTGGTTTGCAAGTTCTGTTGTTGCAATGGTGGATGGAATTGCGTGGTGAATGATGTAATTGATATATCCATGACCCCTGTCACATGAGGGCGCACCCCCGGCTTGCAGATGTCGAGAGAAAAAGTCTGCTCTATTCTCGTCCTTGCCAGGTTTGTGTATTATTGAGTATTTGTATTCCTGGAGACAGAGTCGCCATCTTGCAAATCTTAGTGGCATTTGTGTGGTTGGCTTACCGTAGATCGTTACACGTGCTTGGTGGTCCGTGATTATCGTGAAGGGCTTTCCATACACAAACAAATGAAAATGCTTGCATGCCCACACCACCGCTAGGGCCTCCTTTTCCGCCTGCGAGTACCTCTGCTCTGTGTCTGTTAGACTCCTGCTGGCATATGATACTATCTTTCTTTGGCGTGCTCACTCCCGGAGTGCTGGGCAAGGATTGACCCCAGTCCTATGGGGCTAGCGTCTATGATGCACTCTGTTCGTAAATTGGGATCAAAGTAGGACATACATATGGCTGCAGCCATGTCCCTCCGTACGGGATCACAACGTTCCCATTGTGCAGGTCCCCATTCGAATTTAGCATCCTGTTTCATGAGTGCTCTCAGCGGTGTGCTGGTGGTGGCGAAGTCTGGGAGGTATCTGGTGCAATAACTTGCTAGACCCAGGAAGGATCATACTTGCGCTACTGTTCCAGGTCTCTGAGCCTCGGTCAATGCTTTTATTTTGTCGGGGTCAGGTTGGATTCCCTTTTGTGAGAAAATGTGTCCGAAGAAATTTAATGAACTTTTGTTAAAGTCGCGTTTATCTTTGTTCAGCGTAAGGTTGGCGTCGCTCAATGATACGCATACTTTCATCAGTGTGGCATCATGTGTTTCTTGCGAATGTCCGAACACCAGAATGTCATCACTATAGTTGATGCAATGCAGTATGTGCCTGATGAGGTTCCATATTTCTTCCTGAAATATTTCGGCGGCTAATGAGATCCCGAAACTCAGGCATTTCCATCTAAAGAGTCCCAGATGCATAGTGAAAGTTATTATGTAATGCAACTCCTCACTGAGCTCGATCTGGTGATATCCCTTGTTACAATGCAAGCTAGGAGAATATCATGGTGCCGCTGAGAAGGTGCATCATGTCAGTGATGCGAGGTGCTTAGTGATGTTCTCAAAGAATCGCTTGGTTTGGTGCCCTCATGTCAACACATAATCTTATTTGGCCGTCTGCACTTCTCTTTGGCACCGGGATGACCAGTGAGACCCATGGTGTGGGTCCACTCACATGCTCTATGATGTCCCCTTCCAAAAGCGATAGTAGCTCCTTCTCAACTTGTGTTGTATGTTGAATGGAATCCCTCTAAAGTGTTGTGCTACAGGCTTCACCGTTGGGTCAATGTGTAGAGCTATTTTTCATCCTTTGAGTTTTCCAATGCCCTTCAAAAGATTAGGAAAATGTGCCGCCACTTTCGCTGCCGGAGACATGTATTTCCCTGCCATTAGTTGATACAGAATGTGGATGAGGCCCATTTGGATTGCAGCATTGAAACTTAATATGCAGCCACTTGCGGCCTCAGTTGCCAGGCGGTTGGATTGTTATGTTATCTCTCTTGTCTTCGTGTTGGCATGAAGTTCGGAAGGCGCCCAGGCAGGGCAGTGGTTCTTTGGCTCCATGCGCGTATATGTCTACTTGAGCTTTGCGTAGTCTTGGCTTGCACTTCAGTTTTAGGTACTTTGACTCTGGCATGGCATTGATGGTTGCTCCAGAATCCACAAAAAAATGTAATTCTTGATTTTGCATGGTTAATGTCAGAGTGGGACTGTACTCCGACGCGGTGGAATTCCCTAGAGCATATAGGTGTCCCTTTTTGCTTCTGTACATGCTGGATTGTGACTCTGATTCACTTGTGGAGGGTGTAGATGTGTACAGACTGTGTATTCTTCTTCTCCCTTTTTGGCAACCCTCTGGGGATTTTTAGTACTTGCCTTTTGTGTGTTGTCTCTTCTTGTGGTATTTTCTTTCAGTATCTCTTGTTCTGCCCTCTCTGTGGTATCTGGGTGGTGGAGACTGATGTATGTGCAGTCCTGGATCAGTGGAAGTGGTCCTCGTAGCTTTTTGGATTTTGGCACATTACCCGATAATGATCTTCACCGCCGCAGGCACCACACGTCTGGCCGATGGCCGGGCAAGATCTGTCATGCGGAAGGTCGTGTCCACATCGAAAACACTGACATTTCTCCTGTCTGATGTTGTGTGACGCAGCCGGCTGTGACGCCATCCTGTTTATCCCTTCTTCTTTGATGACAGGTGCTGTGATGTGTGTCTTGCTCAATGTAGACATTTTTAGGTCTAATGCTAACAATGGCCTTGCCACCAAAGAATGTGGTACTTGTAGCAGCTTCTTTTTTTAGCACGAATGACTCGCATTCTGCGATCACTTGGGACTTTATTGTCTCCTCGTTATTGTATAAGTGGAATTCGCAGTGTTTAACTCTGACTTTCATTTGTGTAACAAATTTGTCCATGCTCTCCCCTTTTAGCTATGTGGTGGTTTGAAAGATGTGCCTTTCATAGTCCACATTTCGGTGCGTGGTAAAATGTTCTTTTAATATCTTCTTGAGTTCATCATACATGTATTCTACATCTTCAGGTAATTCAAAAATGATGTCACCTCCGGACCTGCTGTGACAAAAAGCAAGCCAATAATGTGTTTGTCCTCTTGCAGGCCCACTGCATCCACGTAAGCATTGAACTCCTTCATCCACCCGGTCTATTGTGGACCTAAACTGGTGGTGTCTACTGTGTCAAATGGCAGTATTGAAGGTACAGGGAATGCATCCCTCCCTTTTTGCTCCTATGTACAGGCCAGTGCGACCGGCTTCTGACCCTGGTCGGACAGGGTGTCTTCTGGCCTACACCACCTTTCTTGTGAGTCTAGGTGGACAATGGCTCCTTTTGTTGTGCTGGCAGGCCTATGCGCTTTCCTCTGCCTCTCCTGCCGCTCTGTACAGCTCCCCCCATTCACCCTGTGGGGTCTATGGGTGTTTCAGGCCACGTGGGGTGTTATCTGTGCTTTGAGCACTCACCGGTGGGCCACAAAGCCTTGCTGGTCTCTTCCTTTCTGTGCTGCATCCGCTTCCTCTTTGGAATGTTGTGGCACTCTGCGTGTGATCTGCTAATCAGCACGGGTCGGGCTCTTTCTCTTTGCTAGTGTGATGTGTTATTGTGAGATGGGGCGTGCAGAGCCTATGGCAGCAGCAGTGCATCCCACAAAGACCTGGACACCAGGTATGCAGGCGGTAACTAACTTTGCGCACATCATCCCGGGTCACAAGACCTTTCATTTCTTAGGCAATCTCGTGATGCTACAAAATCTATTGCTAAGCGGAAATGCAATAATAGGATTATGATAGAGACATCAGACAGGAAAGATATGAAGTTGCAGAACAAACAGAAATGAATCACACATAATTAAAAGGGTCTTATGGATGGAAGGGTGTGTTCTTCCAGTGACACTTCTGCCTTCCATGCAGCAGGCTACTCGACAGAATCTGGGCACTACACATGACTTGACTATGACTTTAAGCAGGGAATCAGCTGTTCATTTATAACTCGGACATTACTATTTGGCATTTCAGATAAGCAGGGGTTGCTTAGTGACTCACTGCATGTGGGTAGATGCGGAGGTCGCTGTCTGCAAAGTGTCTGAGGCCAGGGCCAACTTAAGCACTTTTGGGGCCCTGGGCACAGACATCTTTGGGCCCCTGTTCACCAAACCGAACGAATTAAGTGATCAATAATATCTGCACCCCCTGCCGCAATCACAACCCATAGGTTGATATGCTACCTCACAGCATTAAAAATAAGGATGCTTACTCCCTTTAAGTCCCCTTTACCCTCTTCATTCTTGCTCTAATCAGACTGATAAACAAGTACCATTTGAAGGCCAACATTAGCAGTCTACGAAGAGGTTACTTCTGTTCTAGCATAGATATGGGAGACATTTTATCAATAGAATCCAGGAAGATATTCAGTCTATAGTATTAATGCAGGGCTGTGTGTAAAAGGTACATGTAACCCAGAATAGACAGAGAACTCACATTTGCTGCCTCACAGAATGCAAACGTGCTTAAGCATGGATAGAGGAGACCAATTGGTATGAAGGAGAAAGCTACACATACCATAGCATGGCTAGTGGATGCAGATTAGAAGCTACCAGGAAGGTGTCAATATGCAGACAGACTGAGATTAGAAGTTGGACATGGTTTTCAAATAGTGTTGCCATTAAGAATAAAGTGCCTGTGGTGTGCAATAGATCAATGCTCACTATTATAGTGGAAGCAACACAATAGCCAGTGAATCCATGAGTGAGGCTGTTTTGAAGATCATACCCTGAGAAGGAAATCTCTCTGAAGGACTGACAATTTTGAAAGATTTAGGGACTGGCAATGTTCGAGAGGCTAGGCAATACAAGATTAAATTAGATGCCCAGCATTACATACACTGGTTATGGGGTGAATCTGGGATTTGTGCCAACTCTGAATTTCTGTATTTGAACACTTCCATTACCAGTTGTTACTATTAAGTAAAATAATCTAATTTTATAAAACGGACTTGGAAAGTACACCAATCGCATTACCAAACATGACAATTTTGAAAAACAAAATATTATAAAAGGGTGTAACCAGGATGATTCTAGCTTCATTCTCTCCATCATCAAGAGACGTAAATAAGTACCAGCATAACAATCATCATGATTTAACAGATTTAATGTGGGTTGGTCTTTTGTATTTTAAAGCTTTACATACTTCCAAAACACTGGCTTGTCAAATTATCATTTATAAACGTGCAGAAAAACCTTTGACTTTTACAAAAATGCAAAGCGTTTTTTTGTGACAATCAAGCAGACTTTAAAATTTGCTTGCTCGAGTCCTTTACCATCTGGTCCGCTCCCTTCTGTCTACCACCCCATCCACTCAAATGGCCTACATAAGAAAGATCAAGTAATGGGCTAAACGATGCCACCAGCATGCGAGGAGGCAAACCTCACAGAAGACAGTAATGTACGAGATATAAGATGATTGATCAGGGTCACTGTATTGTCTGTTAGCAAAGCCGGGTTACAAGCATGATTGCTTTGGTTCCAAATCCTGATACTTATTCATCTCTTTCACCTCATCTGAACAAACCTATTTCTAGACCTCCACCATAAGGATGACATGTTCGTTTTAATAGCAACCTCAATCTGTTGCAGGTATATTGCTGATATTAGCATGTGTTGTGCTGCAAGACCAAGTACATATGCAGGCAGGTTTATAAACCTCTGACATAGGAAAGGCATAGCCACCTTACAGGAATGTGCTATTCTAATCTTGCATAGGAACACATATCACTGCAATTAGTGCATTATACACTGAGCTAACGTCTGAACCATTGTAGCACTCAATTTAGCAGTATGCATTTCAAATTTGGCTATTGTACATGATCAACATAATTCCCACAGGAAGGAACGAATGCTACAGGAGTTTTGCCGTAAGGAACACACAAACTATATATGCCACAGTGAACACAGAAAGCATTACATGATTAATTGATTGAGGCTGAATGTAATTGCTAAAAGACAGGCCATAGGTTTAGGGCCTCAGCGCCAAGCAATATAATATCCTGATGTATACTATTTAAGTCTGGTGAACAAAGGAATCTTACTTCTTTAGAACAGGCAGCCTTGTGGGGCCCCCTTCAAGGTGGGGGCCCTGGGCAAGTGCCCCTTTTGCCCAACCATAAAAACGTCTCTGTCTGAGGCATCATTTGGGCAAGCAACTAAGGGCCGGATTCTAAGGTGAATGCAAAAATAGGGACGTGTCATCAAAGCCTCGACCTTACACAACCTTAGCAACCGTCGGAAATGCAGGCCAGGCACTGCACATGGATTCTCCCTGCTAAGCCCCGGTTTTGCAGGCCAGGCACTGCACTGGGATTCTCACTAAGCCCTGGTTTTGCATGGCAGGCACTGCATGGGATTCTCCTCATTAAGCCCGGGTTTTTGCATGCCAGGCATGGCACAGGATTCTCCTCGCTAAGCCCTGGTTTTGCAGGCCAGGCACTGCACAGGGATTCTTCTCGCTAAGCCCTGGTTTTGCAGGCCAGACACTGCATGGGGATTCTCCTCGCTAAGCCCTGGTTTTGCAGGCCAGGCACTACACGGGGATTCTCCTCACTAAGCCCTGGTTTGCATGGCAGGCACTGCACGGGATTCTCCTCACTAAGCCCTGGTTTTGCATGCCAGGCATGGCACGGGATTCTCCTTGCTAAGCCCTGGTTTTAAAGGCCAGGGACTGCACAGGGTTTCTCCTCACTAAGGCCGGGATACTCCTCACTAAGCCCTGGTTTTGCAGGCCAGGCACTGCACAGGGATTCTCCTCACTAAGCCCGGGATTCTCCCCGCTAAACCCCGGTTTTGCAGGCCAGGCACTGCACTGGGATTCTCCTCACTAAGCCCTGGTTTTGCATGGCAGGTACTGCATGGGATTCTCTTCATTAAGCCCTGGTTTTTGCATGCCAGGCATGGCACGGGATTCTCCTCGCTAAGCCCTGGTTTTGCAGGCCAGGCACTGCACAGGGATTCTCCTCGCTAAGCCCCAGTTTTGCAGGCCAGGCACTGCATGGGGATTCTCCTCGCTAAGCCCTAGTTTTGCATGCCAGGCATGGCACAGGATTCTCCTCACTAAGCCCTGGTTTTACAGGCCAGGGACTTCACAGGGATTCTCCTCACTAAGCCCTGGTTTTGCAGGCCAGGCACTGCACAGGGATTATCCTCACTAAGCCCGGGATTCTCCTTGCTAAGCCCTGGTATTGTAGGCCAGGCACTGCACGTGGATTCTCCTCACTAAGCCCTGGTTTTGCATGCCAGGCACTGCACAGGATTCTCCTCGCTAAGCCCTGGTTTTGCAGGCCAGGCACTGCACAGTTATTCTCCTCACTAAGCCCTGGTTTTGCATATCAGGCACTGCACGGGATTCTCCTCACTGAGCCCTGGTTTTGCAGGCCAGGCACTGCACAAGGATTCTCCTCACTAAGCCCGGGATTCTCCTCGCTAAGCCCTGGTTTTGCAGGCCAGGCACTGCACAGGGATTCTCCTCACTAAGCCCTGGTTTTGCATGCTAGGCACTGTACAGGATTCTCCTTGCGAAGCCCTGGTTTTGCAGGCCAGGCACTGCACAGGGATTCTCCTCACGAAGCCCTGGTTTTGAATGCCAGGCACTGCATGGGGATTCTCCTCACTAAGCCCTGGTTTTGCATGGCAGGCACTGCATGGGATTCTCCTCACTAAGCCCTGGTTTTGCATGCCAGGCATGGCACGGAATTCTCCTCACTAAGCCCTGGTTTTGCATGTCAGGCACTGTACAGGGAATCTCCTCACAAAGCCCGGGATTCTCCTCGCTAAGCCCTGGTTTGCAGACCAGGCACTGCACAGGGATTCTCCTCACTAAGCCCGGGATTCACCTCGCTAAGCCCTGGTTTTGCAGGCCAGGCACTACACAGGGATTCTCCTCACTAAGCCCGGGATTCTCCTCGCTAAGCCCTGGTTTTGCAGGCCAGGCACTGCACGGGGATTCTCCTCGCTAAGCCCTGATTTTGCATGCCAGGCACTGTACAGGATTCTCCTCGCTAAGCCCTGGTTTTGCAGGCCAGGGACTGCACAGGGATTCTCCTCACGAAGCCCTGGTTTTGCATGCCAGGCACTGCATGGGGATTCTCCTCGCTAAGCCCTGGTTTTGAAGGCTAGGCACTGCACAGGGATTCTCCTCACTAAGCCCTGGTTTTGCATGGCAGGCACTGCACGTGATTCTCCTCACTAAGCCCTGGTTTTTGTATGCCAGGCATGGCACGGAATTCTCCTCACTAAGCCCTGGTTTTGCAGGCCAGGCACTGTACAGGGATTCTCCTCAGAAAGCCCGGGATTCTCCTCGCTAAGCCCTGGTTTTCCAGGCCAAACAGAGGAGTTAGAACGCGGCCCCTGGTGCAGTTCTCTGCTCTAGTTTCCAGCACCACCATTTGGAGGAGGGTGGAATGGTTATAGGGCGGATGGTGTGCTTTCTGCAAAAGCTGTTATAAATCTATCACTATGAGGGCAGCATGTGCACCAGGGTCACTACAAGGATTTCCAAAAAGACTGCCACTTTTCTGATTTACAAAAGTCGCCTTTAGCTTTCAGTAAATCAGGTGGTGCTGCTGTCAGGGAAATGTCCCGATCACAAAAGAACACTGATTCCACTGTGACATTGTTGCTTCTCTTCTTTCTGGGGTGAACTCCAGAGGGCTGTCTTCTTTTCTTCTCCCTTCAAACCTAGTGAAATCATTCTTGAAGTATGTTTTTTTTTACTTTTCGAGCCCTGAAAAATCATTCAACGGTTTGTTAAATAAATAAATAAAGATAAATTGTCATCACCATTGTAGAGTTGTCCGTACATACTTTCGTGTAAAATACTGAACACTGGTTTACAGATAGCAGATTCCCTAGTACCCGGGTGCGGGGGCCTCTCTGCAATTGCATGGCCCTGTGGCTATAGGGTTCCTCATGGATAGATCAGAGTTACAGTTGAATGCACTTTCGCAAGCATCTGATTTTAATAATGTCAGAAACGCACTGGATTGCTATGAAAAAGGCCATCTTTTAGCACAGGCTAAAACATGGCAGATTTCCCAGATGTCCATGTTGAATTTATCTCCTTTGCCAAAGCAGATCCAAATTCCAGGGAGGGGACTGCTCCCCTCCGTGCACTTTCAGGCGACTTAGAAAATGCGCTGCTCTGTGTTTTCACTGCACTAATGGGCGTAATCTCTGGGTCCTTATGCTTCGTTTGGCGCCTTTGGTGGTAGTATTTTGTCACACGTAGGCTTTCTCTGGTTAAGATCCTACAAATGACTCCGGAGCATGTCAGGGCACGAGGATCAAGATTCTGATCCGACATCCGTCTCCGTTTTCTGCACAAGGTTTACCTTTCTGGGGCAATCTGGTCCCCATTAAGCAGAATCATTATCATCCTAGTAGGCGCTGTAGGCCCCATGCTGGTGTGGAAAAACCAAATGAAGCCCAGCTTTCTAGAGTTCAGGACTCAAAATGCTACATAGAAACTTAGTCCACAGTTAAGCTTCCTCCTATTGTGTCGAGCCCTTACATGGGAACTCAGTCCTTTTTCTAATAGGACTGGTCTGTAAGGAACTCTTCAGTTTGGGGTTGTCTAGTTCAGACGTCTGTCTCCAGCTCTAACATCTCCAGGGGCTCAGAGCTTGCATAGGGGAACCCGGGTACTCTTCCCCCAGATCTTTTCCAGACCTAGCAACACCCCTGCCTGAGTGCATGAGGTTGGCCCTCTACCGAGCTAAATGGAAAAGACCTTGTCAATGAGTGCCGAGTGGGTTGCACAATTGACTGGACTCTGAAAGTAGATCTTCAGTCTTTTATTAACTCAGAGCACAAAGCAAAGTACCAAATGATAACAATCCTCCTGACAGCCAAAAGCAAGGCTCTCCCCCTCTCGACCCTGGATGGTCTCTGCTCTTTGCCCAGCTATCTAGATGCTGGCTTTCCCGGTTCCTCAGACAATACTAGAGCTTCTCAAGGGTCTGGAGTGGGAACCAGTTGTCTCCGGCCCACTATCTCTCACTCTCTCTAGGCCCTCAGACCCCTTTTACCCTTGCTGGGAGGACCTGCATTCTCTGTGTTTCTAGAGTCCTCCCAGCCTGAGTCTTCTATCTCCTCCCCCCTCTTACACATGCCTTTGGCTATTCCAGTCTCCTCGGTCTTTCCTGCTCTCACTGTGGTTGCCTCCTCCTCCAACTGTTACCACTTCCTCTTTATTCCTTCTTCCCCCCATGTCACTTTCACCACAGAACTCCTATCCTCTTTTCTTCCTGCTACTACCTCTTCCTCCTCCAAATCTTCACCAGAAACTCCTAATGTTAGCTCCTCTACACTCTTGCTACCTCCTTCTGACACCTGAAGGCAAGCGTCCCCACACAGCACGATCCTCCCCGCAATGAGAGACAATAAAGGACTCTCCCAAAATGGGAATAAGGCCAAGACAGAGTGCGGGTGAGCCTAAATGGGGGTTTATCAATCAGAATAGGGCATGCAAAGGACTCTGCAACCTCCGAGAGCGCTCTGTCTGACAATAGCAAAGACAGGCGTATATATTTACAAAAAACGTCATAAGAACCTACACACTATAGGGGGCACAAGTTCATGGGGATTGGGTGGTGATGACTAACTATAGGTGCTGCTGTGATGTGGTTGGCTTTGGCTGGAAGACGTCACTGGGCAGCCTCGTGGGTGGGGCTGGGCCTGGCAGGGTGGCAGAGTTCATCCAGGCGGTGTTGTGGGGCCATCGCGGCCAGTGGCAGAGATGAATGTCTTTTCTTGACTTGTTAGCCCTAAGCCGTGCATACCGCAGTCATTCAAACATTCTGGTATTATCTTCTTTAGTAAATCTTTCGATAGGTTATACAACAGGTTAATGCAACACAGGAGGAATGCACCTTGTGAGGGGACTGGAGGTAATACGTCAGGGCATGGTTACCAGTGTCCTGTTGACCGGGGCCATAGGTCGAGGGGCTAAGCTTCAGGGCCTGGGACGGGTGGTGCATGTCTTTCTGCCTTGTTAGAAGTTGTTATGGATGTTCCGCTGTGTGTTGTCAAAGTGTTGGGTGTCTTGATTGCACGGGGCCATAAGTCTGAGATGGTCCGGTGGGTTGTGAGGTTTACGAGGGGGCGCGTGTGTTCAGGCAGAGGTTTACTGCTGTGCTGTAAATAATGCATGTGGCAGGTGGTGGCCTTGGGTGCTACAGAGGGGGTTACAAATCTTTGAAGCGACTCCAGTCTGGTTGGGGGAGGTAACGCAGCGCGGCGCGGTCTCTGCTCTCATGCCTTGGCAGCCTTCGTAGGGTGGGAGGGGGAATGGCCTTGCACATATTTCACAAAGGTATCTCCCTCGTGTGTTGCCGATTTAGGTAAAGACATCACAAACAGTTGAACACTCTATAATACTTATTCAAAACATTACAAGACATGCATTTAAACTTTGCTGGATGTGTTTTGATTATACCCAGTCTGAGTACCTTATTCATACATTATGTTTTAACAAGTACAGTATTTAGTTATATGCATATATATTTGCAGTAAGTGAGGTAGAGTTAGGATTGGTGGAGAACATAGAAAGTAACCCGCCCCTTGTCCGTGACGGTGGTGGCGCATGTGGGGCCTAGACATGCACCCATGACATGTGCCTTCTCGTGCGTTCTTCACATGGGCCCTTTGTATGGTTACATTCGTTTTCTTGTGTCCTCTAGCAGCATTAGTTCAGTTATGGCGCGAGCCCATGGGGTGTAAGTTTTCCAGTCATACACGTAACAAACAGATTCCTGGTGCGTTCCGTTATTATTAGTACCCAACTGCAATGGTATATGCTCACCATCGCTTATATCATGGGAGCATGATCTCTTGTAATTATACATCTTACAGGCTTTGTAATATAAGGGATTTTATGGAAGAAAAGCATCCTTTGCAAGTAGTCTCAACATTAATATGCAAAGATTGTCTGTCATATAACGACCAGTTTACTGTTCTTTTCATTTGCCTAGGCCTGCTGGCCAGGTCACGCTGGGAGCGATGATACACTGCGGGAGGTGAACTGTTACAATGTTAGTGTATTACACTAGCTCATGTCCGTCTTGTTCGTGGGAACGTGCTCGCAGCGGATCTACCAGGGTGCTGCGGCAACAAGGAGGACTGAAACCCTCCAAGGGTGGGGGCCGCGCTACAGTGCGCTGAGCTCACACCATCTTTACCAGACAAAATGGTTTCTAGGCCTAGCTAAATTTTAATACGTGTGGGCAATTAACACGTGCGGGCAATGTCTCCAGTGGGTGAACCCTCCACCACCTGGGCCCGGGTGGCATGAGGGGACGCCCAAAGGACCCATAGTCCTCACCTGGGGAGAAAGCGTAGGCAAGGGGGGTCTTCTTGGACCAGTCCTCCCCTACATTTCCCCCCTTTCGTTACTAAAGTAACGAATTCTTTAAATCTTCTATCCTCCTACATTCTGCTTCGTCCATCACCGCCTCATCCCATGCAGGAGTTCCTTTGATGGGCATCCATGCTCTGCACACCCCCCTTAAGCTCTCACCTCTCCGGGCATATTCATCTGGGGTACACATTAGATATATGCACCCACCATCTCCTTCCAAATCTACCCAAACTTCCTCATACCATTCTAGTATACGGGGCTCTTTGATGGTGGTGTGCCACAACTTATCTACAATATCTTTATCGTGGTATATAGGCACCAGTTGGTACCTGGGCGAGTTATCTATCCCTGTTTGTACTTGTGCTTCTTGCATCGTTTTTATTGTACCGTGTGAGTTGCCCATTGTCACCATCATCATTGCACCATTTGGTACTGCGTTAGCACAAACTCGAAGACCCACCTGGCACAGGCAAAAAAGTAGAAGGAGGAACACAACAGCTAGTATTAAAAATTTCACAGTTGTTCCAAGCCATGAGGGAACCCAGGAGAAGATGTTGTCGAACCATGTACTCGCTTCTGCTCCGCCTTCCATTTTCATTTTTTCTCCTAGGTTGTGGACTGCTTCAATCACATGGGACAGGGAGCCATTCTCTGCGTCTTCAGAAGGTACGAAAGTGCAGCAGGCACTTCCTATTTTTCGGCAAACACCACCGTCCATCGCCGTCAACAGGTCCAGAACATACCTGTTTTGCATGGTCATTAGTCGTAAAGCTCTTAGTTCAACTTTGATAATATTGAATCCTTCTTCAGTGTCGTTCGCCAGCTGAATCAATTCCCAGCGTGTTATCTGGAGCCATTTTGCGTTTGCCCGTGCTTGGACACTTGAGACGAGTGAGGCAAAAAATGTTTCTGCTGAGCTGAATAATCGATATTTGTCTGGGATCTGAGCCAATAGTTCTGATGATGCCTTTGATATGTAATTTGATGCTCGCCTGTTACGGGTCAGCACTTCTTCCTTGTTTCCAGAAGACAGGACATATATTTGTGTCTCTGCAGTTGGTTGAGCCACACGCTGCATGCGTTCCTGTGTCCCATCGACGTGGCTTTCTGGTATCACCATTAGGGCTGAGTGCAGAGTGGCCATTGAGCAACTGCCACTCCATGACTGGGGGAGGTGTAGGTATGCCTGTTTGCCGCACACCCAGTACGTGTCCATCAGGGCCGCTGTCCCTTTCCTTAGGTCTGGGATGGTGAGGGTCTTGTTGCAGTTCTTGTTTGTTCCCATGGGGGTTCTCCCTTCTCCTTTAAAGCACAGTTTATAGTCCATTTCGCTCTGCAGTTTGAACGGCTTTTCAATGGCAGTTACCCAAGTTAGCTTTGAAATGTATTCTCTCCATACTGGTGTACATGTTTCCTCTATCCACTGCAATTTATCCGGTGCCACACCTCTTAGTGCTTCCGCTTTGCACAGTACTTCTTCATCCTTCCGCTTGTTGTCAGAAAAAAGTGTCCCTTCTATCACAAAAAATGGTTCTTTCAAACATACTACTCCTGCCGGTTTTGGGTAACACGTTTTCTCGTTCTGCAGCATTTGGAAAGTCACTTCGTGTGCCTGGAAGGTGTTCTTAATCCTGCACAGCGTGAGATGAAGGAGACATTGGGCATCCACAACAGGCAACTCTTTAGGTAACAACACTTTGGGTGTACCTGATGCATGGGGGATGAGGGAACAGACATAACAGCTCTCGTTTGTGGTCTGTTTAGCTGCGGCACTCATGTCTGCGTACCACTTATTTGTTTGATGGGGGTGTCGTGGATCTTCCATCTCATCTAGACCTAGCCCATAGTACTCATCCTACTTTCTCCTCCCTGCTTCTCTCTTTCGTCTGTTGTTCTTGTTACTCATGTACTTCCCACCCCCCTGGGCAGTGGACAAACTGGACCCCCCTTTCTCATTCCCGCCCCCCTTGACCCATTCATCATATAATGTTTCGTGCATTTCTAGTAGCTTTTCGTCTTCTTTCCTGACGTTATCTGGCAGATTGTTTTCTGGGGTGGGGGCAAGCTGGCTGGTGGGGGTGTTATATAACCATGATATGGCAGACGGGTTTCGGTCATTGAGACTGTGGACATTGTAAGTGGATACCCCCGGTGGAGAGACTGTGTTGCTCTGTATTCCACCTCGTGGCTTTTCTCTATGTGAGGTCACAACACTGGATGGTGTGGTATGATACCCCCACACAAGTTTAGTTCCGTCCCATATCAAAAAATCACCTTCCCTGGTATTGACACCTGCAGTTATATTGGGCCCGGTGGTACTGTTAATTGGTCCAGTAGTGTTGTTACTCCCTCCCCCCTCGTACATCTCGATAGAGATGAACGCTATAAACCAATATGTAACCAAGCCAAACATTATCATAAAAAACAATGTGATGCATACTGATAATCACACTCATACGAATATCTACATCTCTCATATACTAATTCTCTCATTCTACTAATTTTATCCGTTGCAGGCTGCCCGTTAGATGCCATGGAAGCTCCTGTTTGAGATATAAAAGTGCATTAAGTGCATGCATGTAAACGTTTTGCTGGCACCATCTGTGCCAATACATTTGACGGGGAATGGAAGCGGGTGGGGGTGCGGGGGAGGGGTATTCACAGACAAGGGTATATACAAGTTGTAACAGTATTATTTCATTAATTATATACCACTCAACAAGATAAAAAAAGGAAATCTCACACACTTTTTTTTTTTTTTTTTTTTGATATCCTTGTCAGTCATTATTTCATTCAATTCCAGTGCTGACATACACACTCACGCAAGTCGATATTTAGACATCCTACTCATTTGCATTGTTTGCTGTTGTCTGTGCCTCCTCATCTATCTCCTCCTGTACATTGCTGTATGCTTTTCGTACGTCGGTCAAGTGCACCCAGTACCGCAAGCCCTTTACCTTCACTGCTGTGGGCGTGCAAAATATTACTTCGTATGGACCATGGAATCGTGGTGCATTCCACCGACGTACAAAGCTTCTGACATAAATTGAGTCCCCTGGCATCAGCTGTAGCTGTTGCTCTGGTTCCGTGACAGGTCCTGTTATGTTTCCCTCTTCTCTAGTGAAGGGTGGGGAGAGTTGCTTTGATATTGCGCGCGCTGCCCTTGTTAATTTTCTTAGATAGTCTGTGAACTCATCTCCCAATATTGCGGCGCTTCTGTGAGCATCTGAGTGTTCGCGCAGTGGAGAGTGTGCCGTGTTCATTCGTCTCCCAGTCACGATCTCGTGCGGGGACAAATGGTGGTCTTTGCTTGGCTGATTTCTTAGTTCAAATAGCGCCAGGGGTAGACAGTAAATCCAATTTTTCTTCAATGAGAAGCATAGTTTGGATAACCTGCCTTTTAACAGGCCGTTCATCTTTTCCACTACGCCATTACTTTGGGGATGATAAATCGAACATAATTTATGTTTTATACCCAGTAATGTGGTCACTTCCTTGAAGAGTTCATTCACAAAGTGAGAGCCGTTGTCTGAGCCAATCACGTCACAAATTCCCCAGCGCGGGAACACCTCCCTTACTAGGAACTTGGCGGCGCTTTTGGCATCAGGTCGCGCGCATGGTCCCGCTTCCACCCACCTTGAAAATGGGCACACCACCACAATCATGTAACGCGAGCCATTACACCTTTCCCCCATGTCTGCATAATCTATATGTAATTCTCTGAAGGGGCCGATGGGTTTTGGAATTGTTCCCTGGAGTGTGCGTAATGTCATTCCTGAGTTGTATATTTGGCATGTTGTACATTCCATTGCCAATCGAGACACATGCTCCTGGAGACAGGGCACAAACCATTCTTCCTGTATTTCTGCTGCAATGTGCTGTTTACTGTTATGTGCTGGGAAGTGCAACTGTTGAAATGCAACTTCTAGTAACTGCAGTGGCATTACCACTTTCCCTGAGTTATTTTGCCGCCATAGTAGGTCTGTTCCTGATTGGCTGCATCCCCGTTTTGTCCACGTCAATTTTTCTTCCGCACTTGCTTCTTGCTGTAATTCTAGTATTTGTGATAAGGACATCATGTTGTACCCTTCTGACAGTTCTTCGGTTGTTGTGGTCTTGATCATAAACTCACCTGTGTCATATTTCTGAAAATATGAAGCCTCCTTGGCGGCAGCGTCCGCCGCCGCGTTCCCTAAAGATACAACGTCTGTGTTGGCTGTATGGGCCTGGCACTTCACTATTGCTACAGCAGTAGGGTTTTGTAGGGCCTCAATTAATTCCTTTAACAATTCTGCATGCTGCACTGGTGTTCCGTCTGCCCGTCTGAATCCCCTACGGCCCCATCTTGCTAGACCTCCATGTACTGTCGTTGTCATGTACGCTGAGTCTGTGTATATTGTTACTGCACAGCCTTTCGCTGCATGTAGTGCTTCTATGAGCGCAATCAGTTCTGCTGCCTGTGCAGAGTAATGCGACGGGAGGCGGTACTGTACTAATGTTTCAAACTCACCTTCCTCTAATCTCACTACCGCCATGCCGACGTGTTTTTCTCCCGTGTCCATATCAATTGATGCGGACCCATCCACAAAGTACACTTCCCCCTCGCTGAGAGCGTTTTCACACACCACTGTGTCATCCCCTCCTTCTCCTGTGTGGGTGGCGCAGTCGTGATTTTGCATATCCTCCAATGTGCACGCTTCTGTAATAAATGTGGCGGGGTTCACTGTTTTACATCTCACTATGTGGATGTTGGCGCTGGACAATATGATCTCGTATGCAGTTGCCCGCTGTGTGGTCAGTGTGCTTTTCGATCTTTCAAGTATTGCAAATAATGAGTGTTCCACAAACAATGTCACAGGGCATCCCATTACTATTGTGGCACTTTTCTCAATCGCGAATGCGGCTGCTGCGAGCGATTGTTCGCACGCAAAATGACCCTGCATCACGGCATCCAAAGTACCACTATAGTACGCCAGGGGCTTGTGTCCTAAGGAAGTTTTTTGTGTCAGTACTGCTGTCATAAGTGTTCCTTTGCAATGGGAAAATAGGTAAAATTCGTGTCCATAATCAGGGTTTGCTAGTACTGGAGCGCTTGAAATTAGCTCTTTCAGTGATTGAAACGATATGCTCATTTCTTCTGACCATTTTATTTTTCCATTCTCCTGTTGTGCTTCTTTGAGTGCTTGTAGGAGGGGCCTGGTGTATGCTGCATAGTCTAGTATCCATGCTCGGCAATAATTGCACATCCCCAAAAATTTCTGCATGTCTTTCACTGTTGTGGGCTCTCCTACTGACCTTATTGCCTCCACCCTGTCAGGAATTATTCTCTTTCCATCTTTCGATATGAGCTGTCCCAGGTATAGGACCTCAGTCAAGCAATACTGTAGCTTCTCTTTGTCTACCTTGTATCCTTTGATGGCTAGTAAAGTCAGGAGCGTTGTTGAATCTTTTCTACATGTTGCTTCGTCTTGTGCACACACCAATAAGTCATCTACGTACTGAATAATCGTACTTTCTACTGATAGGTTTCCCAAGTCTTCGTGCAATATGCGGTTGAATATGCTCGGGCTCTCACAGTATCCCTGTGGCAGTCTGCAATGTTCATATCTTTTTCCCCCCAGTGTAAACGCTGTAAGATATCTACTCTCTTCCGCCAGGGGTATTGAGAAAAATGCGTTTTTCAAGTCCACTACTGTAAACTGTGATGCTGCTTTTGGGATACTGCATAGTATTGATGCAGGGTTCGGGACTAGAGGGAACTCTTTCTGTATTACATCATTGAGGGGGCGTAAGTCCTGTATCATCCTCCAAGACCCCCCTTTCGCTTTTTTGATTGGATAAATACATGTGTTACATGGGGAGTTTGAAGGCACTATTATCCCTTGTACTAGTAGTGCATTTATCGTTTCTTTTATCCCTTCTTCAGCCTCACGGGACAATGGATACTGTTTGACTTGAGGTAAGATAGCTCCTTGTTTTAGTTTTATTATCACAGGTTGTACTCCATGCAACAGCCCTACATCATGGGGGCCTGTTGTCCATAAATTGTTTGGTACTAGCCTCATGTCGTCATCAAAAAATGACGGTGGTGTTCCTACCACTGCCATCAATTGGACGGGGATCTCTCTGGCTTGGATCAAAATGTCACAGGGCATCGCTATTTCCATTACTATCTCACCATCTGCTTCTGTGTCTAAAAAGAGATCCTCATCTGTTACCTCGCGTAGGGCGAGGTTGGCGTTTGTACACAGCACGGTGCGCCACTCACATCCTTCTCTGTCCATTCCAATCACAGCGATCCGTTTCGTTGATACCTGCACAGCGTGCAAATCCAACGACACCACTGATCCTGGTGCTGCATTTGGACACACTATGGGGCGGAAGAGGAATTCTGCTGGAGTCCTCCAATCCATGCTTTTTAGCTCTGGGACTATAAGGGCCAAAGTCTTTAGCCCTTCAATAAACATCTCTTCATTTTGTGGCAGCCCTCGTATTTCCTGCGTGGTTGTGTAGGCTTGCACTACCAACATTGCACGCAAGGGGCATATCCCGGGTGTAGAACACACTATTCCTCCTTCGGTAAATGATATGGTCATGTTAAGTTTACTCATAAGGTCCCTCCCCAGCAAATTTATCGGGGACTGTTCGTAATACAGTAAGGGTGCCTTTACAGTCTTGCCCCCTACGGTTACATCCAAAACTTCTGTGTAAGGAACTTCAATTACAGCCCCAGAGAACCCCTGCGTCTCTAACTTCCTGTTAGATAACGGAACCGGCCCTCCCTGACACATGATTTCTCCGCTCCCGAATCAACCATGAATACAAATTGCCTGTCTCCTATCTGCGCCCCTACCAATGGTTCCTCTGCTGCACTGTGGGTGGTAGATAGAACTGGACACGCAAGTGTTCTCTGTGGGCTGTCCTATGCGGGGTGTCTCATCGCCCCCCCTTCATTGAATACGTTACCTGAGACCACTGACATGCCGTTGTAAGGTGCTGGTGCGGGGGCCCCGTTTGCTGCTGTCGCGAAAGGGTTGCCTGGTGTATACTGTATGCTGTCGTTGTTAGGCATGTTTTGTGGGCCGTTCTGTGTTCTATACTGGAGTCCCTGTTGCTGGCTGGCATTACCTTGGCTTGGGTTTCTTAATTGTTGTTGCCCCATTGGGAGGCCATATGGGCTTCCCGGGTGGGGATGGCCATATTGTTCTACCTCTTGGAACCCGTTATTGGGTCTGCTTCTGCACTCTCTAGAATAGTGCCCCCATCGCCCGCAGTTCCAGCAACTTCCTTGTGCACCTCTAGGGCCCTGCCATCCATTCCCTCCCATTCCCCCATACCCCGTTCCGCCTCCTCTTCGGCCCCTATACCCACCTCTTCCCCCTCGAGGGGTCCACTCTTGCCACTGCGGACCTCCACCTTGCTCTTGCTCAATCCACTGCCGCTGTCCTGTTCCCGCCCAATTAGTTGCCATCCTTCCTTGTATTGCTATCAGCCCCTCCTCCTCGTCCTCTCCCTCCCTGCTGTGTGGGAGTGCAGCTACTGCTGCTGCGACCTTCACCAATTTTGTCTGTACTAACTTTGCTTCGTCTGCCAACCTTTTCTGTGCCACCTCCTTCTCCCTCTCCTTTATCCTTTTACAATGGTGTATTATTATGCTTTGGATTTCTGGCCATCCCTTCGCTTCAACGCCTGCAATCTTGTCGAGCGCTTTCTGCACTTCCTTGGGGAGCCCTCTTTTTATAATGAAGTAAAATAAAGATGTCGATTGATACCAGGGCGTGCCCGTCTCCGCTCTCCACATCTCTTGAACCCGAAAAATATAATCCATAGCTTCCTCCCCCTCATTCATGGTGCATTGCATCACCGACTGCAAGTCCGGTGTATCTGGGAATGTTTCGCGCAAGGCGTCCCACACCCTAGCCCGCACCGTGTTAAAGGAGGCCCCATCATGGCGGTCACAATCTAACGTAACTCCTGAGAAACCGGCTTTAACCCATACTCTTTCAGCCTGATCGCCCACCGCTGATACGAGCAGACTTTTCACATCTCCTACAGCTAGGGGTACCCCAGCAGTATGTTTTTCAAAGGCGTATATCCACTTACTTGCCCCTCCTGATAACGGGGGCAATACCTTTAATAAGTTGGCTTTGTCCATTTGTGCCCATGGGATATAGTTAGGTCTCCCTCCTCCTCTGTGTATCAACGGAAGCTGTAGCTTTCCTTTCTGTATAGCAACCGGACCCGATTTGGATGCTGATGTTTCTAGTGATGCCATTTTTCCCACTCTGTTCCTTAGTCGTCCCGCCCACTCGTCGTCCAGTGTTCTCACTGAACATGTGCCATCCTCTCCTTCGCTTCCCCCTCCCATAGCCATGCTCACCCTGTCACTTTCTTCTAACTCATCCCTTATGTCGCATAGTAATTCCTCTCTATCCCCCATAGGCCTTTCATCATTGTCAGTATCTCCCTCACGTGTCTCTATTTCAATTATTCGGGTTGGTTCTTCCTCAATTCTGAACAGTATCTCACCTTTCTTCCACCCTTCTTCAGCTCTTCTTGTCTCGCCTGGCGCTCTAGACGTGCGCCCTGATCTAGTCGCATTAAGTGCTGTTTGTCCGCACATGTCTTTTATTCTTGAGAGCTCATCTTTTGCTATTGACAGTCTTGACTGTAAATCATCTGTGAGTTTCTCTATGTCCCCCCTTTGTGTACTCGCCTGGCCTCGCTCCCTCGTGCTTTCATATGGTGGGGGTGCAGTGGGCCGGTGGGGTGTAGTAGTTGTCGGGGGAGGTACATACGTTGGATCACTGTATCCTTCTGCGGGTACAGGTTTCTTTAATATCGGATATAAACTTATTACTTCTACTGGTGGCGCTACACTTGGCACTTCTTTGATATCTTTATGTATCATCAGTGGATTGTCTGTAGTGGATGGGAGATCAAGATTTGGTGCTGGCGCTTTAGGCGGTGGTACTTCTTCAAATAACCGCCAAAGATCTAATATTTCCCTCCTATTCTGCAGCTGCTTCCCTCGGTACTTCAAGAAAATGCATGTCATCACCATATCCAGAACGCTTTTGTCAAATGACCCTCCCTCTGGCCATATCTGGGGTAGCCCCTCTCCCTTCAACTCAGTTACCCATTGGTCGTGATATTTCTTAATCCGCTCCGCGTACCCTGGAAGACTTTTACAAATATGTGATAAGGGTGTTTCAGCCCCCATTTCTGTGTGCCCTCCTAGTGCTTATGTGTCTCTGTGTCTCTGCAACTCCAATGTGAATGTAGTATCAATATTATTTTTCGTGTTCTACTTCACATTCAATGTTATGCTCGGTTGGGCTTTCCCTCCCTTGGCTGCACAATACAAAACTGGCTGTACACAATTTCTACTTTGTTTTCTTTGGGGGACACATACAAGAGCAACCCATCATTTATTTTGACAATAGCAACCCGGAAATCAAAAGGTACCCACTCACGTCACTGTATCACTGTTGCCTTCAAAAAAAGTTTCATCCGGTCACACTTACCATGACCATTTGACAATTATACATTTATAGCCGTTTTACACATTCGCAACCTCAAATTGTCCCCTGACACATACGAGGTGCACACACCTCTTGGTAACACTCAGTACACCATTCACGCTGCCCTCCCTTTCCTCCCTAGCCGGCTGTCCCTGTCTGTCTTACTTAGATAGATGAATGCGCATGTGCATATATTTATATGTTTTAACCTGCTCTTCCCCTCCTAGTAGGCCCCCTTTTCTCTTACTTTCTTCCCAAGTTCGTGCTAATCTTTGTTTTTATTCTCCCCCTACCCTTAAAGAAAAAGAAAAGAAAGAAGTAATAGCGATCACTAATATATTCTCAGTGCCCCCTTTTGCTGAGCACTTTTATCTTATATTTCACTTCGTCATATATTCCCAGCACTAGTCAATATAGCACTATGCGGCGCCGCCTTCCACCCCCTTTCGGAGCTAGGTTCCCGTCACTTCTATCTCTTATTCACCTCGTAATCCTAATGGCCATATGCAAAGAAAAAGAAAGGAAATTTTAGAATGATATTTAGTATATCTTCGTACCCCCTCTTCGTTCCCAGTCCTACACTTCTTTCCCCGCTCCCTTTACGATCGCTCACACTCAGTACTCACGTGCCCGTCTTGAACCGATAGTCTCCGAAACTGGGTCCGTCCAGGCAGTGTCGCCGTCAGCTCAACAGTCAGCCCCGACTCCGGCGAGCGGTACTCAAAGGGGATTTTTCAACCGGGATCCCGTACCCTTTCTCTAATGAGTGCGCACTTCTTAGTGTACCGGTCGCCGTTGGCGGGCAGCCTCCCGGAGCCGGCTCACTGTGCGTATCCCTTTTCGACCGGAGATTCTCGTGCCAAAAGGGGACGGTTATAACGAGTTTAGGAAGAAATAAAATCACGCTATCGGGGTCACCACTGAAGGCAAGCGTCCCCACACAGCACGATCCTCCCCGCAATGAGAGACAATAAAGGACTCTCCCAAAATGGGAATAAGGCCAAGACAGAGTGCGGGTGAGCGTAAATGGGGGTTTATCAATCAGAATAGGGCATGCAAAGGACTCTGCAACCTCCGAGAGCGCTCTGTCTGACAATAGCAAAGACAGGCGTATATATTTACAAAAAACGTCATAAGAACCTACACACTATAGGGGGCACAAGTTCATGGGGATTGGGTGGTGATGACTAACTATAGGTGCTGCTGTGATGTGGTTGGCTTTGGCTGGAAGACGTCACTGGGCAGCCTCGTGGGTGGGGCTGGGCCTGGCAGGGTGGCAGAGTTCATCCAGGCGGTGTTGTGGGGCCATCGCGGCCAGTGGCAGAGATGAATGTCTTTTCTTGACTTGTTAGCCCTAAGCCGTGCATACCGCAGTCATTCAAACATTCTGGTATTATCTTCTTTAGTAAATCTTTCGATAGGTTATACAACAGGTTAATGCAACACAGGAGGAATGCACCTTGTGAGGGGACTGGAGGTAATACGTCAGGGCATGGTTACCAGTGTCCTGTTGACCGGGGCCATAGGTCGAGGGGCTAAGCTTCAGGGCCTGGGACGGGTGGTGCATGTCTTTCTGCCTTGTTAGAAGTTGTTATGGATGTTCCGCTGTGTGTTGTCAAAGTGTTGGGTGTCTTGATTGCACGGGGCCATAAGTCTGAGATGGTCCGGTGGGTTGTGAGGTTTACGAGGGGGCGCGTGTGTTCAGGCAGAGGTTTACTGCTGTGCTGTAAATAATGCATGTGGCAGGTGGTGGCCTTGGGTGCTACAGAGGGGGTTACAAATCTTTGAAGCGACTCCAGTCTGGTTGGGGGAGGTAACGCAGCGCGGCGCGGTCTCTGCTCTCATGCCTTGGCAGCCTTCGTAGGGTGGGAGGGGGAATGGCCTTGCACATATTTCACAAAGGTATCTCCCTCGTGTGTTGCCGATTTAGGTAAAGACATCACAAACAGTTGAACACTCTATAATACTTATTCAAAACATTACAAGACATGCATTTAAACTTTGCTGGATGTGTTTTGATTATACCCAGTCTGAGTACCTTATTCATACATTATGTTTTAACAAGTACAGTATTTAGTTATATGCATATATATTTGCAGTAAGTGAGGTAGAGTTAGGATTGGTGGAGAACATAGAAAGTAACCCGCCCCTTGTCCGTGACGGTGGTGGCGCATGTGGGGCCTAGACATGCACCCATGACATGTGCCTTCTCGTGCGTTCTTCACATGGGCCCTTTGTATGGTTACATTCGTTTTCTTGTGTCCTCTAGCAGCATTAGTTCAGTTATGGCGCGAGCCCATGGGGTGTAAGTTTTCCAGTCATACACGTAACAAACAGATTCCTGGTGCGTTCCGTTATTATTAGTACCCAACTGCAATGGTATATGCTCACCATCGCTTATATCATGGGAGCATGATCTCTTGTAATTATACATCTTACAGGCTTTGTAATATAAGGGATTTTATGGAAGAAAAGCATCCTTTGCAAGTAGTCTCAACATTAATATGCAAAGATTGTCTGTCATATAACGACCAGTTTACTGTTCTTTTCATTTGCCTAGGCCTGCTGGCTGGGTCACGCTGGGAGCGATGATACACTGCGGGAGGTGAACTGTTACAATGTTAGTGTATTACACTAGCTCATGTCCGTCTTGTTCGTGGGAACGTGCTCGCAGCGGATCTACCAGGGTGCTGCGGCAACAAGGAGGACTGAAACCCTCCAAGGGTGGGGGCCGCGCTACAGTGCGCTGAGCTCACACCATCTTTACCAGACAAAATGGTTTCTAGGCCTAGCTAAATTTTAATACGTGTGGGCAATTAATACGTGCGGGCAATGTCTCCAGTGGGTGAACCCTCCACCACCTGGGCCCGGGTGGCATGAGGGGACGCCCAAAGGACCCATAGTCCTCACCTGGGGAGAAAGCGTAGGCGAGGGGGGTCTTCTTGGACCAGTCCTCCCCTACACACCACAACCTCCTCCAGCTTTTCACCTCCTCCTCCAGAAGTTATCCCCTCTGTCAAACTCTCAGCATCCCCCCCCCCCCGGATACTGCCACCTGCTCCAGTTTTCCCTCTATATCTCTCCACCAATTGTTTTTAATGCTTTGATCACTGTGTTTTTAATTGCAGAGATTGGAGCCAACCTTGAGCGAGAGTATCATGATGGATTTGAAGCCGAAAGGAGAAGAAGCCTTGATAGTGCAGAGGCTGCTACATGGTGGAAGGTGACCAATGAGATTTCATCTTTTGAGTTTCTTAGACATGTGGCTTCTTAGTTTCTTTCAGTTGTTACTTCAACCTGGGTGGGATACATAATTAAATATGTGTGATGAATACATTTGTAAAGAATGTTTTTACCACGGGTGATGTCAATGGTAATAAAACATGTGGAATGCGTACATGTGAAATAAAGATAACGTACTTCAAAATGGTTAGAATCTTAAATCTAAATATGCTGAAATGTTCAAGTAGGCTCTTTGTGCAAATAATAAAGTCACTATTATAGTGCCTGTGAGCATCCATCGCTTCTGCACTGTGCCTAGGGCGTATGATGGCACAGAGAGAAAGACAATGGACTAAGTTCCAGTGCCCTTTGACTTCCCGCTGCCAAGCTTCATCATGGCTCCCTTCCAGAGTCACGTGATTGGAATAATATTCAATTGAAGACAGGCAACATCCTTTTTATTGTATCTCCATTTTTAGGTTACTGCGTCTAATGTGGGTCTCCATGATGATATAGGTTTCTAATAGGCCCTCTTCCTGAAAGTGCATGAACTGAGTACTATTAAGTTGGGTAATAAAAACACACGTTATTACAGTGATTAGACGTGGGAGGAATACGGCATGAAGTGCTGTATGAGAACACACATTATTATTATTCAGTCCTTTGAGGGGTTTTGGAAGCCATTAAAGAAACACCTGCATCTCATTCTGCATGTGAACCCATCAAAGATACTCGTGCAATCTTGCATCATGCCACCAGGGCTATACTTGTGAGTCATGTGGGTGAACTCCCCAGCCTGTTATCCACCTGCACTCTTCAAGTGTCCTGCTGCTGATCTGCAAACCTCCAGGATACATTTTGGAATCAACGCCATTCACAAAATCAGGTAAGACTCGTTAGGTGCCCCAAAGGAGCATTGTGGTCTTGGTAGTCCTTGCTTCTCTGAAATCATAGACTTTTGAGGGCTGTGCTCTGTTCTGGCTTTACCCTATTATGCTTCTAAAGTGTGCGAGACTCCTGGCACTTGTCAACATACCACCCAACTGCAATGCAGCGCGCGCTCTGATTCAGCCTTTGCAGCCTTGCCTTCGTTCAAACCATGTGAAGACCATGGAATCCTACATGTCTGCAGCTTGGTCCACTGCTTGTTGCTTTTACCTGTGGGTCTGCCTGTATGAGTCCTTTTTTCTTTTGCTTGCTCCACCTTACTCCTCCTAAGGAGATGAACTACATGGTGTGTTGTTTCTCGCCTGAAGCCCAGCTTGCAGTCTCCATTTCCAGCCGGAACCCAGCTTGCAGTCTCCATTTCCAGCCCGAAATCAAGCCCGCAGAATCCTGGTGATGCATGTTTCAAATATCAGAGTTTTTTGTGGGGATCGGTGTCGGTACAGCCTCTTCTGTTTGCGACCTTAGATTAAGTATTAAGTCTTTTCAGCCGTGTCGCATCTGTGTGGCAAGTGTTGGAGGAAGCAATCCCCTACCTCCTTTGTTAGACAACAAATCAGGATGTTCTGCCACTCAAAGATTGCGCCACACATAAGTTCTTTCAAAAACACAAAAGCCCTTTATTCCTAGTTTACACGTGTTTCGGCTACTCAAGAGCCTTTCTCAAAACTAATAGGGCATTAACAAATGATCAATCATATTCCGTCTTTTTTCCTCTTAATTAGTCCCGGGTAAATCCCTCGAGCGCTTTTAGATCCAATCTCCTCGCAACGGTCTCGCACAGTAAACGATTAAGAGGAAAAAAGATGGAATATGATTGATCATTTGTTAATGCCCTATTAGTTTTGAGAAAGGCTCTTGAGTAGCCGAAACACGTGTAAACCAGGAATAAAGGGCTTTTGTGTTTTTGAAAGAACTTATGTGTGGCGCAATCTTTGAGTGGCAGAACATCCTGATTGGTTTCAAATATCACTCTTCCCCATGAACTCTGCCGGGTTCCTTGATGGTGCTTTGGTTCAGCTTGGGCTAGTTTATAGCATCACTGTCCTCTGCTCTCTGCTTTTCATTCTTTGGCATTATTTCCAGCCTTCGCTTGCTGAGTCCTTGTTTTAGTTGCTCATACAGCGTAGGGCGCCAAGGCCTTTAAAGTTCATTCTAGAGGTAGAGGGCGGGCAAGCTCTGCTCTCTACGCTTGTTCCTGCCTGTTCTGTCCTTTCCTTCATATGACTTTCGAATTCCTGTGTTCTGCATTTCCAGCCTCTGCTTTATTATCCTGTGGCTGGCTCACTGACACTAAAATCCAGCAGAGCCTTTGCATGCATAGTGATTGGCTATCAGCATCCGCCTGCTTCCTGTCACAATTCCTTCTCTCTTGCCATTTGTAGCTGAGGCCCTGAATGACTGGGCATCGAGTCTACGGCCATCTAAGGTGCATACTGTGTCCCAAACCTACGGGCTTATCTGGCCAGGCGTCCTGCCACAGTCCTCTAGAGTGAATGCGGCTTGTGAAGTCCTCATACAAAGGGAAATGATAGACCAGGGGACTCAAACTGATTGCTGTAGTAAGGCTTTCCTGGTGCCCATTGGGGCAGCCCGGGACTGCAAGGAAAAGGGTCTCATTCACAACATAGTTGGTCTACAGGAATCGTCTACATTGGCATTGTCATGTGAGTCGAACCCTGCACACGAAAAGGTCAGTCCACCGACAATGTGGAATACTAAATTGAAGAGAGTACTCTCACGGAACTTACAGCTCGAAAAATCACAAATGCCCAAAGTAAAGGACATGAACGTACATGATTTTGTAATGGATCAGAGAAATTTCATTATAACCAACACTCAGAAAATCGAAGGAAAAGAGTCCAAAGAAGCCCTGGGCAACAAGGTTTTAGCCTGGGTGCGTCAGAGAACAGGTCCAGGGGTGGTTAGACGCATTGATTTAACCATCATTCGCAGGATAGATCTGAGCGATTGGTGCTCACAGCCCAACAGTGACTGTATTTTAGTGGGCTGTGGGGTTAGCGCCCTGCCTACCTTTCTTAGACATTGCAAATACCTGCCTAAAGGTGCTTCGAACTGTAATCTGATTCTCTAAATGCTATAGCCTAACGGAATCTCTCCTTTTGCTCACAACTCACGTGCTGAGGATTAATGTCTGTTAGCTGCCCTGTTCGGAGAGATTGTTGTCACTTCTACGGTTGATTTCGTTCTTATGCTTTCTAACTTAATTACTCTTGATATGTTTCGCTTATGTATTTCTGTTTGTTCGTCTTTGTCTGTGCCATTCCACCTTCGGGTCTATTGTGCGCATTATAAATGTAATAAAGTAAAGTAAAGTAAAGTATATTTGTAATGTGATACCTATCTTTTACCAACGTTGCCCGGAAGTAGGTGTTTTATAGGGCCTTGCGTGCATAGAGACAACCTTAGCTCTCGCTCCCTATAGAGATGCTTGGTTATTCCGTATGAGAAAAACTGCTGCAATATGATTTGGTGATCTGTACAAATGTGGCCATATTCTTGAAGCAAACTATCATTTCTTCCATTGCGGTGTGTCTTTCACTCATAATTCCTCCTTTTGCCTTTCATGTTGTCTTTTGCCAATGCCCCTGTGTCTTGCTTTGTGTACTGGCTTTTGTTCCTCTTTTAAGCCGTTATTTATTTATGAATACACATACAGCCAAAGGTTTTGCATATACAACATATATAAATACATTTATACAATACATAAACACATTACCTATATCAAAACATTAAAACTAGTATGTAATAACCTAAAACAAATTAAAACCATAGATTCATAATAGCTCAAATATCTCAACACACTTCCTATAAAATGTCACCATAAAATATATAAAATTCAGGTCTTTTCCTTCCATAGCCTTTATGTTGCTGTCCTGTTGCCACTAACTTACAACAGTTTTATGTGTGTCTAACCTGTTTGTTCTTCTTACACTGCATGTCCCAGCCCGCTTCAGCCACATACTCCAGTTTTGATCCAAGTCAAGTCCAAAGCTACTGTCCAGTGCATCGAATTAGTCCTTATTTAGTCTGTGCAATTAGGTGGTGTTTAAGTGCCACCTACAAGACAACACAATTGCATTGGAGTACAGGTAGGCGAGAGATGAGGAGGGACACACAGTCTGGGTGTGTTGTTTGGTTAGTCACTCACCCATGGATGGCCCATGGCCACAGTGGAGTAACTTTGCTGAAAATGTTGGGTGGGACATGACATCTGAAGAAAAGGTGCCCCAGCCAAATGAATGGTGACAAAATGGTGTGCCATGAAAGTTGGGGGGACAAACACGCCTGCCCCCCCCCCCTAGAATTACACCCATGCAAGGCCATTCTAATCCCTATGGCCATTTCCACCAACCACCTTTCCCTCCACGCCCTAAACACATCGCCCTGGGATCTCTTTGATCTCACTTTATCATTGCCAATCATTATCATCCAAAACAGGACTGCAAGACTTGTCCTTGGCCTCAAGCCCAGTGATCGTATCTCTCCAGGACTGAAATCTCTGCACTGGCACCCAGTGGCGGCGAGGATTAAGTTCAAAACCCTCTGCATTGTCCACAAGGACTTCTGGGGCCTGGGACCTCAATACCTTCAACTCTCTATTCCTAAATATCTTCCTTCTCGAGCTCTTTGCTCATCCGCCTCCAACTCCCTCACGGTGGGTCGCTTCTCCAAGCAGCGAGTTGGTGGTAGATCTCTTTCTTTAGCTGGGGCCTTTCTCTGGAACAGCCTCTATGCCTCTCTGAAACTTGAGGAGAACCGTCTCCGGTTCCGGAAGCACCTCCAGACCTTCCTCTTTGCTTCTGCTTTCTTTCCTCCTCTCCCCTGCTGAGCCCCTGGCTGAATCTGAATCTGCACTGGTTACCTGGCTACCTACTGATCTCGGGCACAGGTCCCCTCCCCGCCAGTTGCACACCTGCACTGCCCCCTTGTAACCCTCACACTCAGGGACTATTTCTGTATCGCTACAGCCCCTCCTAGCACTTGACCCTGATGTCTGCACTTACCCTTGCACTCGCCACCAGCTGGCCGCACGTTTATTTATGGTCTTTATTTATTTCACTGTTATCCTATTTACTGCACTGCCCTCTCCGCTTTCCCCCTGCACTTTTCCCCTTCCCCCTACCCCAGCACTTGCACAATCTCAATGTCACTTGGCCTAGTAGGATTGTTGTTTGTCCTCCTTCTGTTTCCCCTCCCTTGTCTCGTCGCGGTTTGAAACTCTTGTGTATAGGCATGTTATGAATGCCATATCATATCATATCAGTGTTTTTTTCCTAAGCAGACTGCTGAGAGTTAATGGCTTAATTGCAGATGTAACCAAGTGTGCTTGCAGCCACTTGATGTATATCACTTGCATGTATTGAAATCCTGTTAAAAGAAGCAACGACAAAACCAACAGTTTTGGCTTAGGGTATTAGATAAGCATTTTCCACGTAATGACATCATACGCCCAGGTTACCACTCCATTTTCCAGCTGTTGCACAATATTATGGCCAGGTAGTACCATTATATCAAGGCATGTCTCATTCCTACCCAAAAGCCCAAACTGTTGGCTTTGCCAATGCTCATTCTGCCTGACTGCTATACTTCACCAGTAGTGACCATCAGCCAGCTCATGCTAAACTGCCCCTGCTCCTGCCTTCCATTGTTTAAGCTCTGTGTGGAGGCCACTCTAACCCGGTTTCACCGGTGGGCAAGGGAGTAACACCGTAACTGGCAAGACTCCAGGTCATTCATAATAACGGGTGAGCGTCGTGCCGGGTCTCCAACGATCGGACCATGTCTCCGCTGCCAGACAGGGTCTCCACTGGCTTCCAGTGGAAAAGAGAGTGATCTTTCGGACACTCTGTATTACACACCAATGCCTCTACAGAAATGTCCCTAGATTTCTCGCTCAGAAAGTGGTCCGGCTAACAGAGAGAAGGGTCCTAAGGTCAAACAACTCAAATCTTCTGCTCATTCCCAAGGCAAGACTGGCCATGGTTGCACAGAACTCCTTTGCCCATACAGCCCCCAGGCTATGGAATGATCTTCCGACCTGACCTGAGGGCTTGTAGCTTTCTGAAATTCAAACAGGCACTTAAGACACTACTTTTCTGCTACATACCTCTGCCCACACTTGCCCTGCCTTCTCGTTCTAATTTGTTTATTCTTATTTGTGTGTCCTGTGCTCTTATGCCTAAGGGCCTTGTTGATGCGCACTACAAATAAAATGAATAAGAAATAAATAGGGCTAATTGGGCTCCAACATTCCCCCCTCCATCCTCCTCACCTCTGAACTTCTGGGCCATTCCTGAAGGGATCCTCTGACCTTCAGAGACTTTGTGAGCATTATAAAGTGCAGATGGTGAACGTAGTTTGGGGTCTGCATTTCATCCGCAAAAGAGAAGCCATAATTTCCCTTTTGTTATCAGCAATGCCTTTCTTAGACTTGACTCTTGAGGCAATTGGCACTGCAATGGGGCATCTACAACTGAAAGACTCCCTACTGCTCGATTTAACTAGTCAATCCGTGTCTGCTTCCAAGACAATTAAAGTAGTGAGTAGAACAATAAAACTCCCTTTTAAAGATTAATTAAAAGCCATGAAGTCCACTACCTTGACATGTAAAACAAGCATTGGCAATGCCAATAGTTCTTGCGTTTACTGTTCTTCTTTGCATTATGCATTTATAGGAACCAGGGTGCCTAATGGAGAGTGCAAAGTTTTGAAGGAAGGTGTGATAAAGGGGTGCAGGTGTGCAATAGAATGGAGCATAGAGCAATGGAGGAAGGCATTAACTAACCATTGATGTAGCACGTACAAAATGGTGCCAGTACTAGGACATCTAATAGCAGTGCCTGGCAAATCCCTAATACTTATACACAAAACTGCTAGCTTTGCCAATGCTTGTTTTCACAGGACTTCAGTGAAGGACACACATAGTGCTTATAAAAATTGAGCGGCTGAAGGCAGACCTTTGTAAGACAGTTCATTACAACACTAACGCATTTATAGCTCCAATCAGGGGCCTGATTCATGGCCCACACACACACACTTCTCAAATATATGCCCTTCAACATAAATATTCAACCATACACACAACATATGTACATACAGAGTCCAATAATACAAAAATACGTTACAGCTAAATACTAACAAAATAATTAAACACTCTAGGCGCTTTACCACCCATTGTTTATTGTTTATTATTTGTATAGCGCCTATACACAGAGGAGTGTTTCAAAGCGCTCAAGGAGGGAAGGGGAACAGTGGGAAAAAAACAACAGTAATTCCGAGCCTTTGACTTTCTGCTGATACAAGCCTGCACAGAGCAGGGTGAGTGCAGTAATAAGTGCAAATAATACATATAACAGTGAAGATAACTCTTTGATGTCTGACAACAATCCTTAGTTTTTCAAAGTGCCTTACATAAATAGGGTAGAGGTAGGTTGGGGGGGGGGCAGGGAAGAAAAGACAAGCTACTATACAATGCTAAGTTGAAGTGGATCATGCAGCGTGACGTAAATACAGTGGAGCAGGGTGGGTGGTTGAGAGGGGAGGGGAAGAGGAGTGTAGGAAAGGTAGACTACTGGACATTACTACGCTCCGAGTAGTTTAAGCAGTTTTAAGGTATAAGGAAATGGGCAGGTAGAGTGGAGAGGAGATTAGGATGGGGTGGGGTGTTGAAAAGGGGGGGGACAATACACCAACAATACAAGGAGGATAGAAGAAGAGGAGAGTGCTAGCAGAGAGGGTGGGGTCGTTTCATGTGTTGCTTGTTCATTGGCTGGCAAATTTTGTGCTGGGTGACTAAATGTGTATATGTTGACATTCTATTGGTGTTGGTGTGAAATGGGCCCATGATTCACTCATGTACCCACTGTGGTCTTCCTGACTGCTGGCTCTGACCTTTGACGATCCTACACCCTCCAGGCCCGCCATGTGGAGGATGTTGCTCAATGTCTCCTCCCAGGGTGTGACCTCCAGTGACTCGGCGGTACCTCCTCCAGTGGCTGCTGTCTTCTGACAGTGGTTGGGAATGAATGTGCGGATCCTGGCTTTGATGTCCTTCCACCTCTTCCTGATGTTCTCACAGACCTGTTGGAGATTCTGTAGAGCCGCCACCTTGTCCCAGATCTCACTCCAGATGGCATTATTCTGCTGGTGGGACAATAAGCTCCTCGGAATGGGCCTGCAAAGCCATAATTCGGGCATCTTGTCTTTGTCTTTTCCTCCAGACATATTTTGGATGACTTCCAGGGTTGGATAGCACTTCCAAAATGGTGATTTTTAATTCATTGAGTTTTTAAAGATCACCACTACTGAACTTCCCGATCTATTCAGCAGTAATTCCGCCAGCGAAATTACTGTTTGGCAATTCTGTCTCCAACAGATATTTCCACAACACGTAGTGGTATCTGACTCAGCAGCTAAAATTCACATGATTCTCTGTTCTGTTTCTCAGGCAGTGATGCCCGCCTTCACTGATGACAATGAACCTGTACCTGGGCATACCTGCACCCTGGACAGAACCTGCCGTAACACTTGCACTGGGTTATGGGTTCTTTCATTTGGGCCCGCTATTCAGCATTCTTTCTACGCCACCTCCCTAATCATGGCAGCAGTTCAACGTGCCATCTCTAAACATGGCTGCAACTTAGGTCGGTCCATAGGTCATGTATGTCCAGGACCCTACACAGAAGTAAAATACTGCCAGCTTTGACAGGGGCATGGTAGGCAGGGAGTGATGCAGTGGGTAGACTTGGAAGAGTGTGCAATTGGCAGGTGCACATGGGGTCCCATAGGGAGTGGGGGTGGGGAGGGATGACAGCTGTTTGGGATAGTGGCAATTTGTGCCAATCGAAGGAGTTTGGGAAAGCAATTTTAGGTGGTTGCACCAGGAACAGGGGCTGTGGAGGAGGATTGGTGGGAGGTGCAGGGATGAGGAGTTGGGGGATCTGTGACAAATTGAGGATACTCGTCCCTTCTCCCCAAGAGGGAGCCCCACCCCCCCCTTGAGGCATAGCTCTCAACCATTTGCAACGCAAAGGCGGGTGAAATCACCCGATTTTGTTTTTGGCGAGTGAGACGCCCATTGGAATGAATGGGTGTGCAGGAGGCTTGGCGAGTGAGTCGGCCCTTTACAAGGCGGGTGACCCCCGCCAAATGCGTGTGAGTTGAGAGCTATGCCTTGAGGCTAGAGAGGTGAGCCCACTTTGCAACACCCTCCTTAGGGGTCGAGGTAAGTGGACCACACCGGGAGAGACTCCCCTCTTGGGGACAAGGACTATGAGGCACTCCCTTTAACAGCAAACAATTGCATACCTAGGACTATCAAATCTTGTCAACCATCAAGACTGGGCCGAAGAAGAGGCTGGGGGATGCTATTCTTCAGGAGAAAGAGAAAATATCTCTTTAAGGAAAGGTAACCAATCCACTCAGACGAGTTGATTGAAAGGAGAACACTCAACATGTAGAAGAGGAGAACAAGGACAAAGAGAGAGAGAGCACTGTGTCTCCAAGCAGGGGAGGTTTGCTGCTGAGGTAAGCCTGGGAAGAGGGACATGAACCGCAAAATGCCAAACTTGCTGGGAAGCCAAAGAATCAACATTGAACGGTCAGCGTACCTGAGAGCCCAAGAAGAGAATAATTGATGGTGGCATGATCCTGAGAGACCCAGGGGGGCTGCTGGCCTGCACAACAATGGCAAGACCATACGAGGGAAGCTGCTACAAGTAATGCGGCTCCCTGTAAGATAGCGACTAAACCAGAAGAAGGGAGAGGACCACAGGTGAGGAGCGCCGAGGTAGCCGGCTCGCAACTGCAGTGAACACATCGAATCGATGCCAGGCCCGTAATAGTCCCAAGACCGTTTCCTGAGAGAAATGAAGGTAACAGGGGAACGGGGAGGAACGGGAAGTATAACGAAGATTATAATACCGAAGGAGTAATTCATCCCGGTACAAATACGAATGAAGAGTTACTATATTGGAACTCTGGTGAAACAAACACGAAACCATAACATTAATTGAAGGAGAGCTGAATACTGGTGAATTATCATTGCTAAATGTGGCTTGGGATGTTTTGGGGAAAAGAGCAAGACTGCTCCCTGGATGGGATGAAAGTTGAAATATAATACATTTACTACAATTGAACTCTGCTAATACCAGAAAAGAAAGAATAACGTTCCCAAAGAGGGAAGTGATTGAAAGTTAGAGAAGCTCAAGGGCAACCTCATTGAATGGGAATACCTGAAGTAAAAGAAAGAGACATATAGAAATCCTCAAAGGAGTGGATAAAATATGGAATATATGTTTTACTGTCCCGTTACTTTTCTGTTGTCCTTGTCTTCATGTAATGCGCCCTGATGCCTTTGGGCTTCAGCGCTATAGAAATAGATAGATAGATAGATAGATAGATAGATAGATAGATAGATAGATAGATAGATAGATAGATAGATAGACAAATGCCTATCCTGGAAAGACAGGAAAACAGGTGAGGCACCCAAAGTAAAGGAACGTGAGACAAGAAAGAGAGAATGCCAAGAGTTTAGGGCCCACCTAGCCTATCCAACCAAACAAGCTGAACAATGCAAAGACTTACCTAAAGTGGAATACAAATTGTCTAATGTGAGAAAGGAATTATCTGGACTGATTAATAGGGTTGCCAAAGAAGAGAACATATACCAAGAACAGAAGTGCTGGAAGCACAGAGAAGGAGAAGGGAGTCATTATCCTGCATTTTCTTTTTTTACGATGGTGATAGTGTCAGAGAGTAGTAGTTTTGGACCGTGAACAGATTCATTTTAGACATTAAGAAAAAGATGACTGACGAGCACCTTAGTTATTGTTTAGGTAGGGAACACCCCATAGCCATAGGCATAGCTAAGCCTTTCTGACTTTTATTTAATAAACGTTGCTTTAAATGTCCTCAAAGAGTCTGCGTCGTTCTTCTAGCCCGTCACAGATGGCAGAAGTGAAGAGGGACAAAAGGCAGTGAAGGGGTTTAAGAATAGTCTGAGGGTCCGGAGGACAATAAGGGGGCAACAATC